>NC_091832.1:30366650-30669680 GCF_037783145.1 Equus przewalskii | reverse complement strand
AGTAGAGAAAAAGCTAGCGAAGAACAAGCTCTTTGGAAGGAAAATTATGGGTATATAATTTTTTCTTCATTATATTTAGCTGCATTTTCTTTTTTTTTTCCAAAGATTTTATTTTTCCTTTTTCTCCCCAAAGCCCCCCGGTACATAGTTGTGCATTCTTAGTTGTGGGTCCTTCCAGTTGTGGTATGTGGGAATGCCACCTCAGCATGGCTTGATGAGCGGTGCCATGTCCGCGCCCAGGATCCAAACCGGTGAAACCCTGGGCCGCCGAGGCAGAGCGCACGAACTTAACCACTCGGTCACGGGGCCAGCCCTATCTGCATTTTCATTATTCTTTTCTCTCAATGAGCATGGGTTGCTTTTGTAATAACAGGAAAAATCATTATCTTATTTCAAATAACACTGACCTGTTCAACTCTACAAATCAAAAAAACCAAAAGCTTGAACTGTCGGTTTTTCCCCAGTAAATCCTCTACCTGCCAGGGGGGTGTTTTAGGCGGAGGCAGAACCCCCTAGGGTCGGGTCTTTTGAATTACAATGGGGGGACCCTTGTCCCCCACTGGCCTGTCAGGCAGAATCCCAAAGGGCAAGGTGCCAGCGGGCAGTCCCCGTCTTCCCGCCAGCCCCGGAATTCCAAGGCCTGGACTTCACCTGCACTGCAAAGGTGGGCGCTCAGGTCACAGCAGCCTCGTTCATCACTTGTAAGGCTTCCAACTACTTCATTTCAGGATGAGTTAGGCAAGAAGCCCAAAGCAGGTGGCAAAGATTCTTTGAAAACAAAGGAAAGAGTCTTTCTTGTCCCATATCAGCCAAGGATCCCCTAGAGGCACCACCCACCTGGGAGTTAGCTGGCGCTTTTTACTCTCTGGGCTGACTGGCTGCTGTGATGTGTTCGTGACAAAGTGATCTGTCACAGCTGCTCTTAGAGGACTATCTCCTGGGTTTCTACCCTCTGAGGAAAGGGAGGGGTTGGGAACAGGCCAAAAACTGTTGTGGGGGTGGGTGGGAGAAGGAGGAGGGCAGGGAGTTGTAATCACAGTAAAAATGGCAGAATGATAAGAATAACGAACTCCACAAAAGTTTACTGAGCACTTACACATGCTGAGAGGTTGACGTGCATTATCTCATCAAATCCTCCCTTAAAATGCCATGAGGTAGGCTCTGCTATTACACCAATCTCGAAGGTAGGAGAACCCGGGCTAGGTGATGTTAAACAACTCGCCTGAGGTCACGTCATGCAGCTGAGAAGTGGTGCAGCTAGGATTATAAACCCAGGTCCTCCTCTTGCTAAGTACCCCCTTCCTGGAGCTGTGGGAACCCCAGACAGCCTGTGCATTTCTCAAAAGACACACACACTTCACAAAAATTTTCAATTTCAGGGAAACTGCTGTTTTCAAGTCTCCTGGCCAGAAAGATCTCACATTTCTTCTGGATTTATGTGACGGCCACTTGGGAGGCAGTCCGGCTTACTGACTCAGGGACCAGGCAGTCTGGGGTTTCATCCTACTTTCAGCACGTCATGTTTCTATGACCTTGGGCCTCCGTATTCTCAATGTAAAATGGAGACTGATAACAATACACACACACATAAGCACACAATCACACAGTGACCATAAAGTTTGGAAACATAGACATTATTATTTTGCCTGTGTAATGTAGCTAAACCATTCACATTTGTTATGCGTATTTGCCCGTTTTCAGATTTAACGGCTACTCTGATTATCTCATGGGGTCATATACACGTGTATGTATGTGTGTGTATATTTACGTATATATGTGTACAGGTACATGTAAGTATAAACACATGCATATATATAATTAAATATGTGTAAGGAACTCAGCATATAGCCTGGCACACAGTAGGTGCTTAATACATGATAGCTGTTTTTGTTATTCTTTATTTTTATGATTCTGGCCTCAACTGAATCTCACAAGTGTTTGTTGAGTGCCTGCTATGTGAGGATCCTAGGGCAAAGCTCACATGCAGGGCGAAGCAGACAGACACGCACAGGAATAATTCTCATGGAAGGCAGTCTATGTTAAGTGGTGTGCTGCCAGTGTAGACATGGTGCTTTAAGAGAATAATAGACAAAGGAGTGAATTCTTGCCAGGGAGATCTAAGTGGTAAGATTTTTATTTTTAGATTAACTTTACAATACAAAGAAATACATGGATCTTTTTTTTTTTTTGAGGAAGATTAGCCCTGAGCTAACATCTGTTGCCATTCCTCCTCGTTTTTGCTCCTCTTTTTTGAGAAAAAGCAGGAAGTGAGAAAGACAAACATAAAGCATATTTGGGCATGGTGAGTGTGATCAGAATAAGGGGTGCCAAATGGAGAATAGTGAGAAAGAAGGATGGAAAGGTAGGCTGCAGTTTTCTTGTTCAGGGTTTTAAATGCCAGGTCAAAGCATGTGGACTTATCCTGAAGGCAGTGGGAAGCCACCTAGGACTCGTGAACAGAAGAGTAGACTGATGAGATCTGCCACAGTGGGTAGCCTAAAATGGAGTAGGAAGAGTCTGGCAGCCAGGAGACCAGTTATTTGATCATTCATTGATGCATGTATGCATGCATTCATTCATCCATTCACAGACTCCCAACTTTTTGACCAAATAGTCTGTTCATTCATTCATTCACCCAAAAAGTACTTGTCTGGTACTGGGCTCTGGACTTTGATTGCTCTCCATTACATTCCATCCCTGGCTTTGGTCCTTTGACTAGGAAGCAAAGAGCAGTTTGGTAAACCCTGTCTGCTGATTGTTTCAAATTCTATTCCCCTTCCTCCCAAATTACGGGAAAATCCATCTTTTCTGGTAGCATCCTCATCAAATCTTAAGAAAATCTTCATCCCCATTGAGTATGTCTTCCTTGAAGACCCTACCAAGCAGACGTCACCTTGGATTATTTTGTATGTGAGATTAGTCCAGAGAAACAGGAAGGGCTTAAATCAATGAAAGCAAGGTCAACTTGATACTTTGGTGGAGGGCTGGGGGCAGCATTTCCCAAAGGGTGTTCCACAGTGGATCACCGGTTCTACAGGTTGACACAGGTATATGGTGGGGATGGGGGAGATGATTTCATGATCATCTCAGTTTGGGAAACTCTGGGTTAAACAAACAAACAAAACAGAGGGCTGGCCTGGTGGCATAGTGGTTGGGTGTATGTGCTCCGCTTTGGTGGCCCGGGGTTCGCTGGTTCGGATCCTGGGTGTGGACTTGCACACTGCTCCTCAGGCCATGCTGGGGCAGCGTTCCTCATGGAGGAGCTGGAAGGACCTAGAACTGGGATATACAACTATGTACTGGGGCTTTAGCAAGAAAAAAAAAAAGAGGAAGATTGCCAACAGATGTTAGCTCAGGGTCAATCTTCTTCACAAACAAACAAAAAAACAAGAACAGGTTTCCTGACTGCAGGACTTTTCAGAGGTTTGACTTGATGACTGTGCATTGTTAATTTCTAAGAAGAGAGTCTGATATGAAGCTTTTCCCAAATGTTTTGATTCCAGAACCTTTTCTGCCTGGAGCATCTTGGGCTTTCTTGTGTTGCCCAGAACGCATTTGCAGGATTCCCTGACATGACTGGGGAGTATTCAGAAGTGGTAAGGGCCCAGGAGAGTCATGGAGCAAACTGCCCAGGAAGACGGAGCCATAGCAGGGTAGAGCCTGGAGCTATAAAGAGGAGGGAGCTTCTTCCTCAGGAAGGTAGAGGGAAAGGTGAGGAAGGAAATGAGCTTGAGCTGAGCCCACCAGTTGCATGGAAGTAGGGAGAAAAAAGAAACTTCCCAGGTAGAAAAGGGGGGCTGGAAAGGATACCCATATTGCAGAATTCCTACAGAAACTTTATGTTCAAAACTGGCTGCATCTGGACCCTGCATTTGCTGAGCAGAAAGAAAAGGAACAAAAAGTCCATAGATACTGGCGGTTGGACATGACAGCGATCGGGAAACAGGGTCCCCTATCACAATCTCTACCCCTAGAACTGGCCTCTTTCCCACAGACAGAGGAGTGAGAAGCGCTGAGCTCTGTCCCCTTCGTGTATTTCTCAGACAAGTCACCTTCCCTCACCGCTGTTCGGTTCCCCCCACGTCAAAGGACTAGAAGATGATCAGGTGGGTCTTCCAGAAAACAGAGTCTGAGACGTCATGAAAGGTGGGCAGATCTGCGTCTTTTCGTGTTCTGGGCAGAGCTTCACCAACAAGGCTCAGGCAAGGTTGCACTTGAAGTCACAGATGCAGCCGATGTTCTGGAGTAATACCAGGCCTGGGTTCAAGACCCAGCTTCACCATTTACCCGGAGCAAATCACTCTACTTTTCTGGGCTCCGTTTCCCACTTGAAAAATGAAAATCATCACTTTTTTCCCCCACGGTGAAGCCAATAATTTTTTTAAGTAATAAGATAATGGGTATAAAATGTTTGGCACATGGCTGGACACTGAGGGCTTTATAAAAGGTACCTCTGTTGGTTAGTTACCACCAATAAATTCCTCTAAAGCCCATGGTCTCTGTAAAGGGAAATTGTTACATTAAAATAGTTAAGTGATGTTTTACTGTAGGGGGTAAAAACTGGTAGAACTAGTTGAAGCCAATTGGTTTTTATTTTCTGTAAATCTCACCCATCTTCTCCCCCTCCGGGTTCGAACAGGGCATAAGAATAACTCAGTGGGACTCTGCACTAACGGGGACTCTTGTGGGAAGGACTCTCATTCTCAGGGATGTTGGAGGCCTCCTCCATTCCCAGCATTGGTCTCCTGCTGGGAGTGACTCAGACCGCTTGGTGGGCGAGGAAGGGGGGTGGTGTCAGAGGTCACTAGACCCAAAAAAGAGAAAATCTTCCGTTTCCCTGGTGGGGCCTGTTTTACAATAGATCAGAACATCCCTAGGCTCCAGGGGAAACATCCTGCCTCGCCATAAACTAATCCATTCTGGTGAAGTGAAGGGTGACTCTTGCCCAAGGCACCAAAGGGTGAAATCCCCGGGTGTGATGTTTGGAGCTGGCCAGGCCATTGTGATGCAGGTTTTGCTTTCTAGCCTCTGCCTTCCCCGAGGCCTCGCTGTGGCTCCAGAAAGCATCTTGGGGTCTTGCAAACAGTTGCCTGGTTGAGAAGCTTTATCTAGGGGCTGCTGGATGGAGTGGCTTTTTTTTTTTTTTTAGGAAGATTAGCCCTGAGCTAACATCTGCTACCAATCCTCCTCTTTTTGCTGAGGAAGACTGGCCCAGAGCTAACATCCATGCCCATCTTCCTCTACTTTCTATGTCGGACGCCTACCACAGCATAGCATGCCAAGCGGATCCGCACCCGGGATCCGAACCAGTGAACCCTGGGCCTCTGAAGCGGAACGTGCACACTTAACCGATACACCACCAGGCCAGCCCCCTGGAGTGGCTTTTAAAGATGGCATCAAGGCCATGGGGTTTGTGAAACGTGATCCTGGCAGATAAAGGCATCTGGTACTAATTCTTTTTTCCTTTCTGTTTTTTTTTTTTTTTTTGACACCTTCAAAGCCACAGATCACAGATCTTAGACAGCTGGAAAGAACCTGAGTGATCTTCAAACCCAAACCTTTCATTTCACAGTTGAAGAAACTGTGGCTCAGAGAAGGGAGTTAATTTGCCTAAGGTCAGCACAGCTAGTGAGCAGCAGAGTTGGAACTCAAACCCTAATCTCTTGACTCTTGGTCCAGTGCTCTCTCTCCCACTGCATAACAATAGTACTGGTAACAACTATGTGGCAGGCATTATATTAACTGCTTCACACGCATTTAATCCTCACAACCATCCTATGAAGTAAATACGATTATTATTCCCATTTTACAGATGAAGAAATGGACTCAGAGAAACAAGTTATAAGTTCAGGGTCACAGCTAACAAAAAGCTGAGCCGGGTTTCAAACCTAGGTCTGCTAGAGACCTGGAGCTTGTCATCATTAACACAAAGCTATCGAAGACACAATAAGTCTTTTCTTGAAGCTGACGGCCTTAACTTCAACACCACCTCCCCCCCACCACCCACCACCACCACTTCACAGGCTTCAGGGAACCCCCAGGGACTGGAGAGTGGAAGAGACTGAAACAAAAGACTCCCTAACTTGTCCCATCCAGATGAGTTGTCACTTAGTCCAAGGGCAGCCAAATGAAATAGCGTGGCCCTGTGGGTCATTAGTCAATTCAGAGGCCACCAGTGGATTCGAAATATGGCCCAACAGCCAAAGCCATGGGCTAGAGAGTCAAGTCACTGTCATCTGCCTATCAAGACTCTCATCTTCTTGGAGGTTTCCCCAGGGCCCATCAACAGGTAATACTGGGGAAGTCTGCACATGACCCAGGAGGGTGCGAATGACTGAGCTTATTGTGAAAGGGGAGAGGGCTGAGGCTGAAGGAAGCATCTCTTTAGGGAGAGCTGTGGAGCGTGACTCAAGATTCCGAAGGAGCCTGGGCAAAAGGAATACTCACCCTCACACCCCCTCTGAGGCCGAGGAAGCTGGTGACTAACCTCTCTTACCAGGCACATCTGTCCTGGGCTGAGGGCCCTGGGCGGCAGGCACAAAGCGACAAGACAAGGAACTCACTGTTTTGCCAAGAAGGCAAGATATGCCCATCCCTAATGATAACAACAATATCAGGACTTAGGGTGCTACATGCTTTGCATGTGTTACCTCATTTAATCTTAGCAAAAACCCTACAATGTAAAAGTTATGCCTATGTTAAAGATGAAGAAACTGAGGCTCAGAGAGTTCAAAGGACTAGCCCAAGGTCATAGGTAGTAAATGGGAGAGCCAAGATTTAAACTCGAGTAGTGTGGTTCCAGAATCCAAGCTCTCAACTAGATGCACTCTGTGTGTGTGTGTATGTGTGCATGCGCGTGTGTGTCCACGCACGCTGGGCAGGTGCTCTGCAATACAGCTTCCTGCATCACCTGGAGGGGGAGATCAGAGAACTTTCACAAAGTCCTCCAACACATGAGCATCTATGAAATTCGGTAACAAAACTGACTTTACAAAAATTCAGTTGTAGATAGAGAAAAAGGAGAAAAGGTTTTCCCGAGTAGAGGAGTTGCACGAAGGTTCCCTCAGTGGGCTTCTGCACGGGCAGAAATATGCCTCATTTGTTTCTGTCTCAGCCTGGGGTACAGAAGCCCGGCCAGGGCAGGTCCTCACTCAGTTCACTGACTGACTGCTTGCTGAGGCAACATAAATGATGGTTCTAGGCTTGAGCTTTTGAGCCACGCAGCCTGGGTTCAAATTCCAGCTTGGTCGGTGGTGCTGCGTGACCCGATCAAGTTTTAAGGCTCTCTGGGCCTCGGTCTCTACATATATAAAGTAGAGGTGCTGACTGTACCTAAATCCCTGGGCAGCTGCAAGGATTGAGTGACATGGGGCAGAGAAGATGCGTAGCACGGTCTGGCATATAAAGTGCTCAAAAAGTGAGAGATACCACTATAATTTTTAATGATAAATAAATCTACATATTCATTGGATGAATAAATGAATAATGCGTGAATATAGATAGCTGGGTCTTGAAGCGGAGGAGATTCCAGAGCAACTGGGGAATGGGAGGTGGCGGTGATAGAACCAAATAAATGAACCCAGTCTGGGAGGGAAAGCTGACCACAGCACAGTGTGCGCCCAAGCAGTGCGGGCAGCCTGTCCAGAGCACAGGCTGAAAGGGTGAGCAGGGACCATGGCACAACATGCGCCCAGGCAGTGCGGGCAGCCTGTCCAGAGCACAGGCTGAAAGGGTGAGCAGGGAGAAGGGAGAGGTGGTGAGGTTGACAGTGACTTTCGAGTGGCAGCCTTCCTGAGGGAACTGTTGGAGGAGCCTGAACTTGGTGCAAGACATGGTTCTTAGGTCCCTCCAGGCCACAGTTTCTAAGTCCTTCCCATTCCCCACTGCTTGACCACCTGCCCCCAAATTGAGGGCCTTAAAAATCTTCCGGGCACAGGGCTGGCCCGGTGGCAAAGCAGTTAAGTGTGCATGTTCCGCTTCAGCGGCCCGGGGTTCACCAGTTCGGACCCCGGGTGTGGACAAGGCACCACTTGGCAAGCCATGCTGTGTTAGGTGTCCCACATAGAAAGTAGAGGAAGACGGGCACTGATGTTAGCTCAGGGCCAATCTTTCTCAGCAAAAAGAGGAGGATTGGCAGCAGAAGTTAGCTCAGGGCTAATCTTCCTAAAAAAAAAAAATCTTGCGGGCAGGCTAGCTGTGGATTCAGAAGAACCCTCACCTGAATGTCCAAGGTCCAAGGTCAAGCACTTAACCTCTGACCACATGGCCTCTGCCTTTCTGAGAAGGTGTGGGGCCCAGAAGGCCCTAGCAAATCCTTCCCCCACCTCCTCTCCAGTGAGATCAGATCTAAACACCAAGGGCAGCCTTGAAGGAAAACTCTTAAGGAGTAGCAACGGACTTTACACGGGTTAATTGTGCCTACTTGAACCTCTCTGAGCCTGGAGCAGACCCCACCCCATCCTGCTCCACCTCACTCTAACCCGGAAGGCAGCACTGACCCCAGATACTCACTCCTTCCCTTCGGCACTGGGGCGCCAGGAGCCTCTCTGCCCAAGCAAGGCCTTAGAGGCCTTAGACACTTTTCCTTGGTGGTTCCTCAAGGAAACCCTCATCTGAACCCCCAAGCCCCTCCTTTGACCCCTGCAGATAGACGAAAGAAAGGGGGAAATGCATTTTTAGCACTGTTTCCCATGGTGGTGGTAGGGATTAACAGCCTGTTTCTCAGCGAGGCCCTTTTAATATGCAGGCTGGTGATGGCCCACAAGAGCAGGTGGGCTGGGGCGGGGGCTAGGGCCCAAGGCCAGGTCCCTGGAAAGAGTGGTCCGGGCTGAGCCAGCTGGGTTCTGTTCTTTCCAGTGGGCCCTCTCCTTCCAGGATGGAGACTGCATTCTTCCTGGCACTCCTCTCTCTGGCTGCCTCCTGTTTTGGCTGGTTCTTGGCAACAGAGAAAGAATCTCCAGGCAGCACTCTGGCTGCGTCTTCCTTCCCAGCTCAGGGATAAGCCTTCTCTGATTTGTTACTTTTTAATAACTGCAAACAGTTTCGTTTTTCTATTGACAGGAAATAATGTCAAGAGATAAGCAAAAAGAATCAAATAGAAATCACCCTGATCCCATTATCCATGATACTCACTGGTGTCTATCTTTCCTGTTCTGTCTCTATTCACATAAACGGGTTTTAAAAACAGAAGTGGACTAATTTACTAGAGTAAGTGAAAGACTTAAAAGTAGGGAATGAGACTCAGGTTCCAGATCCAGCTCAGAGACCCCCCGGAAAGAACCCTGGGTGAGTTGTTGCACCTGTGGGTCTCACTCTTCTCATCTGTAAAATAAGGATAATGGTACTTATCTCACAGGGCTGTTGTGTGGATTAAACGAGATTAAACACTGAGCCCAGTGCTCGCATGTAGTAAGGACTCATAAATGTGAAGAATTATGCTGGAAACACAAGAAGTAACTTCCAGGTACTAAGGGGCTTCTGCAGCGTCCTTTTAAGCTGTGGCTTGGTATGCAACTACATTCAGGGGTCTGACTTTATCTTACTGAGCCTCTGCTGAAGGTATTTATATTAACTCTAATTTTTCAGGATTATGAACAGTGCTCTGATGCATATCCTAGCAGATAAGTCCTTGCACACAGATTATTTGCTTAGACTAAACTCCTATGAGTAGAATTGCTAGATCTAAGGATGAGCTAGAATCTTAAGCCAAAGTTTGGACTGATTCACTCCCCCTCCAACAAGGAGACAGCCTGTGTTCCTCATCCTTGCCAAGACTGGAGTTTAGGATTTCTTTCATCTTTATCAACTTGATAAGTGAAAAAAAATAAATAAATAACTGCTTGTTTCCAGGGTATTCATTGACGTTCTCTTGTTTTTTTTAAGGGGAGCTTTCAGGATGACTTTAGACCCCATAATGATTCTTCACGTTCAAGGAACTTCCAGGAAGGAATGTAGGTGGTGTTATTGGCAGAACTATGATAAAAATCTAAAGTACAGAGTGTAAAGGGGCCTGGAGGCTGCCTACTCCTTGTCCTGACCCTCCACAAGCACAACTTCCAGGTCCTTCCATGCCTTCAAATTAGGGCCATACTCTCTCCACTTCAGTCAAGTGATGGGGTAGAGAAGAATACTGTGATGGAACATTTACAGAGCTTTAGGATAGTACTTCTGGGACCCATTAGGATTCATAATGGCATCTAGGGCCATGGCTTCATCCAAAATCTGACGTTCCAATCCAAACTCCTTTGCTTAAGTAAGGGTACTTTCTCTGAACCTCAGTTTATCTATCAAAGGGGGCCAATAATACATTCTTTCCCCTGCCCCTGTGGCTTTATCAGAGGAGATAAAGCATAGGAAAACACTTTGTAAACGAAACAGAGCTTTACACATAGAAGGGGCTGTTTTTTTATGGAGGTTGAGTGCTGAGTGCTGTGAACTAAGCTGTATAATGAGGCTGGAAATGGCTGGTGGCCGAGGACCCCTTTCTAAGCGGGGTGCTCACCTATAACACCAGCTATCTTTTACTGGGTACCTACTACTTGCCACTGGCTTCACAGTGAGATCTTCTTTAATTTAATTCTCAGGTCTACCCCACTGAGGAATGATGGGGAAACTGAAACTTACAGAACTGAGTAACTGGTCCAAAGGTAAATGCTAATAAGAAGGAGTTAGAAATTCAAACTTGGGAGGTCTTCCCTGGGGTGTGGGAGTAGAAGGCAATAGTTGATTTGCCTAGAATGTCAATTATCTTGTGTAAAGTACATGCATTCATCCATTTTTCATTTATTCAACAAATATTTATTAAACACTTACTATCTACCTTACAAATTCTATCAACCAGCCTATCTACTTTTCTTCCCTCCGTCCTTCTTTCCCTCTGCCCATCCATCCATCCCAGGCTTTGTTCCAAAGAGGAACTCATGAGGCTGAAAGGACCGTTTCCATGGCTTTGGGGTCAGGCAGACCTTGGTTTGATTCTATCTCTGTCACTAAGCAGACAGCCAGGTGACCTCAGATGCATTATCTCACCTCTCTGAGCCTGTTCCTCTCCCGTAAACTGGGGATAATTACGAAAACTACTTCATAGGATTCAAAGGAATTACATGCTATGCACATAAAGCACCTAGAACTGTGCCTGGCACACACTAAGGACACTGTGTCACCTCCTTTAATCCTCACAGCAATCATATCACCGAGAAGAAAACTTAGGTAACGAGGAAATGAAGTTGCTCGGCCAAGGTCTTAGGCAGTCAACTCCAGAGCTTACATCCTTTAGTAATGCAGCCAGTGCCCCAGGAGTCAAGTTTAGCTGGGGTGGATTTTGTGACCCCATTTTACAGGGAGGAATGAGATAAAGCATCTAAAGCAAACATAACAGAATAAGAGCTCAATAAGCAATAATTTTAATTAAGTCAAGATCAGATCTGATCCTGAGCTCACTGCTTAGAGCCCACAAGTGGGCAGCGCCCATCCTCCTCCGACGCACTGCACAGGGAAGCGCTGAGCAAGGACCCTCAGTCCTTCCTACTCTCATCTCTACCTTTGCTCCAGGAAGAAGAGGGAGGTGATGCCCATTTAGTCCATGGGCGATTATTTTGGTTTAATGACATTTAAAATGAGGTTTTGTATAGAGTTTCTAAATACAAAAACGACGATGCAAGATCAATGCAGAAAACTTGGTGGGGGAGAGAGGACAGGGAAACAACTAAAATGCTGTCATTTCGGCACCCATAGAGAAGCACTGCTGGCATCTGCAGATCTGTCCTCTCAGTATTTTTATATAGGTCAGCGGATTTTCACGAAGTTTTGAATAACCATGAAGTGGTCGTGTTAGCAAGGCCATTTTGTCCAATAGTGCAAGTCTCGTACTGTAAATGGCACTATGACTGTGCAGTGCACAACCTTCACAGACAGACGAAGCGGCCCTAGCTCTCAGCACTTATTTAACTCAGTAGTTCTAACCTTTACTCCTCCCCAACATGCCAAGAATGTCACACTCTCTTGGAACAGTGGCTCATGGGCAGTCATAATCCTAGAAAAGAGAGGGAGGGGTGAAGGACGGTGCCATCCTCTGGGGGCATCTCCTAGTGTCTAGAGAAGGAACACTTCTTTTCCAGAAGTAATCTAGAGGGAATCCCAGGTGACTTAACACCGAACTCCAACCTTACAGTGATTCACTAACCTTGACTTACAGAGAGGGAAACTGAGGTTCTGAGACAAGAGATTTACCTTTCTCAGCTAGTCAGTGGCCAGTGGGCAGACAGAAATTGAACCTAGGACAATCCCTGACTTAGTCGAGTTCTATAAGAACGGAGGCAGAAAGATCTGAGTTCAAATTTCAACTCTTTCACTTATGACAAATCACAACCCCTCTGAGTCTCAGTTTCTTCACCTGTAAAATTAGCTAACAGCTTCCTCATTAGGTTTAAATGAGAATTAAAATGAGAAAAAAAAGTTTCCTAACAATTCTTGAGTGTTATTTGTCAGGCACTGCACAACACACTTCATGTCCATTATCTCATTTAATCCTCACAGTAATCCTATGAGGGAGATACTGTTTTTTATCCATTTTACAAGTGAGGAAACTGAGGCTCAAAGAGCTTAAGTCACTGGCCAGCATCACATAGCGAGTAAGTGGTTGAGCTGGGGTTTGAAGCCAGGTCTGTCAGCCTCAGAGCAACACTATCAGATAACACAGGTACCTTTTAGCACAGTGCTTGCAACATACAAACACGAAATAAATAGCAGCAGCCCTCATTATTTACTATTATTGTTAATACAATTATTATGTCACAGGTGATTGGCTGGTCTCTGTTTTCAACCTCCTCAGCCAAGAAACCAAGAACTGGGCCGATCCAAGAAGGGGAAGCAATGCCAGCCCTGCCTAGCCCTGGGCCACACTCATGCCACACAGGATAGGAAAGGGGTGGGAGCAGGGAGCAGAGCTGGGGTAGTGTCTCTCTAAAACCTGGCATCTCTGAGTTGTTCAACAAACGCCTAACAGCTTGTGCCTCCTCACTGGGAGGCACAGCTCCTGCTGGAGGGGTCTGGTGACCGTGCAAACTGGCTCATGGTGTCCCTGCCTACCTATCCTAGACCACTAGTCCCTCCACCCCATCCAGGGTGCCTTCTGGAGCCTTCTATAGAAATCCTCTGCCCCATGATTTAGGCTTCTGCTGATCTCTGCAGATGAGCGTGGGCGATTAAAGAGGTAAGATCCAGAGGCAGAGGGAGAGGACCTATTTAAAAAAGCCCAGCGAGCACAGACACGCCACCTGGCATCACAGCCTCCATCGGAGCCCAGCCAGCATGAGTCACCCCCACAGCCCTTTACCTGTGAGTTGCAACAAGGCTGACAGAAACTCCACAGCCTCCTAGGAGGCAGGTAGACAGGTACACAGACAAGCGTGCCATCCTTTGGGCGCAGTAAGCTTTGCAATTACAGCCGACACCAAATGGCCCTCCTGTCACCAAGACCTCTGTAAAGTGGTTGGGCACCCAGGCTCTGCTCTCGGATCAAATCCCAGTTGACTCTTCCACTTGCAGCTTGAGAAACTTATTAAATCACTTTGAACTTTAGTTTCTTCATCTCTAAAACAAGAACACAAGTGCCGATCTCATAGGGTTGTTGTAAGGAAGAGATGAGACACTGCACGTAAAGGCTCAGCACCATGCCTGATGTGTTCAGCATACTGAGCACCTACTGTGTGCCAGACACTGGAGCAGGCACTGGAGAGTCAAGAGGGAGGAAGGCAGACAAGGTCTTTGCTCTTCTGGAGTTCACATTCCAGGAGAGACAGACAACAAACAATTAGAAAATATCAAAAAGTCCCAAGGGCTTTGCAGGGAACCAAGAGAAAGTGGTGATATACAGTGAGTGAATGTCTGCTGTAACAAGGGCGGCTGCTCAGAGGAGGTGGCTATTTACAGTTATGATTACTATTTACTATTATTTGTCAGGGGCCTCACAGCTGCCCCTAATACAGCCTCCAGTAAGAAAACCACTTCTGACAGTTCTCAAACCCAGTACCCACTCTCCAGAGGCCTGACCCCACCCTTAGAGGACTCCTTTGGATTCTGACTTTACCCTGAAAACCTCCATCAAATTGGCAGGAACAGCTGAAACCCCGCCTTTCCCTGAGAGAGAGGAGTGGGCCAAGGGGAGGCTCCCAAGAAGACAGAGCAAAGAGATAATTTGCCAAAAGGGGAGTGGGAGAGAGAGAATGAAAAAAAAAAGATACCAAGATCTTTGGCTTATATTTAATTTCAAATTAATCCTGATGGAAGCGCTAAAGAAATCTCTAGCATTCTTCTGTTTGTGTTTGTGGATCTTCTGGGTTTATCCACCTCTCTCTACAGAGGACAGCTCAGGGCAGTCATCCCACAACGACTTAGTCTAACAGGCGTCCTATTTCTCCTGTGTTTCCAAGGTGGAAGGAAGCACTTACTAGAGTTTGTCAAGTGACCAGCTACCTAAGGCTTTGGAGGTGGCCGACTTCAACTTTTCCATCCCTTCTGTGCTGGCCAGAGGTATGTGGTCTGCTCACATCTCATTCAGATCACATCACACCAAATAAAAGGTTGCCTCTCACCCTACCCTCCTACCCCCTGCCACCAACACCACCCCCCCCCCGACACACACACACAGAGAAGGTTCCCCCAGAGCAGTGACCCTGTCTTTTTGGCCTCTGTCTCCCCAGAAACCAGAGTAGGGTCTGACACACAACAGGTGCTCAATGAATGCCTGCTGAATGGAGGCCACTGACTTCAGCTCAAAGGGACAGCCAGACCCAGAGTGAGATGACTGAAGATTCAGATGTGGACTCCGACACTCACTAGCTTGTGCCCTTGGGCGAGTCGCCTTACCTCCCTGGCCTCCATTTCCTGACCTGTAACGTGTGTGTTGGGGAGGGAAGAGGGCGTGATAACATCTACCACAGTGAGTTACTGTGAGAATCAAAAGAAATCTCTGGAATAACCGTAAAAGATTATTCAGAAAGAAGATATTACTGTCTTAAGTGGAAAGTCCTGGAAAAAAAGAAGGGGAACTTATACAGAGACCCACTGGGAGAAGATCTGCTCTGTCCTTTGAGAATTCCTCAGGGGCTGTGAGTATCTGATGCTCAGCAGAGGAGGGGGCAAAGGAATTTGGGAGGGATATTCCTGGGTATCCAACACACTAACTAGAAACACAATCGAGATTTCCTTTAGCCAAGTATCTGTTTGTGCCTGTACTTTTCCTCTAGCTCTCTTTTTTCCAACATTTTTTTCTCCCTCCCTCATCTCCACCCCCCACCCACTCACCAAGGAAGGAATTGGCCAGCTCCACCCAGCCGGCCCCCCACAGCTCCGCCCCCAACTTGGCAGGCCAAGAGTTAACAGCTGCACCTGTTGAGGTATACCTGCTGTCCGCGGCACCTGTACCCGCAGCCAATCAGCGCCAGCGCTGCCGGGAACCTACCTGTCAGCAAAATCCCGACACTCAAACCTCAACATAAATCAAACACTTCCCTGGGCAGGGAATGTCTGTGTCAGGCAAGAATTAGAGACGAGCGGTCAGCAGGGCCTCCGTGCTGATCACTCGAGCCTGGGAGCCTGGGAGCAGGAAGATGTCGAATGAACTTGAGTGAGTAAACATCGGCGGATGCCTGGCGCTCTCTGAGCGTGGAGGCTGGATGGGGTTTCCAGCAGGGGGAAGAGCAGGGAGGCCGGCGCCAGTATTCACAGAACAATTTGTAAGGGTAAATGAATGGGCTGCCGGTCTCACTTCGGCGTGTCGAGGCAAGCCCCGTCTCAAGCTAGAGCTGAGTGTTTCCCTGGGAAAATTGTGGGTTTTTTTCCTTCTCTCTCTGCTGAGCAGTTTCGAGCCAGGTACGGAAACACAGGATGGAACCTGTGAAGGCTTTCGGCACCACTTTCTGATACTCTGAAGGGAGCTTGGAAATCAGAGACAGCTCCAACCCCATCGAGGCTTTCTATCTTCTTGCCAAAAGGAACTTCTTAGAGGTGGTTCTAAAAGCTCTCTTAGGCAAGAGTTAGGTTTCTTTAAAGGGACTTGTTTGTTGGGTTGGAACAGTCTCAAGTGGGAAGGTTACAGTGTGGTGGTTAAACCCATGCACTCTGTAGTCCGCTTGACTTAGGTTCAAATCCACTCTGCTCCTCATGGGCTGTATGATCTTGGACAACTCATTTAATTTATCTGAGCTTCACTTTCCTCATCTAGAAAATGGGTGCAAGAATGCTTGGTAGGATTCTTGAGAGAGTTAAGTGTGACAAAGGCTGTAAAATGCTTAGCCCAGAGTCAAGGTCTGAAGATGCATTCAATACACTGCGGTGACTTTATTCAGAGGCAGATCTAAAGCTGAGGAAGCTGCGATGTGGGTTTCAGTGAGGTCATCTCCACTGCCCGGCAGGATGCAGGTCCCTTCTTGCCCACATCAGGGATTGAGAATCCCCACGGGCTGATGCTGGCCTTCAGCATGGACCCCCTGCTTTGGGTCCAGACCTTAGAAAAGGTGGGATGAGGCTGAGATTCTGGGCTGCTTTAGCCTGGGATCAGGGAGCTGGCACAGACTCTCCTCTTCCTGCCACCCTTGGAGGTGAGTGGGCAGAGAAAAGGGTTGAACCATCTTTTTTTCTAGCTACTCCTCAATAGATGGTTTTTTTTTTTAAAGATTGGCACCTGAGCTAACAACTATTGCCAATCTTTTTTTTTCCTTCTCCCCAAAGCCCCCCGGTACATAGTTGTATATTTCAGTTGTGGGTCCTTCTAGTTATGGCATGTGGGACACTGCCTCCGCATGGCCTAATGAGCAGTGCCATGTCCGCAGCCAGGATCCGAACCGGCGAAACCCCAGGCCGCCGAAGTGGAGCAGATGAATTTAACCACTCGGTTACGGGGCTGGCCCTACTAGATGGTTTTAAGAACTTGAAGACCTGGGAGCAGAGCAGTTGGTGGGTCCTGACTGCAGACAGGGTTCCATACCAGCTAGCTCTCAGCTTCTCCCGGGTTAGCCAACTATGTTCAAAGTACAATCACTGGGCATCAGTTTCCTCTTGAATGAATTCCCTGGGGTTGACAATGTGTTGACAGCTGAAATAAGAGCAGGGGCACTGGAGCCAACACCTGGGTTCAGGTCCCAATTCTGCCACTAATTAGAGCTGTGTGACCCTGGGCATGTCACTTCACCTGCCCGAGTCTCACTTTCCTCAGATGCAAATTGTGGTACCCACCTCACGGAGTTGTTGGGGGACCCAACAACTTTAGAAAAATGATTGGTTTAAAACCTGATACGGAGCAAGCTAATAATACTTTTGGTTACTTCATATAGAAATAACCAATCACTGAGCAGTTCTGAAGCTCTTGCTTTCTATTTTTCCACACTTTGAAAACAAACAAAATCTGGTGATGTGTCTCCATCCCACTTAGATCCGCTGGTTAAAACTGCAGAGAGAATCTATTCATTGGTGCCCCTTAGGGGGTAAGTGTCCTGAAGCTGGGTTACTTTAACAGGAAAGTTTCTCGCTTTTCTCCTCCTTAATAATTTGGGTTTGAAGTCAGATCTGCTGACAGTTGAGGCTTCTTCGTTTGGGGCGGGGTGGGGGGAACCCGTGCCTGCAGAGTAATTGCAGGCCACTCTGAAGCCACCATTTGAGATTACAATGACAGAGCCTCAGTGCCTGGGGGCTCAGCTGCCCTTCCTGGTAAGTGGGGGTTGGGGGGGGGGGCCCATCAGGTGCTTGGCTTGCAAATTTTGAGCTGCTGCTGTTGGCGCTGCCTCAGCCAGTCTTGCTGCCGCATTCTCCTGAAAAGTGCCGAGTTACGAGGAGTGGTTCCAGCGTCCATCTCGAGCCCCGATAGAATGACCCACTCTTGCTAGGCCTTGGTGCGGTGGGAAAAGCCGGACTTGCGCAGGACTCTGAATTCTGCCACTTACCAACTGCAGGCTCCCGCTGAATTGGTTGCTCCTCCCTGACCCTCCGTTTCCTCCTCTGTCCAGTGAGGGCTACAAGCACCTCCCTGGCAGGGGAAACAGTGAGCTCCCGGACGTGGGCCACGGGCCCGGAGTAGGAGCCCCATACCCGCGAGCCCGGCTAGGAGGCCTCCCTGGGCTGGAGGGCGGGCCTGCGGAGGAAGGCCCGGTTTGGAAGAGCCCGGAGGCCAAGGCGCTGTTGTTAGAAGCCGGCTCGAGGCGGCTGGAGGGTGGAGCGCGGGCCTTTCATGTGGTCGGGCCGGGCCCGCCGGCCTCCGGACCTCCGTCAGCCGCCCGGTGCCTCCCGCCCGCAGCCTTGGGGCCTAGAGCTAGAGCCGCCGCAAGGCAGCCTGGGGCGGCGGGGGACGCCGGAAGTCGCGGCCGACGCCCTCCCGTCGCGGGGTCACAGCCGGCGCCTGCGCACTGCCCGCCGTCGGGGCACCCAGAAGGGTGGTTGGCTGTCGGTCGGCTGGGGTGTTGGGGCGCCCGGATGGCCCCTTCGGGGTTCCAGCGTGGCGGTGCCCGAGGGCCTCCTCCTCCCGCCCCTCGAGGGAAGGAGGGGTTACCCGCACCTAGTGGGTGTCTGGAAGGGGCTTCGGAGGGGAGAGCGCGAGGCGCGCAGGCCGGACCCCCCCACCCCGCCGTCTGGCTCGGCTCCCTCCCGAAGCCGTGGAGGCCCGCGGCCGAGGCTGCGGGAGCCCGGGGACGCCCAGGCCCTGCGATCCCGGAGCGCTGGGCTCCAGCCGGCTGAGGTGCTGCAAGAGTTAACCAGGAACGCCTCCCCTCTGTGGTTTTGTGGTCGAAACCATGATTGCCAGGAGCAAATTTTTGTCGTGCACAAGGTGTGTTATTAAAAGTCGGAGGTACGCTGCTGGTGAATGAAAAGTTAAAAGCCCTCATTAAGCCCGCGCTGTAAAACAGGCGGACCAGCCGAGAGGCTGAGACACCCTAACGGCGGCCCGGGGCGGGACGCTCCGAGGTTCCGGCGGCTCGCGTGGGGGCCGATGGGTGCCTGGAGCCAAGGGGGTCTTCAGGGGTCCACCCAGAGGAAGAGGAGGGGGCGGACTGGCCGCAGGGCTGAAACAGAGATGTAGCATACTGGAAGCTCTCCCTTTGGTTAAAACAAAAATAACAGCCAAGCATTTATTGAGCGCTCACTCCATAGCAGACAGCGTCCGGTGCTTGATAAATACGTTATCTCCTTTACCCTTCCCAAGAATCCAATAAGGGATGGGAGTATAAATGCGATTTTGTAGAGGAGGGGACTGAAGCTTGCCCAAGATCTCACGGAAGAGCTGGGATCTTAATGGGATCTTAAGCGGGTCCTCATAGAAGCGCCAAAAGGATGCTTCACACCAATATGCCACCCTACTTCTTCTCTGCATTGATATTGATATTCTCTGCATCTGATCTGATATTGAAAAAAGACGAGGAGATCTGCCAAACTGTTACCAGTGGTTATCTCTGGTGAATTCTAGTCTCTGCTTCCAATTTTTCTATATGTTCCACATTTTATATATTGTGTTTTACAAACCTATGTTACTTTTAAAAGGGCGGGGGTGGGAAAGGGAGTCATTATTTTCAAAAGAGAGAATTATTGGTTCCCCAAAAACAGTGTTCTCAAAGTGTGGTCCCTGGACCATCATCATCATCATCATCACCACCATCACCACCATCACCACCTGGAAACTTGTTAGAAATGCAAATTCTCAGCCCCACCCTAGACCTACTGAATCAGAAACTGTGGGGGTGGGGCCCAGCAATATGTGTTTTAACAGGCCCTCCAGGTGATTCTGAGGCATGTTCAAGTTTGAGAACCATGGGCCTTGAAGACCAGCAGAGGCTTGGGAGGCAGAGGTTCCCAGATCCACCACTGACCTGCAGTGTAGGTGCTGAGTCAGCAGCTGAGATCGTTGCTCTGGGGTCACACGTGTGTCTGAGCTCAGCTCTGCCACATATGGACTTGGTTCCTTTTGGATGAGCTCCTTTCTCTAAGTGTCAGTTTCTGCATGTGTAAAATGGCCATGATGACACCCACCTCACAGGGCATGTATGAGAAAAGGCACAGGGCCTGACACTATTAAATAACTTGGTTCCTTTCCCTTCCCTCCCCTCTCTGGAACTCAGCTTTCCCATTTATAAAAGGGAGCAAATAATTCTGGCTGCCTCCCTCCCTCTTTTCCTTTGGCCTCCTGAAAGGGTTAGAGCAACTGATCTAGTGAAGGTTCTGAAGGGAGATTATCTTACCAATATTCGGTGTTATTTCACTGGGCCTTCATAGGAGGTCAGCAAGAATTTCGACTTTTGAGGGCAGGAACAGTGTGCTGTTTACCTTTGTGTCCCAGTACCCAGCACAGGGCCTATTACAGAGCAACCCTCAGTGAGTGTTTGTTGAATGAATCAGCGAGTGAATGAATGAAAGGATGTGGCACCCTGGGTTTAGAGGTGGATTTCAGCTTCTTTCACATGAACCATAGAGTAAAACATAGAATTGGACAGGAAAACAAGAGAAGAATAGAGCATAAAAGAAAAATTCCCATAGAAGGAAGAATTTTTCAAAGGGGAGAAAGTGAGTTTCTGGTATAATTAGAAAATGGCTCATGATTAAGTTACGTGCAACTAGAAGCGTTGGCTGGAGCCTGACTGCCCTCAGCTTGCCCACCTGGATCCAGATGATGAAGCTGCAGCGCTTGCCCCTCTTATCTGGAAATCTCCAACATCAGGTCTCCTGCTGCTGCTAGGAAGAGATGTCCCCTGTTACAGGTGGGAGAAAGTGAGGCTGTGAGTTGTCATGCAGTTTGCTGAGGGCTACCAGCAAGTATTAGTAAAAATAATAAGTATTAGTAATAATAATAATAGTTCCTGTTATTATGTGCAGGCAGCGTGCAGATCACTTTAGCTGCATTATCTCATTGCATTTTCCAACAGTAATACCTCACAAAGTTGATGTAATGATTAAATAAAACAATGACTAGAAATTGTTGGGCCAGCACCTGGCACTTGGTAAGCCTGTAATGAACAGTAGCTATCATAATAATTCTGTGAGGGTAGTACTCTCACCTTCTCCCATTTTACGGGTAAGAAAATTGAGGCACAGAGAGGTCAAGTTGCATAAAGTTACACAGCTGGTAACTAGCAGAGCTGAAACGAACCCAGGTCTGTGTCCCTCTGGGGCCCACCCCATAACCATGAGTTCACACTACTTTGTTCAAACTGGAGTCTCTGTAGAACCATGCCGTAGGCTCTACCCTTTTCCCACTGAGGCCCCCAAATGAGCCCCCAGCATGTGACAAGGCACATTTCACAACCCATGCATCCAGAAACCAGATGGGCCACTGGAAAGCTCAAGAACCCTGGAGTGCTCCTGTCATGCCCAGGGAACACCTTGCATGGGGCTGACTGAAAAATTATTCCTCCCTGAGCAGCTGTGGCAGGGCCTCCCTGGATAATTAGTGAGTGTGATTGATCACTGCTCATGAAGCTGGGTGGCTCACAACAGGGTTTGGCAAGTCCTTGGGTGTATCTGGGTGTCAACACCCAGCTCAGGGGGCCCCTGGGACTCTTCCTCCTCAGGCTGGAGGGAGGTGAGGCACAGCTCCCTGGATCTGCCCTCAGCCAGGCATCTCCTTTGCTGGGGTTCGAGGCTACCCACTTGGTGGTGAGTTTTCTTCCCCCTTCTGTGAAGTTGAGTAAGAGTCCTTTTCCATCTCGGAATTATTGAAATGCCTTTGAGATGGAGCAGCGATTGAACTAAGTCCTGGAGAGGAAACTAGGAGACTTGAATCCCAATCCTGCTCTATGCCACGTGTCCTTAGGCAGGTCACACCTTCTCTCAGATTTCTAAAGTCTCTCTGGACTCTAAATTGAACCCAAAAGGGCTCAGCCAATGCCTGAGACACATTGACTTCATCTCACTGGGAGTTTTAAGAGGCTCAGCCAGAAAGCAGTGGGCATTTAGAGTCCGAAAGGACTTGGGATGAAACCCCGCTTCACCTCTCCAGGCTTCCTCCATCCTGGTGCCAGAATGATGCATGCTGGAGTCAGGAGGCTAAGAGTCTGACAGGGCCTGTAGCAGCTGGTACCATACCCCTCCTATGCCGTGGGCCTGGGGTGAACTGCTGGGGAAAGGCCCCACCCACACCAGAGCCACCCTGCCTGGGCAGTTTGCACATCCCCACAGGCAAGGGACAGGGGGCCTCTGGAAGTGAGGCCTGTCAGGTAGAGGCCTAGGCCCCTTTCTCTTGGTCTTGTATCCAACTCTCTCCCAAATGGAGGAGAAGCCAGACCAGGCAGCCTCTGAGGAGGCAGCCTTGTGAAGGGTCTCCAAGCTGGAAGCCAGAGACCTCTGGTCTAGGCTTGATGCCGTGAGATACCAGCTGGTGGCCTTAGGTGAGCCAGTGGCCCTCTCTGTGGCTCGATTTTTCCTTCTATCAAATGGGGATAGTCATACCTTCCCTCCCTACCTCACAGAGGCATTGCAGGATCAGAGGTGATGACGAATGTATGGGAAGCATGTTGAAAAATATAACACGCTATGCAAATAGGAGGGATTATCAAATCTCAGACTCAGGTTTCCTCCTTAGGGGGCTGGCTTCCTGGAAACAAGGCAGCTTATGCAAAGCATCTGGTTCACACCTGGCACACAGTAGGCGGCCAAGCTCTGGGAGCTGTCCCAGGCTTCTGCCTTTGATCTTGCCTCTCCTCTCATCTGGAAGGTCCATGGTCCTCCCCACCCATTTCCCTCTTCCCCTCCACCCCTCTTCTCAACCCGCATCCAGTCCCTCCCCATTCCTTACCTATCTGATATTAGCTGTTTGTTTTTTGTGGTCACGTTTCTCTTGCTGTCACTAAAATGCAACCTCCGTGACAGCAGGGATGACCTTGTCCTATTCACCTAGGACAAGGCCTGGCACATAGTAGTTACTTGATAAAAACTTGTTAAAATGAGAGATGAATGGTTAGATGAATGGATGCCACTAAGATTTATTGGATTATTTTTTTCTCTCTTCTACATGCCTTCTTGGAAACTAGTAGTTGGTGGAAAAGTGACTACTCATGAAGTTAGATCCCAGGAGGCCTGGCTTTGTCGCTCTCTGGGCCAGTCCCCTGGAACGGGTCACCTAATGTCTCTGTTGTCTATTTCCTGGTCTATAAAATAGAGATAATAACACCTCATGTATCTTGGGAGGCTCCACAAGATAATAAATGTGAAAGTCAAGGCAAGAGGTTATTACACTGTCTCACTTGTTTTTGACATAGAACCTGGTTCACAGACAGGAGGCTTGGGGAGAGTATTAATTTAAGAACCTCAGGCAGAGTCTCCCCTTTACTCTCATTTGAAAGTTCTGAGATGCTGATGATGGTGATGATGGCGATGGTGGCGATGATGGCTATTATTTACTGAGCCATTATTCTCTGGCAGGCTCTAGGCTAAGCACATTTCTTAGGTTAATGCACTTAATTCTCCTAACAACCCATGAGATTCGCCCCACTCTAAAGTAGCCAGCCCTGGTGACTCCATCACATGCCTGAGCTCTAATTGTCTTCACAGCACTTATCGCTAACTAAAATTAACTCATTTACCTACTTGTTTATGGTCTGTCTTCCCCAATTAGACTGTAAGTTCCATGGGAGCAGAGCCTTATCTGTCTTTTTTTTGGCTGATTCCCCAGTGCCTAGAAGAGTCCCTGACTGGCACACAGAAGACACTCAATAGACCCATTTAACAGATGAGGAAACAGGCTCAGAGGGGCTAAACACCTTACCCAATGCCACACAGTTGTTGGGTCTGTCAGGCTGTGCCCCTGGTGCTGCTTCCTCCCATGGTGCTCCGGTTCTGCACTGTGTTCTTACACCAAATGGAGATCTGTAAGAAGGCTGTAAGAAGTCTGCCTAGGGCCACGTCCTGTCCCTGGACCCGTCCCTGTCCCCTCCTCCCGTATTCCCCTTTCACCTTCTGAGAGCTGAAGAGCTCTGCCTTGGACCCGACATCAACAGAGAGTATGTGGAGGCCCTGGGGAAGGTGACTGCAGAGGGTGGAGTCGCCCAGTCTCCCCTCCTTGTCCCTGCTCTGTCCTCCATGAGTAGGGCTCGTTCCTCCTTGCAACGCTTTTCATGTCTCTCACCTACTGGGCCCTCAACCTTCCATTCCAGTCTTTAAGAGAACAGGGAGCCAAAAGTTCTGCCATTTCAGGATTTGGCACATATGTCAATGCTAACGTTATCCATAGTCGAGACTTCCTAGAAGCCAAATGCTTAGTCTTGGAACACGAAGTTGATTGGTAGCATGAGCAGGCATGGGGGACCGGGACATGAGGGCTCCCACTCTCAGCCAGAAACTCTTCCAGTCATCTCGCTTGCCAGCTCAGTCCCTCCTGCCTTGTGTGGGTAGGAAATCCCTTTCTGTCTTGCAGTGAAGGAATGGTTCCATATGTTTCAGAGGAGGGGAATTTCTAGAATAGGAAAGCCATCTAGAAAGGAAACTATATGGGATTAAGAGCTGCATCTTGGAGTCTAACAGGTCCAGGTTCAAGTTGAGCATCCGCCACTTACTAGCTGAGTGACCTTGAGCAGGTAATATCATGTGTTTGAGTCTCAGTTTCCCCAATACCTACCTCTCAGGGCTATTGTAAGGAATAGACAAGATGACGCAGAAAAACACCTGGCACAGTGTCTGCCTGTGGTAAATGCTTCAGGTACGGTAGCTCCTGTGTATCAAGGAATTGGATTTGGGGATCCCAACAGCATGGACTAGAGACCCTGGCAGGCCAGAAAAGCCTCCTAGATGAACAGCAAGCACTGTCTGCTCCTTTGTGTCTGATGAGACTTTATCGTTTTCTTCTAAAGTTTCATTTGTAAATAGGGTAGGAGAACCAATAGCTCATCAATGCTGATCGTGGTCATTTTATCCGAGTCAGCAAATTGGGGCTCTAGGCCCAGATGTGCCACTGACTTGCAGGGTGATCGTGTCTTGTACCACTTGGCAACCCCTGGATGTCTAGCTCCAAGCTGAGCACAATAATGGCTCGTGTGTATTAAGCACATATTAAGTGCCAGGAACAGTTTGAAGCATTTTTCATGTGGCCATGCACTCAATCTTCATAACCCTATGTGGTGGGTGCTTTTATTAGACTCATTTTACAAGTAAGAAACAGTGCTAAGCACTGGGGGTCCCAACCGACCTGAGCCAGGTCTTTCTGTTTCCCCCAAGCTCCCTTGGTTTGGGAGTTCCCTTTAGCCCGGGGCTGGGAGTGGGTGGGGCAGCCACCCTGGGCTAGCTCTGTAAATGCCTCTAACTCCGGGCCCAGGAGGCGCTCAGGAGGGGCCTCTTCTCAACTCTCCATCTTGAGACGCTTGATTTATAGCAGCAGAAAAACTCGGGGTGTGCCTCCCTCTCTGCGCCCCTGGAGCAGGAAGGTTTCTGTCATTTCTCTTTCCTGTGTGACAGCTCCCACTCCCTCCCTCTTAGAGCCCAACCCCCCATACCCTGGGGCCCCGTGGGATGGGAGACCCTGCACTCTGGATAAAGCCCCTGGGAGAGCTGCTGCCCATGGCCTGCCTGGGTGCGGCCTGGCTGCCATTCCCACTCTGTGTCTGAGAAAATAGGCCTGAGCTGCGGGGCAGCAGGAGGGCAGTTCCTGCGGCATGATTTGTGAAGGTCCTCGCCCGCCCACCCGTCTTCCGCAGCGCCTGCAACTCCGCCACTAGTGTTCTGTTATGGTAAGGATTGCCCTCTTGCATTGTGGGAAAGCAGTGTGGCTTAGTGGAAAGTGTGGGGCTTTGGTACTAGACAAGCCTGGGTTTAAATCCTGGTCGTGTTGTGGACTCGCTGGGTGATCTCGGGCATTTTCTTATCCTCCCCAAGTCTCAGGTTTCTTTTTGTAAAATGAACCAAATGATCCTTGCCTTGTAGTGTCTTGTAGGGAGCAGAGCTCATGCATGGAAAGCATTCATATATATGATGGTAAATGGCAGCTGGCGTTCCTGTGTCCCTAACATAAGAGAGTCTGTGAGGCTCACCTAGAAAGGGGGCCATCAGGGCACCAGGAGAGCAATCAGTGCCCGCTTCATCTCTGGGGCTCTCTTCCAGCCTGGCCGTCCCCATCTTCTCACCTCCCGCTGTTCCTCTCACACTCTTCGCTCTAAAATGAACACAACCAGAACTTTCCTACCTCTATGCTTTGCTCACGATTAAGAGCGTGTTCTACACCAGTGATTCTCCAAGTGTGGTCCCCAGATGACCAGCATCAGCATTACCAGGGAACCTGTTAGAAATGCAAATTCTCAGCCACCCCAGACCTACTGAATCAGAAAGTCTAGGGGTGGGGTCCAGAAATCTGTGTTTTCACAAGCCTTCCAGGTCATCCTGATGCAGCTAAAGTTTGAGAACATTATTCTGTATTACAGCATCATCCTGCTCCAGCTTGAATCCCCTCTGGGCAACTCCCTGAACTCCTCTGAGCTTCAGTTTCCTCATTTGTAAAATAGGAAGAGTAACAGTACCTGCCTTACAGGGTTGTTGTGAGAATTAAATGAGATAATCCATGAAAAATGCTTAGCTCAGAGCCTAAAACATGGTCACCGCTCAGTAAAGATTAGAGATTATTTGATCATCATCATTGCTCTGTATTATGCTCCCATCCATGTGCCCCTCCCCCAACATTTCTAAGTGGTCCAGCCCCTAGTGCTGAATGTCCCCAGCTAAAATATCTGTCTGCTCCAAAGAGCCTTTCCTGATCTCTTTCCTTTGAGCCCATGTGGCTTGTCTCTTGGGCCGCATGCCTTGTATTTGTCCAAGTTCTCAGTTCAGTGCCTAGGTTCTGCCTGCTTCCATGTGCCCTGCAGCATTCCAGTCCAGTTCCTGGCATCTGAGCAGCTGCTGGGGCACTCCACAATAAATATTATTTATTTATGCCGTTTCCCAAGACCGGGTTCAGCCTACGGGCTTCCTCGCCCGGGTTCTCTCTGTCCCTGGCCACACTCTCTCTCTCTCTCTAACTTGACATGATCTCCAGCTTTCTGTGTCTTTCACGGTCTCGCGGTGAACTTCTTCAGAAGAACACATTCTGGCTTATCTGGAAATTGTATTCTTTGCAGCTCGTCATTGTTTCCCATCCTTGTTACACTAGTGCCCCTCAAATAAGTATCTACCATGGAAGTGTTGTACTGAAGCCTCTCTGAAGCCTTGCAAGGTTGGGTTATGGTTCTGATGTCGTAGATGAGGGAATTGAGGGCCAGGTCTGCAGCTTCTACATGGCAACATTTGGTATTGATCCAAAGCCTCTAGCTCCAGAGTTTGGGTACATTCTACTGTGCCATGCTGCCAAATGGTGGCAGAAGAAGCGGTTTCAAGTTTTCAAGGCTGGTAACCCTCTGAGTTCCCGGGCATTGGCCTGACGCTGACCAGTCATGGACCTTCCTCTGGAACAGCCTCGATCTGACCTTCCTTACTTGCCTTTCAGTTTCAGGACTGTGCGGCTGCTGAAGAACGACCCAGTCAACTTCCAGAAGTTCCCCTACACTAGCGAGGATGAGGCCTGGAAGACCTACCTGGAAAACCCCTTGACGGCCGCCACGAAGGCCATGATGAGAGTCAATGGGGACGATGACAGCGTGGCGGCCCTGAGCTTCCTCTATGATTACTACATGGTACGTTCGCACCTCTGGTGTGGCCCCTCTGGCTGAATGTGTGTTTTCACTTTCAGGCCTCATGGCTCAGCAGCCCACCATGACCACCTGCAGCCCCTCCAAATGTTCTTTCTCACCTCCGGGCCTTTGCACATGCTATTCCCTCTGCCTGGCACCCTCCCCTTTCCCCTGGCTAAACTCTACTCTCAGTTTGCAGTCTCAGCTTCAACATCACCTCATTCATTCATTGAGATGGGAAGGCTTTCTTGGGTCTCCCATTCTGTGCCTCGTCTGGGCACCCTCCACGGCCACCATCATTATTCTTGACTCTGTCTTTAGAAACTTGCTATTTGTGCATTTGTTTCTCCATCTCCCCCATGAGACCAAGCTCCTGGAGGGCAGGAACCATGTCATGATCATTACGGAGTCCGCAGCACTCCATACTGCCTGCCACGCAGTGCTCAGTACGTGCTGATTAAACAGAGTGATGCCTCAGCCACGCACACTCGTCACAGCAACACCCTCAACCTGCCTCTTTTTTCTGCCCCTGCCCCTTATGTCATCCTAGTTGCCCTGTTGTCCCCACTTGCCCAACCCAACCTCATCACCCAAAACACGCCTTCTGCTCTTGAACCCATTGTCTTCCTTCAGGGCCCTTCCCAAGGCTGCCTTCTCCTGGAGGCCATCACCTCTCCCTCTCCTAGGTGTCTTTCTGTCCTTCCTACCCTTGCTGTCCTTCTAGGCATTGTCACACCCCCTGACAGTCTTTTACTATTGTCCAATTGTTTCCAGGGCCTTGGCCTTGACTCTAGGAGACCGTCAGTTCCTGAGAACAGGAATTAGGCCCTCCCCTAACTGACAAGTGGGCTTGAACCAGTCAGCACTCAGCGATACATGACACAGGTGACATCACCACACCCTCCAGTGCCTGCACCAGACATTGCCGGTGATGCCTGCCTGCATTCTCGCTGAGGGGCTGGAGCCGCAGATTCCTTTTCAGCCCAGTATTCCAGTATCCCTACTGCTCTGTGGGAACCGTCTCCGGATGGCAGACTTTCCTGCTCTCCCAGCCTGGGTGATTGCTCCAAGAGACCGTCCCAGATTTGAGAATGGGGGACATACACAGCCAGTGGCTGAAATAACTGGCTCTGAACTTGAAGACTGAAAGCCAGCTTCTAAGTAAGCCCTCAAATTACTGGTCCAAGAAGTATTTTGTCTTCTTTACCCCAAGGAGGAAGGCAGCCTGTCTGTGTAAATTCAGAAGCGAAGGGTGAGAAGTGGTCCCAGACACGAGAAGGGCCCAGACTTTCTCAGGCTTTGGTTCTTCTCCTGGAGTGGTGTGGTCACCTGACCTTCCCGCCCCCCCAGCAGACTGAGAGCTGTCTGGCCTGACAGCGTTTGGCCCACACCAATGGAAAAGAAATTTGAATTGACTGCCTCAGCCTGGGGACGTGGTGGGAGCCAGAATCCTGGGTCTGGGTTTAAATTCCGGCCTCGAATTTACGGCTTGAGGTTGGGCCATAAAATAAGTCCAGCGCCATCTCCCCTGGGCAAGAGGCCATTCCCGGGGCCCGGATGGTGGGGACAGGCTCTGAAGATGACACCCGTAGCGTTTTTAGTGAAATACAGTGTCTTGATGAGACACACCTGCCTCCCCTCCCCGTCCCAGAACACTCTGGATTCAGAGCAGCCCCGTGAGTAAGGACACGTCTCCTGGTGGGGAAAGAGCACCAAGCTGGGGGCTTGAGACCTATCCTGCCACAAACTGGCAATCCGGCTTTGGGCAATATAGTCCTAAAGGTGACCACTTACTGTTCCTTACTGAATGCCGAGCACCGTGCCAGGTACCTTCCTTGTGCTCTCCCGTGGGGTGTGATTAAGAGCCCGGGTGTGGAATCAAAAGGTTGGGTCAGAGACCTGCTCCTGGCTTTATTAGCCTTCGGGAGAAATGACCTGGATGCTCCAAGATGCAACAATATTATCATCATAATCATGAAAGTAACACTCATCTAGTGCTCTCCATGTGCTGGGTGCTGGTCTGAGTGCTCACAACAGTCCCTGGGGTTAGTATTACTATTATCTTCCCTGTTATACAGAGGGGGACAATGAGGTACAGAGAGGTTAAGCCACTTGCCCAAGGTTGCACAGCTAGTATGTGGCAGATCTAGGAACTGAACCCAAGAAATCTGGATTCGGCGTCCATGCTCCTAACCACTAAGACAACAGCGCCTCTCCAGGCCTCAGTTTCCTCATCCATTTAGTGGGGATAGTGTTAGTAGCTATCACAGTGGTGGTAGGGATTAAATGAGAGAACACCTAGAAGACACTTAGCGTAGGGCCTAGTGCATAGGAAGCACTCTATTAAAAACCAGCAAGCATTATTGTTATTTGTAAATCTCCATAATTCCCTTGAAGGAGGTGTTATAATTCTCCACTCGACATATGAAGAACCTGAGTCTCAGAAAAGTGCAGTCATTTATCCAGAGTCACACGGCACTTTTAAATGGTAAAGCCAGGACTTAAGCCAGTCCTGCCTGACTCCAAATTCCACGATTCCTAATGCTAATCCTGGGTCACCCCTTCCCACTCTCTAACCTGGGGCTCAGACTAAATGATGGCCAGAGCTCCTGCCAACTGGAAGGACTGGCAGATTTTTTCCCAGTGACCAAGATAGCTCTCCTGCCTGGCCAAGTCTGCAGGAGGGGGTTGAGGCTCCCAACAGCCAGATCTTGCCCAAGAGCCATGCATAAATCCTTCCTTCCTCTCTTCTCAGGGCCCCAAGGAGAAGCGGATACTGTCCTCCAGCACTGGGGGCCGGAACGACCAGGGAAAGAGGTGAGGCTCGCCAACGCCACCATCGCTGCCCCCCGCCCTTCCCCCCACCTGCCCCTCCCCCTCCACCTGGGACGCAGGAGGCACGGGGCCTAGGGCCCACAGTACTCTTAGGGGCCCACAAAAGTATTTTCATTTATTTTAAAAGCAGAAGAAAACAATTAATATAATCTAACCTGGGTTACATTTGTCTTTATACCAATGTAATTATAAAAAGTATTTTTAAATATTTTTTGTGAAGGAAGGGGCCTGTGATGGCAAAAGAGACCTCAGGCCCAGGCCCACAAAGTCATAACGAGACCCTGCTTGAACACATGTGCATGCATGCGCGCGCGCACACACATGCACAGACATACATGCAGACCTCCCACCCCCACCCCCATGCCTGCAGGCCCTGTGGGCTGGGGTTTACTGAAAACAGACTTCAAAGCCATAGCCCTAGTGAAGAAAAGCCCTGAAGGCAGCTTTTCTGTCCCAGCTCCAAAACCCTCCTCCCTGCGGCCTCAGGGCAGGGAGCCCTGGGCTGAGGGAGGGGACACCTGGGTTCCAGGACTTCTTTCCAACCCTGGCTCTCTGGGCCTCTGCCTGGCATTAGAGCCTCGGGGCACTTATGTTCCTTCCATGTAGAAAGCAGCCAGGCCATGCTCATGGCCAGATGGGCGTGGAAGGACCCTGCGCCTCTTTCTCCGCTTTTTCCTTCCCCCCATGTAGGGCCTGTGCTGGGAAGCCTCCTGCGCACCTCTCTGCCTTCCGGAAAAATCTGAACCGCTGCAGCAGGCACTATGGTTGGCCTCTGGCTCAGGGCCCCCCCGCCTTGCTGGGCACAGTGGGTTTTGGTGCAAGGGACTTTCCTCAAAACTAATTTTTTTTTTTTTTTAAAGATTTTATTTTTTTCCTTTTTCTCCCCAAAGCCCCCCGGTACATAGTTGTATATTCTTCGTTGTGGGTCCTTCTCGTTATGGCATGTGGGACGCTGCCTCAGCGTGGTTTGATGAGCAGTGCCATGTTTGCGCCCAGGATTCGAACCAATGAAACACTGGGCCACCTGCAGCGGAGCGCGCGAACTTAACCACTCGGCCACGGGGCCAGCCCCTCAGAACTAATTTTTCAAAATGTTGTTCGCTTTTCTGATTACAAAAGTAATCCCTGTTTGTTATTAAATATTCAAATTCCATAGAAAGGTATAAAGTAAAAAGTAAAAGTTTCCTGTAATCCTATTTCCCTGCCCCCCCTTAACTGTTTGGGGTATATCCTTCCGGCCCTTTTTCTCAACATGTATTGACTGTACTCACATATCCTCACTACCCCCCATACCCGTGAATGACTCCATGCGGCTGGGTAAGAAATACATACCTTTCAGGTTTTTACGTTACTAAGTAGTAGAAAGGGTGAAGCAGACATTCTTTTCCCTCAACCCTAAGCCTGTACTTGATTCCACTGTTGACCCTCCCCTCCCTGCTCCTTCCTGTGACAAAGTGGCCCCCTCCAGTGTCTCGCTTTCTGCATGTTGGGAGGACCTAAGGTCACATTGGATTAAAGAAGGTCAGTGTGTCAGTACGACGGTCACCCTCCAGCCCAGCCAAGGACCCCTCGCCCCTCCGAAGCCAAGGGGCACTCACTCACCCTCCTCTCCCCCCAGGTACCACCATGGCATGGAATGTGAGATGGACCTCGCCCCCCTTGAGAGCCCCACGCATCTCGTGAAATTCCTGACAGAGAACGTGTCCGGAATCCCCGAGTACCCAGACGTGCTCAAGAAGAATAACCTGATGAGCTTGGAGGGAGCCGTGCCCACCCTGGGCAAGGCAGCCCTCCTCCCCCCAGGCCCCAGCAAGCTGGAAGCTGGCTCTGTGGACAGCTACCTGCTGCCCACCAGTGATGTGTATGATAACGGCTCCCTCAACTCCTTGTTTGAGAGCATTCATGGGGTGCCACCCACACAGCGCTGGCAGCCTGACAGCACCTTCAAAGATGACCCACAAGAGGTGAGGGTCCACCCCTGTACCCTTCACAGCATCCCTGGATATGTGCACGCATGTGCAGAAGGAGAAAAGACAGTGAGGAGGTCAGAGCTTTGGAATCCATGGGAGAAAGAGTCCTAGAGCTGAGGCAGGGCTGCCTTGTACTGTTGTCCAGGTTGTGCCCCGTACAACATGCACAGCTGTATGTAGCAACCATGGGCTGAGGCCCCGGCAGCCTGAATGTGGCCATTTATTCTCTCTGGATTGTGTTTCTCTGCAGTCACTGCTCTTCCCAGATATCCTGAAAACATCCCCGGAACCCCCGTGTCCAGAGGACTATCCCAGCCCCAAGAGGTAACTCAGCCCCTCTGGACCCTTGGCCACCTGGGCAGTGGGCAGCAGGCTGCAGTGAGAGCCTCACACTGTCCCCAGAGCAGGCATCACCAGCGGATGACGGGGGAGTGAGGGCATATGCAAGGCGCGAGGAGGGTTTCCACATCCCTCTCCTGGATCTCAGGAAGCTCAGAGCTCAGCACGCTCTTAGGAAGCTGAGGTTCTGTTGCCCTTAGGCTCCCCTGTGGCTTTGTCACCCCTCAGGGGTCTCTCTGGTTGCCATTATTCATTATTTCACGGGACTGTGGCTCAACAAAGCCATTAACTAGAAACTCTGAAAATGTGGGAACTGAGGCCAGGGAAGTAGAGTGACTTACTGGGGTCCCGCAGCAAGTCCATAGCAGAGCCTCAGGCTTCCTGCCCTGCCGCCCACTGGGGCGCTCCTGCCCAGGAGCCCAGCCTCACTGTCCTCCCCCGGCCTCCGCAGTGACTTTGAATACACGCTGGGCTCCCCCAAAGCCATCCACATCAAGTCGGGCGAATCGCCCATGGCCTACCTGAACAAGGGCCAGTTCTACCCCGTCACCCTGCGCACCCCCGCGGGCAGCCAAGGCCTTGCCTTGTCCTCCAACAAAGTCAAGGTACGCTGGCCCTGGAGCAGCTGGGGGAGGGGTGGGGGGTTGGAACGGCCCTGCCTGCCGGGGACCCCAGGGAGAGAGTGCTATTGGATAGCTGCCCATTGCCATGTAGCGGGGGAAACTGAGGCAAAAGGGCAGGGCCACTGGACCCAGGCTTTGGGAAGGGGCCACGACTGCCTGGGCCTCTCCCGAGGCTGGGGGTCACAGTGACTGCTGTGCCCGCAGAGTGTGGTGATGGTCGTCTTCGACAATGAGAAGGTCCCGGTAGAGCAGCTGCGGTTCTGGAAGCACTGGCATTCCCGGCAGCCCACCGCCAAGCAGCGCGTCATCGACGTGGGTGAGTGCCCGCCCGAGCCCCCGTCCCTGTCTCTCTCTCTTGTGCTCTGTCTCTCTGTCACACACACACATGTGCATACACACACACGCAGATGCGTGAGCACCCCCCCGCCACCATCAGGCTTCCCTTGCTGTGCCCCCTTGTCCCAGCTCTCTCTGACCCCTGCAGGACTTAGTTCTGACCCCAGCTGCCCACCTGGCCCCTGTCTCCAGGTCGTGCACTGTGGGTTTGCAGGGATTTGCATCTGTTGGCTGGTAGCAGCGGCCTCTTTTCTGTGCTGCTTTGGGATAAACAGGGCCCTGGGACGCCAGCAGTGTTGGCTAAATAGACCCCTGGGACGCTCGCCTGCCTGTCCGCATGAGGGGGTTTGGCCGATTGAGATAATAGTGCAGGCAGCACTGAAGCCCCGTGCAGGGCGGTCCTGCTCCAGGAGCTGGGCCCTCGACTCTGTCAGCAGGTAGGGGCAAGGGATGGCCCTCTGTGTGTGCCACCTCGTCGCTGTCCCGGGCCCTGAGATGGGTGGGAGGCACAGCCATCCTCAGGTCTCCAGGTTCTGGCTCCTTCATTCTCTTCCTGGCTGTCTGACCTGTGTCACCTCCCCTTCCTGGGCCCCGTTGTTTTCAACTGTCAAATGGAATGAGGCTGGTTGCTTGCCTGCCCAGTGTGCTGTTCCCGCTGTGGAACCACATATACTAGACAGCGTGATACAAATGGGGACAATGCAGTGACTTCCCTGAGAAGCTAGAGAGCAAAGTGGTTGGGAGCCTGGGTCAGGAGCCAGACAAAGCTGAGCTCCAGTCCTTGCTCTGCTTTTTATTAGCTGTGTGACCCTGGGCATGTGACCAGACTTCTCTGAGCTTCATCTTCGTCATGTGTAAGCTGAATATTAATAGCATCGTTGTGAGGATTAACTGAGGGCTTGCCGTGTTGTAAATGTTCAGTAAGTGGAGTGGTACTACCATTTATTCAATATTAGTAGTTCAACGTTAGTGGTACTGGTACTGCTAGTGTTACTGCTAGTTACTACCACTGTTACTACTGCTGCTGCTGCTTTAGCTGGGAGATCTCCTAAATCACAATCCCAGTGAGAATAGAACCTCCACCCCAAAATGACCAGGGCCCTGGCCTTGTTGGCAGAGTTAGTAGTCCCCTCTGCAGTTTGGGCAAATCTGCTCCCCAGGCTGGCCCTCAGTTTCCCATCCGTAACCCAGGACACAACAGCTTCCTCCCAGGACTGAAGCATGGTCCTCAGGGGAGAGGATGCAAGGCCTCCCCAGAATGAGGCCCAGCTCCCCAGTGCCTCCTCCCACGGTGTCCCCAGATCCCTTCCCTCCTGACTGTGCTTCTGATCTCCTGTGCTTTCAGCCGACTGCAAAGAAAACTTCAACACCGTGCAGCACATCGAGGAGGTGGCCTATAACGCACTGTCCTTCGTGTGGAATGTCAACGAGGAGGCCAAGGTCAGTGCTGGCGGGGGCTGGGCTGCCCAGAAGCCCCTGTCCTGGGGAAAGGGCTCGCCTGCATCTAGGAAGGCAGCAGCTGCTCCAACCAGGGCACCAGTGGAGGAGGCAGGATGGAGAGTGGTGGAGAAGGACAGGCTCTGAAGCCAGGAAGGCCGGGCGCACGTCCCAGCTCTGTGACCTTGGACCAGCGCCTTGGCTGTAAAAGCGGGGTGTAATCATAGTACTGACCGATAGGTCGACGTGAGGATGGAGTGAGAGAGATAAAAGGTGGAGCACCACCTGGCCTGTACGTGGTGGCTGTTGTTAATCCAATCTACCCATTTACCAGATGGGAAAACTGAGCTCTGTGCAAGGTTGCTCAGCAAGCTGCTGATGCCACCAGCCTTCCTGACTTGCAGCCAGTGCACAGTGCTGCAGGAGAAATGCTTTGGAGCCTGCTGGATGAGGGCCGGAATCCCAGTTACTTCACTTCCCAAGCCCACAGGAAGGGGACAGTAATCTGCCTCCTAGGGTTGTGGTGAAGATGCCACGAGATTGTGTGTGTCTAAGAGCCGGGCACAGTGCCAGACCTAGCAGAGAGGCCCCAGAAATGGAGCCTCTGGTGATTTTTTTCCTACCAGCAGCCGTTGAGTGCTTAAGGCCTGGCTGGAACCTGCCGGTGTGCTTCTGGGCCTCTCTGTGTCTTGGTTTTCCGTTTGGAGAGCTGGAATGGTGCAAAGGGCACTAGTCTGAGAGTCGGGGAGCTGCGTGGCCTTGGGCCTGTCCCTTCCCCTCCCTGGACTGGGCTTACCCCATGAGACGGGGGTTGGATCCCACTCAAGGCAAGGGCATTTCTGGCCTGGACGGGCTGGGGAGTTAATCCCTGTCTCCTGCCTGGAGAAACTGGAGGTGAAGGGGCTCTGCAGACACAAAGGGAGGCACAAAGGCTGGGGATTATTATTATTCAAACAGACTCAGGCGTTGAGGAGGGGGGCTGGCGGAGGAGCTGGGGCCTCCAGTGCAGGCAGGCGGGGAAGGAGTTTCATGGGAAGGGAGAGGGAGAGGTGGGTTTCGGTGGGGATTTTCCCACAGCTTCTTAAGCCCCCAGGCTCCTGTCTTTCTCAAGTGTGAGCTGGGGGGGTGGGGAGGAGGGGAGTGGAGGCCGGGGCTGCACTATGGCTGAGCTGGTTGAGGGGGAAGTATGTCTGGCATGCACCCCAGGGCCTGACCCCCACAGCTGGGGAAGGATGGGGGTCTGCTCAGGCCCCACCCCCACCTGTTCAGGTCAGGGTCACTTCCAAGGGAAATGTCCCAAAGAACAGTGGCCAGCCTGGAGTGGGGTCTGGCCCTCACACCCCGTGGAGGAGTTGGCAGGTAGACAGTCACCAGGTGAGCTTGCCAGGAAGTGCCCAGCTGAGACTGACCCCAGGCTGCCATCTTCCCACCCCAGGTATGGCGGCCCACTTCCAGCCTCGTTCTGCTATGCCCCACTGCCTGACTTCCCTGGGGAAATGTTAGCAAGTCTCGTCCCTGCTCAGAATCTCCATTTCCTTGGCTGGAAATGGGGGTGACTGGCCCAGCGATGGCTGGGGCTGGGGTTGGTGGTGCAGAGGCGTAGGGTTTCACCCTCTGTGGCCCGGGGCCAGCAGGAAGTGGTCTTCCGAAGCAGGGCCGAGGCCCTCCTCTTCTCTTCCTCCTCTCTTCAGCTCTTCTCTACCTCCTCACTCTCAGTTGCAGAAAAGGGAGGCTCTGGATTTTAAACCCCTAAAGGACCCCTGATCTCCACCCCAGGGCCTCGATCCTCTGGGCTGCCCTTGACTGTCTAGGGGGAGCTGCATAGCCCAGTGGCAAAGAGCCTGGGCTCAAACCCCAGCTTCCACCGACACTCCCTGTGTTGCCTTGGGACAGTTGCCACACCTCTCTGAGCATCAGTTTCCCCATCTGTAAAAGAGAAGTGCTAATGTTTGCTTCCGGGGGCGTTGTGAGGTTGAGGGTGCTCACCAGGCATGCAGTAAGCTCACGAAACGGGGTGGTTATGGAACAGCAGGGCTGGCAACCTGGGCAGGCTGTTTATCCAGCTTTCCCGTCTGTCCCCAGGTGTTCATTGGCGTCAACTGCCTCAGCACAGACTTCTCCTCACAGAAGGGGGTGAAGGGTGTCCCCCTGAACCTGCAGATCGACACCTATGACTGTGGCTCCAGCCCTGAGCGCCTGGTGCACCGCGCTGTCTGCCAGATCAAGATCTTTTGTGACAAGGTGGCTGGGGTGGACGGCCCCTCTGCTGGGCCCCGGGGGGAGAAGGGCCAGCCCCTGCCCGTGCATCCTCCCAGCCATCCTGGGGGTGTTTCGCTCTGCTTCTTGCTCACCGAATGTCTGTCTCCGTGTGCTTGTCATTTGTCTGTCTTGGTCTCGATGCATATTTTCTTCTTTCTCTGTATTTCTGTCTCTCATCTCTTTCTCCTTTTAGATCTCTATAAATCTCTCTCCATGTCTCTCTTTTTCTCCGAAGAACTGTCTTTCTGTCTGTTTCTCTCATGGCCTATACTGACCTCAGTCAGGGTGGCCTAGGCTGGGCCAGGCTGGGCTGGGCACTGGTACCTTCCCGTTTCCTGGTCTCAGTCTGGGAAGAAAGCAGCACCAGAAGCCTGGCCCATATTTAAGATGCAAAGCAGCCAGCCCCTCCCAAGACCCTTGGTGACCCCCTTCCTCTTTTCCTCTGCAGGGAGCAGAAAGGAAGATGCGGGACGATGAGCGGAAGCAGTTCCGGAGGAAGGTCAAGTGCCCAGACTCCAGCAACAATGGTCAGTGGGGATTGGCCAGGGACGAGGCTGGGCTGGGTTGGGGTGAAGGGGAGAAGAAGACTAGAGGTCAGAGGTTGGGGGCATGAATGGAGGGACCTCAGGGCACAATGCCTTCCTTTTCCCATCAGGCATCAAGGGCTGCCTGCTGTCCGGCTTCAGGGGCAATGAGACCACCTACCTGCGGCCTGAGGCTGACCTGGAGACCCCACCGGTGCTGTTCATCCCCAATGTGCACTTCTCCAGCCTGCAGCGCCCTGGAGGGGTGAGGGTCTTAGGCCAAGAGAGGGTCTTGGCCCCTGGGAGGGACATGCCTTAGCACAGCCTGGCTGCGAGCAACCTGCCACTCAGCTACTACAGGCCAATTTAGAGGTTATGGGTTCTGATATTGTACATCAAAATGAAAATACCTTTATTGAATCCCAGGGGATTAAAAAATGTATGTAGCGTCACATAACTTCAGTGGCCTTTTCTACTGGAGAGAAGAATGTTAATAAGGAAACGGCCTTCATAACCGTCAGAAGGTTCGTGCTTGGAGCTCACTCGGAGGAGGTTTGACCTCTGAGCCTCAAATTAGACTGCAGCTGCCCACCGCTGGGTGGGCCATCACCGCATTGCCACTGCGCTGTGAGCCCCCGCTGGGTGCCAGGGGCCGCTCCCCAAGCTTTAGGTGCCACCTCCTCTGACCCTCACTGCCTCCCCATGCGGTTGATAATGTGATCCTCCCTGCATCCGTGGGGTTGAGGTGCAGACACCTCCCACAATCACACAGGAAGTGGCAGAGCTAGGATTTGGAGCCAGGCAGCCTGGCTTCAGAAACAGTGCCTGTGACCACCAGGTACCCCACCTCTCAAGCGGGGAGCCATTTACCAAGCACCTTGGACGTGCCAGGAGTGCCAGGCCGAGCCCTTTGCTGCAGAGCCTCATTTCCCCCTCACGGCCATCCTTTTGGGTAGAGACGCAATGAAAATTCCCACTTTTCAGACAAGGTCACGCAAGTCATTGGCAGAATCCAGATCCCAGAGCCTGTCTACTAGTTTACTTCCATAGTAGAGGTCATAGCTCACTACTGTTTAGGTGGGAATGTCTGCAGAGGTCGCCCTTGGTTTATAAGACTTGGAACAAGATAAGTGATGGAGCTAAAAGAGCAGCCAGTACTGATGTCACCCTTGGCACACGTGTCAAGTCCTCTGCATGTCCACCATCCTCCCTTCACTGCCCCGGAAGCAGTGCTGTGGCCTCCATAGCACCGGCAGCTGCATTAACCTGCTCTTTTTCCCCAACCAGAGGCCCCAAGGAGGGAGATGACCACTCGGGATTAAGGCCCTGTGGCCAGGTTGATGGCTATTCTGTGGAGGGAAGTGTGGGGACCAGTCCTTGCACCTGTGAGCCTGAGCGAGGGGACACCCGGGAAGCAGAAAGAGCAGAGAGCCAGAGTCTGCATCCTTACTCTGCCTCCTGCCTGGGATGTTACCCTAGGAGCCTCTCTGCCCTCTCCGGGCCTCAGCTCGTGGGCCTGGCGATGACGGCACCAGACAGCGCGGTGCCAGGCACACAGGAGGGTTCAAAGAGCACCGCCTCTTCCCCTCGCCCCCTGCTGCCTCGGCTCTGACCACCTGGTTGCCAGCCGCAGACAGTCTGCAGTCCCCGCGCTGGGTGTGCTGGGGCCCCGTGGGACTCAGTGATTCTGCCAGCATTCCTTTAGCACATCCCTGACTCAGCCGGCTTGGGCTGGATGTTTCCTTTCGACTCAAGATCTCAGCTCACTTTAGGGGAGTTATCTGAGCAGCATGGGCTGGAAAGGCATTGAAACTCCGTTCTTCTCCTTCCTCCCCCAAAGACTGTCCCTTCCAGAAAGGCTCCAGCCCCTCCTTCCTGCCTGTGATGGAAAATATCCTTTGTCTTCTTGCAGGCAGTGCCCTCGGCAGGACCTGGCAGCTCCAACAGGTACGGAGAGAAGCAGCCGCGGGCCTCGCCTCCCCGCTGTCCCCCTTTCACTGCCCGTGCTGCCCCCGCTGCCCTGCCTCTGTGGCCCCCCAAGCCAGAGGCTGGGCCCACAGGAAGCAGCCGGGAGGCGCTGCCCCAACCCCCAAGCTAGAGTCACACTCCTTTCTCCCTGAAACTGCCTGCGTTTTTATGGGTTTGTTTTATGTGAAAAGTTGGCGAATCTCTGGCGAGACACCTGCTTGTAAAAAGGGAAAGAAAAAGCCTCTGAGATGGTGGTGCAGGTTCGGGGAGTGAGGAGGGGAGGCTGTGCTGGAGAACTGAGGGGGTCAACCCCCTCCTCCCCCAGCACACCCGCCAGACTCTGGGGGGGCACCCTTGGCCCTTCAGCCCAGGTAGGGCCTTGACACCCTTCCCTCTCTCAGCCACAGTCCCTTCACCTCTCTTGGCCTCAGCCTAGAAGCCTGTCTGATGAGAATGGCCTCCTGGGCATGAGGCAGATATGAGGGCGGCGTGTAAATGGAATCTTTGTAAATGGGAAAGCACTTTATGAATCATTTGTAGTTGATATCAGTCTCTTCCCTGTAAACAAGAGGTCCTTTTCATAAGCTGCTTCACACCAAATTATGTCACTTAGCACCTCGCAACAGCCCCAGTGAGTCAGGCAAGCAGGGGTTATTGCTCTACTTTATGGATGAGGAAACTGAGGCTCAGAGAAGTGAAGTGACTTGCCCAAGGTTACACGGCTATTAAGGAGCAGAGGTGGGCTGGAACTAAAATGCCTACTCCAAATCACACAGCCCTTCCTTCTCCCACTGACTCACATCCTACCTGATTCTTTCAGAAAAGAATAATGTTGGGGCCAGCCCCGTGGCCGAGTGGTTCAAGTTCCACATGCTCCATTTCAGTGGCTGGGTTTGTAGGTTTGGATCTTGGGCACAGACCTATGCCACTCATCAGCCATGCTGTGGAGTCATCCCACATACAAAATAGAGGAAGATTTGCAACAGATGTTAGCTTAGGACAAATCTTCCTCACCAAAAAAAAGAGAATAACATTGATGATGAAATAATAGTCCACATTTATTGAGGCTCTATTGTGCATCACACACTGTTCTAAGAGTAGTATGCATTATCTTCTTCAGCCTCAGACTTTAGGAAGTATTGTTATTATTACTTTATTGCCACCCCATTTTATAGATGGGGACACAGAGAGACTAAGGGACTCACCTTGAGTCACGCAGGGAGTGGCAGGGCTGGGATTTGAACCCAGGTAGTCTAACTCCAGAATCTGTTCCTTTAACCGCTGTCCCACTGCTTGATGCCAGCCCTTATGGGGTCTTCTCCCCCGCTGGGGCCCCTTCGACCCTGAGGTGCCCCTGGCTTCCTCACGAGCCCTCCCTCCTGCCCCTGCAGGCTGCCCCTGAAGCGCACCTGCTCGCCCTTCACCGAGGAGTTTGAGCCTCTGCCCTCCAAACAGGCCAAGGAAGACGATCTGCAGAGAGGTACTCTCTCCCGCCTCTTCTGTTCTCTGAGCCCACCGCCAGCCCCCAGCCCCCAGGAGGCCTTCCCCAACACCTCGAACACCAATCCAGCCCCAGCAGCCAGGGCAGCACCCACCCAGCGGGGAGAGCATGAGGGCTGCCCTCCTCCTCGGAGCTTGGGTTGGGCCAAGACTCAAAGTGGGGTGTGGGTAAGGAGGGTGACCAGGGTGCCAGGGAGACAGCCATGGAGCGAGAGGGCTTCTGTCTTGCCTGGCCTTGCTGGACAGGGCATCCTGGGGCACCTGGTAAAGGCTACAAGCTCATTAAGTTGGGCAAGTTCCCCCCCAAGCTGCTTTCTCTCATGGGGGTGGGAGTGGGGGGGGGGTTTCCATACCTGGCTTTCTGGCTTTGGCACTCAAATCTGTGAATGCCTGGGGGACATGCCCAAACTGCTGGGGGCTATAGCTGGCCATCAGGAAGAAACCAACCAACAGCTAAGATCAAAAGCTTCCAGCAGTCTTGACTTGAGCCTTGCACCACACTTGGTGTTTCCCAACGTCATGTCATTAGTTCTCACAACTCTGAAGTCGGGAGTGGAGCCGCCTCCATTTTCCATATTGATAAAGCGAGGCTCAGTGATGTTAAAATGACTTCTTCGAGGTCACACAGCCAGGGGGACTCAAACCCGCCAGGATCCGCCCAGTCTGAGCGAGTAGAGTGTTTCCCAGCTGGGTGCAGACCCTCAGCCAGGATTTGCCCTTTCTGCAGAAATCAATCTTACACTGAAGACAATATTTTTAAGATTGCCCGGTCCCCTGAGCTATTCCCGGGTTCATTTATCCCCCTCGGCCCACTAACGCCGCCTCTGTTTCTCAGTTCTGCTGTACGTGCGCAGGGAGACTGAGGAGGTGTTCGATGCCCTCATGTTGAAGACTCCGGACCTGAAGGGGCTGAGGAATGCGGTAAGAGGCCGTGGGGCCCCGCCTGCCCTGACCAGAGCCCCCTCTCGCACTCCTGTCCCCTCAGTCTTCACCACACAGTTCTGATTTCCCACAGGAAGCCTCTGGGAAGGAACATACTGGAACCTTGGCTCTCTGGTGGCCCACCTGTCCCACCCCGTCTCGGGGGGCCTGCAGGCTCGGCTGTTGGGGGTGTGCCTCTGTGATGTTATCTCCCCCAGCGGAACCCTGGCTCCACCCTGGGAGTCACTCACGCCATAAATCCTCCTTAATCTGATGGCTGCTGTCTGACAGCCCAGTTTTTTGTTGGCTTTGCAAACCTGTTTCTGTTTTAATGGGAATGAAACCCAAAAAGGCCAGGCCCCAGAGACACTCTTTTTTCTTTCCCAGGGGGCCTCATTCCTCCAGCCTGTGGTTGGCTGGGGGGCACTGGCTGGGGCGGCAAGGAGACCTTCCCCAACCCCCCAAACCACCAGAGAGCGGGTGAAACAGCCCTGAACAAAACCCACAGCAGCTCTGGGCTCCACTAAACTCTGAGCAAACAGTCTCCACCAGGGCCAGCTGGGCTTAAAGGTCGAGCCAAGCGACTCAGAAAAACCAGATGATTCCAAGATCTTGGGCTGGGGAAGGGAAAAATGAATCAAATAATATCATCTACCTTTTGTTGAAGACCCACTATGTGCCAGGCATTTTGTCGGGCATGCCGCGTTTGCTAGCTCATCATGTTCTCCTAACAACCCTGAAAAGTGGGTACTGTTATCTCCTCATTTCCCGTGGGGAAACGGCCTCCCAGAGGTCAGGTGACTTACCAAGGTTACTGGAAGTGACAGAGCTGGGATTCCAGCCCGAGCTCTCTCCACTCTGCTATGCTATCCTGTTCTCTTCACATCTCATCAGCCCTGCTTGGCACCAGCCCCAGGAAGTTGGACTCACAAAGGCGTTTATGTCACTTGAATATAGACTGAGAATCTTTGGGTTGGACAGTACCTTAAAAGGTTAGCTCCCCATCTGGTGCTTGAGCTCTCTCCCCAGTAGCTCTTCCAAGTGGCTGCCCGCTCCTAACTTGTATACTTCCAGGAATGGAGAGCTCATTACCTAATGGGCTGCCTATCCTGTCTTTGTACTACTGTGGTTAGAAATTTCCTAAATTCTTGCCTAGATTGACTTGAGATCTTCCTGGTAGCTTCTGGCCACATTGCCATTCAGATAAATAGTCTAAGGAGTTTTCTTGCCTGGAGGGATCTCTGTCAAGGCAGAGAATAACCGAGGAGCTGAGTCTGGTCCTCTTCCTAAAAGGCCCAAAGAGGAAAACCTCAGCCGGAAGCCCACGGCCTGAGGTTGCTGCCACTTCAGGGCAGTCAGTGACAGCAGACAGCAACACTTGAGTGAGCTCCCGCCTGGGGACAGCACTGGGCTGGGCCCTGTACCCCATCGTCTCAGTTCATGTGCAGAGCCACCCTCTGCGTACATCCCATTCTTCCACCCATTTTACAAATGAGGAAACTGAGGCTCAGTGAAAGAAGGCGACTTGTTCAGAGTTCTGCCACTCCAGGTGGTGGAGCTGGGACCAGACCCCATCTGTCTGCCTCAGAGGAAACGTCAGGAGTTCTGGGAGAAACGGGCTGACCCTGGCTGTGGGAGCTCAGGCAGGTCGTTCACAGGCCTCTGAGCTACAGTTTTCTCATCCGGAGAATAAGCACCACCGTTCTGGGATGTGATGAGCAGGAAGCCTGGGTTCTAGGCTAGGCCTTGGGCATGTGGTTTTTCTTCTTCGAGCTCAGCATCCTCATCCATCAAGTGGAATCAATTCCTGCCTAGAAGAGGGAAATGTCTGGGTTATCCCCCCTCACAACAAGGCAAGAGCATCCCCATTGCTCCACTTCTTAAATAATAATCATGACCATTTATTGAGGTCTTAGTACTTGCCAGGAACTGTGCTAAGTGTTTCATGAGGACCAATTCATTAAATTCTTCCAGCAACCCTATGACGTAGGCACTATTACCGTCGCCACGAGTCGTTTGCACAAAGTCGGCAGCTGGTGAATGGGGAACCCTGAGCCCTGGCACAACCTGAGTCTGCCTGCAGCCAGGGTTCTTTGGGATGTTTTACAGCCATGAAGCACACTGCTTGTCAAGATTCTGTTGTGATGTGGGGAGATTTATAATATATGATGATAAGTAAAAAAGTTATATAAAACTATCTGTGGAATATAAAAAATCTATACACATGGCCAAAAGATGGGGAAGAATACACTCAGATATTAATGGGGTTTATCTCTGGGAAGCAGCGTTAGGGATGATTGTAATTTTCGTCATTGTATTTGCCACAGTGTAGATATATATAACTTTATAATCAGGAAATAAGAAGTCATGGTATAAAAGAGAGGTACAGATCTGGTTTTGGCAGCAGACGGTGAATCCTTTACTATTCTCTTCCAGATCTCTGAGAAGTATGGGTTCCCGGAGGAGAACATTTACAAAGTCTACAAGAAGTGTAAGCGGGGGTAAGTGCCCAGGACCGCTCCCCCCACCCGGCCCCCAACACGGCGGCTCAGGGAGCTCCCGGCAGGTGGCTCTGCCCTGCGGGGGCCTGCTGCTCCGTGCTGAGCCCTGTTTGTCCTTGGCTTCATGGAGAGGATGTGGAGTTGGGTGGAGAGCCCCCAACAGGCCAGGGCCGCCAGCAGAGACCAGACATTGACACAACCCGGAAGGAAAGGAGTGGGAGACCAATGGAAGGGTCTTGCTAGACGACCTCCTCAGGTGGAGGGGGTCCATGGCAGAAGACTCAGGTTCAAGTCCCAAGGCCACTGGATAACCAAGTCATCTGATTATAATGATAAAGACGTTAGTCACTCACACTCACTTGACCACCTACTATGTGTCAGATACCAGGCTAAGCACATCTCATTTAACCCTAAGCCACACCGAGAGGTAGATACCATTACCTACACTTCACACATAGGGAAACTGAGGCTCATGGGTGAAAAGCAGTGTTCAGGGGCAGGAGCAGCAGAGTAAAGGCACAGAGGCAGAGCCCAGCAACGATGCTTCTGGCTGAGTCAGGGGGCCTAAAGGGGAGTGGGTGGCGATGGGTCTGAAAAGGGAGTTATGACTGGCCGGTTTGAGGGAGCCCCGCCATGCATGTGCCGCAGGCCTCCTCCACCCGCAGGTCTGGCCCAGGCAAGAGGGAGTTAAGCTTTATCCTCCAGGGGGCCAGGCAGGGCCTGCCGCCTAAGCCTACTGTGGGCTCCTGGGGCTTAGTGCTGAGGACCACAGCACCTTTTCTATCTGCCCAGGAGATCCCTTGGCTGGTGGGGGGTGGGGAGGCGGAGGGCCACATGGTGACTGCCCTCCCAGGCTTCAGTCCCCTAGTTAGAGCCAGTGAGCTGCACCCCTGCAGCCCTTGCTAACCAGTTCCCTTCACCAGCCCAGCACGGGGCCCTGGGCAGTGAGGAATTGTCACTGCCGTTCCCTGCCCAGAGGACTAGGACCAGGACTCTGGGAAACACCCCAGCCCCCCTGCCCACAGCCCAGACCCCATCCTCCTGCTCTGGACAGTCGAGCTCCAGCTGCACTCTCTAGCTGCCCCTGGAAGGTGCTCAGGCATTGCCCCGTGGCTACTGTCTGCGCTTTCCTTTTTAGAAGACTTTGCAAAGTAAGGCAGGTTTTATACTCAGGTTGAGGCCCCTTCCAGCCAAGCCCTGGCGGCCTCCTCCCTCACAGCCCGGCCCTGCCTCCCTCCCTCCCTCCCTCCCTCCTCTGGTTCCCACCCAGCCTCTCACAGAAGGGTGGGGCAGGGGAGGTACGCGGCCCTGTAGCCCCTGGGAAAGGATCCGTTTGGTTTTGGTTGTATGAGTGTCTAGGGTTTTTTGTGTGTTTTTTTCCTTCCAAGTTTCGGTTTCAAACTGGGGCTCACACGCTCTCTGGAGCGGAATCCACCTCATAGCGGAGGGCAGGCTCTGCTTTGCCCAGACAAGCCCAGCCCCACTTCCCCTTGGGTGCCGGTGCCCATGCCCCTAGCTGCAGCCCCACCTGCAGCCGGCCTCCCTTACGGACCCCCCCCCACGGGCTGGGCTCAGGGGGTGGGAGTGCCTCGTGTATGATTTGGCTGGGGAGGGGGGCCTGCATATAAGCCTGCCCCACTGGTAGAATTGCAAATCGCTCCCTTAAGCCCAAGCCAGCTATTTAAAACATAATTATAATAACTTCCATTTGTGAGCACTTCCTACATGCCAGGCACTGAGCTAAATAACTCCCAGGCATCATCTCATCTCATTTGAGTTTGGAGCAATTATCTCCATTTCTACAGATGAGGAAACTGAGGTTCAGAGTAGTCCCAGGGTCACAGAGTTAGTAATTGGCAGAAGGAGCCCTGGCCTGTCTAAAGCCTGTGCGTGTACCCACTATTTTATCTTGCCTCCTGCTTGTTCCTCTAACCGCTAAGCAATGTGCAAATAAAGGCTGTGGCCAGGCCGGTGATGTGTTTGCCCAGCCTCCTAGCCCAGGGTATCACGCAGCCTCGTAGCCCAGGGCATCACGCAGCCTCGTAGCCCAGGGCATCACGCAGCCTCGTAGCCCAGGGCATCACGCGGCGGCCCTTCAGAGGCACCCCACACCCCATACACACCCCCAACCAGGAAAACCTCAGGCCTAGGAGTGTCTGAAATGCCTAAAGGAGAAGGGTCCCCAAAAAACCTTTGGGAGAGGAGAGGCCAGACTCCCTTGCCACCTCCCTCCATCGGATTCCCCTCATCTGAGGCACAGGAAGTTCTCGTCAGTGGCCTAGTTTATTTTCACAGAACCCTCCTGTGGACAAAGGTAGATACAATCAGCTTTCCAAGCACCACTGAGTGCTTGAAAGATTAACAAAGACATTGTTTTCACTGGCCGCGTGCCAGGGGTGTCATGCGAACCAGGATAGAAGACAGCGAGAAGCTGGCGAGTGACAAGAGGCCCACATTCTGGGACAGGGGTTCCTGACAGGCCCCTGCCTCTAGGGCCTGGTTGTCACTGACCTCTGAGGGAGGGACTCCCTGGGCCTGTCTGGGGTCCTGTGCGTAGGCAGGGCTGGGTCCCAGAAAGGCCACGCCTGGGGGTGGAGCGAGGCGGCCTGCAAGTTGGTGCGCGTGTGACATTCGCCTAGTGCCGGGCACCTCGGAACACCCAGTAACGCCACCACGTGAAAGACACAAAAACCCCGACGCCGACAAAGCGCCCACCCTCTGCCCCAGCCCTGGGCTCCTGTGGTCTGTTCCCAGCCTGAAGCCCCCAAAGATCCCTGTGTGACGCCAAGGAAGTGCACTCAGAGCCGAGGGGGTGGGATCCTGTAATTAGACGCTTGCCGTCAGCACCCAGGCCTCCTTCCTAAAGCAGCGGCTGCTTTGGCTCGCCACCGTCTCCACTGCCCCTCCCTCCCTGGGCGATGAGGGGACAAGGCCACCGCCTCCCCGGTGGGGTCCTCAGTGGTCTGGGATTCTCAGCCCCCCCAACTCCTCCTGACTTAAAACTGTCTCGCCTCATCCAAACCCTCCCTCAGGCCTGGGTTTTGCCTTCCTTATTTATGCCACTTCCTAACTTGTATTTATAGGGGCTTTTGTTTGTCTTTTTCTTGCTAAAAAATGTGATACAGTCAAAAGAGGCAAAAGGCTGGATTCAAATGCCAGCACTGCCGTCTAACTGTGTGACCCCAGGCACGTGGCTTGGATTCTTTGAGCCTCCGCTTCCCCATCTGTGACCTGGAGGCGTATGGTTGTAAGGATTCGTCCTGCCAGTCCCTACCAGTCTGAACCCCTGGAGGGCAGGTGTCGGATCTCTATACGGCCCTTGTTCTTGCTGGAGCAAGGCCCTGCGTGTGGAAAGGCCTCAGCAAATGCTGGTGGGGTGAATAGATGAAAATACTCAACTCCAAAGGCCATCCTACCCACGTGGCCAGGTCAGGTCACATCTCACTGGGTCTGTCCTCAGGGAGGCTGCCTTCGAGGGCTGCCCTTGGCACACGCTCTGGCTTTGACCCCTGCAGAGGGCCACAGCTGGGGCGGCTCCGTCCCTCTCTGGTTGGCCCTGGTCTTTACCTGAAGAGTACGGGGGGAGAGCGAGCCCAGGCCCTCAAGTCGATTGCACCGTCCCCGAGGTCTAGCTTCCTGGAGTCAGAGCCGAGAGGGCCAGGCGCCCCTGAGTGACACGCCCCAGCCTCCTGCTGAACCCAAACCGCACTGGTCCTCCCACCACACCTCCTGCACTTGAAGTCACACTCCACGTCCCAGTCCTCAGCCTGGCCTGGCGACTGGGGAGCACTGCGTCTCCCCCAGATCTCCGTACTGTTGCTCAGAAGCGTCCGTCCTCGTGTGTGAGGAGAGGCCATCTGGTGCAGTAGGTGGGTGCGGGAGCCAGCAGGTCTGGGTTTGAGTTGTGGCCCGACCACGTGGGCCTCTGCCCTTCCCTGTAGAGCAGGATGGGGAGCACCCACCTGGCAGGGTGTTACGAGAGTCGGCAAGAAAATCTGGGAGCTGCCTGAAATGTGTGGGCACCCAGCAGGTAGTGACCATTACTATCATCCTTGTCACTCAGAGGGCCCAAAACAGGGGCTTGCCACACTCTAGCCGCGTCTCCTCTTCTCTTCCAGAATCCTGGTCAACATGGACAACAACATCATTCAGCATTACAGCAACCACGTCGCCTTCCTGCTGGACATGGGGGAGCTTGATGGGAAGATTCAGATCATCCTGAAGGAGCTCTAAGGCCCGAGTGAGCCAGCGCGCACCCCCTCAGACCCCTGGGGGTAGGCTCCAGGCAAGGAGCCAGCTGGGGAGCGGCCCCCCCACACACAACCTCTCCTCACGCCTCAGTGCCGTTACTTGAACGCCCTCCCTGAGGGAAGAGGCCCTCCAGTCGCAAGCCTGTGGATGTCGGGGCCGGGGACAGACCTGGGAGGTGTCCTGATCCGAACCTCCTCCTCTTGCTTGACTCTGCTCCCTGAACTTCCTGCCAGTGCCCGTCCGGCCAGAGACGGTGTCACCTCGGTTCACATACCCAACATGCTGTTTCCTCCTCAGCAGACCGCCCTCTGCAGTCGACCTCCTGCGGCTGCCCCGGCAGACGGCGGAAGCAGAGCCTCTCTCTCAGCGCCGCTTGACTGCTGTCTGGCCCCACTCCTGATTCTCCCATCGACTTCAGACCTATGGTTTCTTGCCCTTTGGTCAGTTAACTTGAAATCTCTTGATTTTCAGTGCAAATAACTTGGACACTCTAGTGGAAACACTCTTCCTCACAGACTTCTTCCGTGCAAGATGGAAATAATGGAGCTGATCCACTAGAACGAAGTGGCCGCTGTGTAAATTGACCGTCATGCCTGCTCCCTGTTGTATACATTTCTTATTTACAATTTTCATTTATGTTATATATATATATAAGTATATATTGTATATATATGCCACATTTTATATTTTTCATGGATACATTTTTATCATTTCAAAAAATGTGTATTTCACATTTCTTGGACTATTTTTTTTAGGTGTTATTCAATTATGCATTTTATATACACATATGGTATTTAGTAATAAAATCCCACCTATGTATTACTTCAGATGCTACACTTGTGAAAGTCTTTTGTGAAAATCTTCCAGGGAGAGAGGGTGAAAGTAGACCAGGCCTCTCTCCTCTCTATCCCGTGAGCGGTGCACCCGGGATGTGAAGGACGATGGTAAGTGCTGGGCACTGGTGAAGCAGAGGTGCCCGCCTGGCAGGCAGCAGGAACCTGATGTTCAGATCTCTGTTCTGTGCAGTCCCACAGGCTGAGTGCTATGACTTTAGGATCGCTGACTGGAGATGAAGAAGTCCTGGGAAGGGTCCAGGATGACCTTGCTGAGGACCCCACAGCTGGGGCCAGGGGGCAGAGCCCGGGGCTGGGAACCACGTGACCTGAGTTCTTGTGTCAGCTCTGCCCCCACACTCAGCTGAGTCACTTTCCCTGTAGCCGGCTCCTACCGGCTCACACAGGTGACTGTGCCCATCTCTTCCCAACTCTGTGGTCAGTGACATCGTGTTGGTGCGCTGGTGGGGAAGTATTTACACCAGGGGAATTGACAAATGCTACAAGTCAAGGTCTTATTTCCCCTGGAGAACAAATCACAAATCACGCCTGCCTCCCTCCCTCCTTCCCCTCCTTCCTTCCTTTGTCCCTCCCTCCCTCCCTCCCCACACCCCTTTCTTCCTTCCCCAGCTTAGGAGCACGCCACCACCTCTAGGCTTTGGTTTCTGCGGCCATAAACTGAGGAGCATGGTCTACATGGGTCGTTTGTAACTCTCACCCTTAGGGCCCCGGAGTTCACTGGCAGGTCTCAAAGGCCACCTCGAGGTTGGGGAGGGGACAGCAGGCAGCCCCTGAGTATCCTCCCGGACTTCAATCCTGGCAGCTCTGCTTTTCTTCACTTAATTTTAGGGTTTCTCGTAAACTTTTGTCTGAACAAAATTTTTTTAAAAGTTTGAAAACCACGGATGTCTCTCAGGGTCTCCCAGCTCTGCCAGTCAGAGTCTAGGCTCCCGTTTCCCAAGGCCCCGCCTGGAGACGCTAGCCCAGGTGCAAAAGTTAGGGGAAGCCAAAGAGCTCGGCAATCAAGATAAATCATAGTTCAATGCAATGTTTTTTTTAAAATTAAGGTAAAAAAAATCCATGAGGAACAAAATACCAAAACTTTGAAGCCAGGATCAGTATTACTGAAGTTTCCTTGGCCTCAGGCTCCCACATGGCTTGCCTGGCACTGCTCGAGGGACCCGTGGAGCACCCAGAGTTGCTCTGCCTCCTCCAGGCCACACCGCCACCATGACATCAGATGTCAGCTCAGGGGGATGTGTGAGGATGAAAGGATGGAGCAGGTGCAGGGTACCGGCACACCGCCAGGCCCACCAGAGGCGCTCAGCATCTGTTCATTTCCCGCCTCCTGAGCCTCCTGCCAGCTCCCTCCCCCAGAGCTGGCTGGGAAGCAGGAAGGTGGTGCAGGCGTCTCAACCTTGACTGCATATCAGAATCCCGGAATCACGGAGTCACCCCACACTCTCCCAGCTGCCCAGACCCCACCCACCCTGGAGAATTAAATCAGAATTTCTGGGGGTGGGACCCAGGCCTCAGCACTTTTTAAAGCCCCCAAGTGATTACAGTGCGCAATCCAGGTCCAGAACCACTGCTCTGAAGAGGCCGTAGCTATGCAGGCCTCCAAGGCTCACCGGTCTGCCAGCATCTGGCTGGGTTAATGCGCACAAGGAGCTACAGTGTCGGGCACGCCCGCTGCAGCGCTCCAGAATGAGCCCCCATACTCCCACAGCCTCCCGCAAAGCCACCAGGGCCCATTTCTCTTCCCCTCCACGTGAAGACAAGAGAGCCGTCACTGCGCTAGAAGGCCATTTGGATGTCCAGGAGAGCCCTGCAAGCCGGGAGGAGTCAGGCCTGCCCTCAGAGAAGGGCAGGAGAGAGGGCCGCTCCTGAGCCCCACAGCTGTCATCCAGGACTGTCTTTCACTCCAAAGTCCACAAAGGTGGAAGGAGTGATGGTCAGTCCCTTCCAAACAGGGAGTCACTTCACACAGGCAGCTCCTGGCTGGTGGAGAGGGCGTCCCCTGCCTGCAGGCAGCCTGTGCCTAGTAGACCCGGCAGTGAATGAGGGGAGAAAGGGATGAAGGAGGAAAGCAGGAGAGCGAGAGTGAATGAATAAGTGAGGGAGGGAAGGAGAAAGGAGGGAGCGGGGACGCATGAGTAGGTCAGTAAGCAGCCCGAAGGCCAGATGAAGAGTTCAGCAATTAGTGCACTTATGAGACCCTGCTACTCCAAGTGTGGTCCACGGACCAGCAGCATCGGCATCGTCTGAGAGCTTGTTAGAAATGCTTATACCCAAAACTAACACAACATTATATGTCAATTATATCTCAATTTTTTAAAAAAGAAACAGAAATGCAGACCCTTAGACCCCACCCCAGACCTACAGACTCTGCCTTTTGACATCTCCAAGTGAGCTGCATGCATGTTAAAATTTGGAAAATACTTTATTAAACTATCAGTGTATCCTAACCCTAACAGGACACATAATCACACTGAGAACTTTAATAAAGACACTGATGCCCAGACCCCACCTCAGATCAATTAAATGAGAACTCTGAGGGTCCGGGCCTGCGCAGGCTGTCTCTGTAACAGCGCACAAGCTGATCCCAATGTACAGCTGGGACGTGAGAACCGCTGGGCAGGACAGAGCTGTGAGAGGCCTGTGACATCTTGAGAGAGACTGGATACAATCAAGACAGACCTGAGCTCAGCGCCTCAGCTCCCGTCATGTATTCCACAGAACATGGATTCCAACGAGCCAAGGGCAGCCCTGCCGTCTCTTCCCAGAGTCCCCTCTTTCCTGACCCCTTAGAGGTCCTTAGAGGGGACTCCTTCTGGAAAGACAGTCTTCACTGCTGATGCTCAGCCCAGCTGCTCATGAGGAGGAGAGGCCTTTCTGTTTTCCCATGCATCACCCCCAGCCTCTGCCCACAGTGACCCCAGAGCCAGCCACTCCCAGCCCAGTGGCCCCCCGAGGGCCAGAGGGACCTAAAAACCAAGGCCTTGGGATCTGGCCCCACCACCAAGAGTCTGGGGCCAAAGAGAGGTACAGCTCCAAGTGTCAGCTTTAAAAAGAGTTTCCAGAACTTCTAGCACGCAGTGGACAACGAATGGCCTGCAGAAGAGTGTCCTCTAGCCCAAACAAAAAATTTTAAATTGAAATATGGTTGTCAACATCTCAAATCAAGAGATTTCACATTTTAAAGGCCTCCCAGATTCTGTTGAAGAATCCACAGACCTGGCAGCTGTTAGCTGGAGCCATGCTGGAGGTCCCTCGAGATGGGCGTGGCCTGGGCTCCTGCATCCCCATCCCTGCCTTGCCTGTTTGCTCCACGCATTGCCCACCCAGGCGCTGGAAGTGCTTGACCTTGAGCCCCTGAATTCTAAACCTTGAGGAGAAGCTATGGACCTGAGAGGACGGAAGGAGGCACGAAGCGTTCTGCCTTTAGGTCCAGACTTCCTCGCTCTTCGCACAGTGCTCCAGCTCAAAGCAACGGGCGCTTGCAGGAATCTGAGGTTCACAAAAAGGCCAGCTTTTGTGAGAAGCGAGAATTCCGTTTAATTGGATATGTAACTCCATTCTCCCTGCTTCTTCCTCACCCACCCCTCCCATCGGCCAGTTCTGACAGGAAGGCGCAGGATGTAAGTGTCACAGAGAAAAGTCAGGAGGCAGCCGAGGGGAAGGGAGAGGCCATGTGGATGCGGGGGAGAGGGGAGAGGAGACTGCACAAGAGCCTTCCATTACAAAAGAGACAGACAACACCGATGTTTGGGGAAGAGGAGATGTGTGGTTACTTCCATTTCCTCTTGGTTCTTTGGGAATCTCTTCCTCTTGCTAAGAGGAAACGACCTGGCAGGCCAGAAAAGATCCATTAAAGATTGTGTTACACTTGAGCCGGAGGTCGGGGAGGGATGGAGACAGGCCGGAGGGAGAAAGCCCCGGTGGAGGTAAGCACCTGCCAGCACGGGGCCGCCCTGCCCCTCAGAACAGCCGTGTCCAGGGCTCTGGCTTCAGCACGGTCCTGCCCATGTCTGCTGTTGAACACAGGGCCAATACACGGACGTGGCGGCCTCTGAAGGCGGGCAATGAGCACAGTGACCATGGTGACTGGCTGCCAGGCTCTTCCTGAAGGTGAGATACGAAGGCTTAGCTGGGGAAGGGCCCAGGCAACCCCTTCGTGTCTCTGTCACAAGCGCCTCTGGGCCTTCTGGCTCCAGGAACTCCAGGAGGAGTCTGGAAGTCAAGGCCAGAGGTGGGAGCAGGCCTGGGCCGCAGCCCTGTGCTGTTCGCCCTGCAGGTACTCTCTGGGCCCCAGAGCCCTAGCTGAGTGTCAGGCTTCTAGACGGGCATCCGCCATTGTCTGCCTTCTCCCTGGAGTCTGAGCTTCAGGAGTCCCTTAAGTCTGAGAGGAGGGGTGCAGAAGCCAGCCTGGATGGGTGCAAGATGAAGTAACCAAGGGAGGCTCTGTGCCCTCCTCATTTCTGCTCAGGAAACCCCTGGAGTCAGCAGGGGTGGTGTCCAATCTCCAGGAGGCAGCTCAAGACAAGGATCAAGGCCATAACACTAGGCTGGGGTGGTAGAGCTGCCCCCATGTCATCAGTTGTCACACACGAAACAGGCGTTCTCTGCATGAACGTCCTGGGGAACCTGGGTGGGGCAGCTGGTGGCCAGTGTTCTCCCCGAGCTTATGTGAGGTCACTACAACACTGGGATCCACTTCTTGTCCTCGTTGTAGAGAAAGGATTGCTTTCCTGGGAATTCCGGCTTGTATGTAGCTGTGAGGAAAGAGAGAGAGAGACAGCATTAAGAGACACAGGCCAGCTGCTCCAGTCTCTGGTATTCTATGTTGGAGCTGCAAGGCCCCTGCATCTTCCACGTGGGGAGACAGAGGAAGGGACTGGCCCGAGGTTACACGGCTCTTAACTGGACTCGAACTCCGGCGTCCCACCTTCTCTAACTAATTTTAACTTCTTTAACAGGAGAAAAGTTGCAAAAGAGTTTTCTATGAAATTTGAAACAAATATTGAGTTAAAGCAATATACTTAAAGAAGCAAGGTGTCAGTTTGGTGGGGTTTTGTATTGATTTAGTTCAGAAATTTCCAGAGAAGTGAAGCCATGACAAGAGCAGGCATGGTTCCCAGGAGATCAGCCGCCAGGACCACAGAGGGCTTGGGAACCACCAGTGGGGGTGACTGGAAACTCTGTGGACGCTGATTTGGTTAAGGAGGGGTGGTGCGCTCTTGGTGTACCTGGGAAGCGGCTGATGGGAGCACAGGGCGGTCCAGGTAGATGTGCGCCCACTAGAAGCCGAGAAGGCAGATGTTTGCGTGTGCGTGAGCCCAGGAGGCCCCACGTGGCGGGGGTGATCACAGCAGCAGGAACTGGCCTGCACCCGTGAGCCAGGTGCCTCGCACCGTGCGCAGGCTGGAGAGGACTCAGAAAAAGCTCCCAGAGGCCAGGACCAAACAGGGTCAGGCATGGGTTCCCGCCCGGAGCTCACCGCTCATAGGAAGCATTTGCCGAACCAAACTGAGTTCTGCCTGGACTGACCAGGTGACTCCAGGGTCAAACCTCTGCAGTCTTGTTGGCTTGATTATGGCTGCATTTCCAAGGCCGAAGCTACAAGAATGGCTTTCCCTTGTCCTGTCTACTTTACATTTTCCTCACCTGTGTGTTGGAGAGGAAGGTGTCTTCCTACCTGACTGATGCCTCTGGGGGCAAGCACGGGGCCCAAGTGTTCTTTGCCTCCCTAGGGTTGGAGCATCATCAGTGCTCACTGAAAGACTGAATTTAACAGAGCCAGCAGCCACCTCAGCTCTGCCTTCCTCCTCCCACACCACCTGCCCACCTGGGAGTCCCCAAGGCCACCAGTTCCGGTCAATGGGGGAATTAGCTAGGGGGCTGCATAGAGAGCAACAGATAGGTCGGGAGCACAGAGACTACCCACCAGAGCGAGTCCCTCATGCTGTCAGCTCTCATGGAGACCCCAGCAGTATGGGGATCCCGGCTTATGCTCATCCACGGACAGGGAATGGAACTGCATGTTTAAAGAACTGCTCCCATGAGCACCCCAGGTTTATTTCACGACAAATGAGGCAGAGAGGGGAATCGCCTGTACTCTGCCCTGCGGGGCGCTCCCTGTGGATCTGTGCACACCCCGCTCTGCAGGCCTTCCCCGTCTGCGAACTGACTCGGCTAGACTACACCAGTCATTTCGACGTTTTTAAGAACACGAACTTTTTTGACAATCTGACAAAAGCTACAGCCCCTTTCCCCAGAAAATAATGTCTGCATGCTCTGAATCTGCAGATGATTTCAGGGTCACAGACCCCCTGGAGCCTGTCTTTGAGCCTCTTGGACGTTCACGGTCATTGGCTATGAATTCCTGGCCTGGATCATCTCTAAGAGCCCTTTCACCTTAAAAAAAGAAAAGGAACACTCTGAAAGGGTAAGCTGAAAAGTCTTCCAGATCTACTCTAACCCCTGTAAACTGTTTGGCAAACAGCCTATAAATCAGTGGTATTTGATGGCCCAGGAATGACAAACAATTCCAGATTTGGCTTTTACAATCATTTAAAACAATCCTCTGACCTGGGCCAGGCAGGCCTGGCTGGGATGGCGCCGCTGTCCACCGGCTGGTGTTGGACACGAACGACGCACTCGAGATGAAATGCTTGGGGGGCCCCGTGTAGTCCACGATCTCATACTGACCAGGGCCCGGCAGAGGTGGCTTTGGGGGCAGAGGCAAAGGCTGGGCAGAGAAGTTCAGGATGGGGTTTTTCCTTCAGAAAAGATACAATGTGAAGATGTCACCAAAGCAGTCTATTGGGGAAATGGTAGTTTTTAGGCATACCCAAGACCTGCCCAGCACCAGTCGTCTGCAGGAGGACTGGACGTGGCACCACGAGACCTGTTTCTGCTGGCTCCACTGCCAGTGAGCTGGGGGCCCCCGGGCCTCAGTTTCCTTGGCTGCACAATGGCAACCATAACAGTACCTACCTTGTAGGCTTGTTGTCAGTGTTAAATGAGACGACATATCTAAAACATGGTACTCAAGATACGGCCCAGCACAAAGGGAGAGCTCAGTACACGTTGTTGCAGATGATGATGTCAAGCTAATTAGGAATGGCAGATAGCATCACCTCATGTGCCAACTCTGATCGATCAGTAGTGCCTGGCTAGAGCTCCGTGGAAAGATCTGAGGCCTCCCACGGGCTCCATGGCAAGAGCACTGGTGATCCACTTGTGATGTCTGCCATGGCCAGGAAAGGGGGAGAGGCATCACGAATTCCAGGGATTTGCCAGCCCAAGACTAGCAGACCCCTAGAGGCCACTCCAGTGTTAACACTCCAGAATCCCACGAAATATCTTCCTGGTGAGGCAGGATGCAGGAGTGGAAAAATACTGGGTTGAAAATTAAAAGACCTGCATAACACTCACCACTTACATTGTAACTGTTTGTTTTCAGATCTGTCTTCCCCTCCTTCAGGAAAGCGGGTCTTTTACGTCTGGTACTGAGAGTAAGTGAAAGAGAAATGGAACCTGTGCTTGAGCCCTAGGTCACTAGTTCACTCTGCGCCTCAGTCTCCCCAACTGTAAAATGAGGGGGCTGGACACGATGACCTCTGAGGTCCCTCCCATCGGGCCTTGATTCACTGGGTTGCCCAGGGAATTCTGGGACTGTTCGGGGAGGCATGTTACTCTCCCGACCGTGCAACAGAAGGGCTGCCTACTCCCACCTCACCGCTGAAGCTTCTTCTAAGGTCTCTCACCAAAAGGGAAGAGAAGGTTCTCAGAGCACTAAACGGCCACAGGATCCTCACCCCAGCCCAAAGCCAAGCCATCCACACAGAGGAGGGGACCGGGATTCCCAGCCACCGGAACTCTACTGCCCTTCGGCCAGCACCTCCCTAAGCAGAGAACTAGAGGGGACCCAGAGGTGTCTTATCCACTCTCCCTATTTTGCTAAAGTTGGTGCCCAGAGAGAAAAAGTAAGTCACCCAAAGTCACCGAGCACATTAGTGGTAATGCCAGGCCTAGAAGTCAAGTCTCAGGTGCCCAGCAATTTGGGGAAGGCCTCATGGCAGAGGGGACGAGGTTTTGGAGCCACACAGACCTGAGTGTGAATGCCAGTCATGCCGCTTACTGACTGGGAGACCTCAGACAAGTCCCCTGGCCTCTCTGGACCTGCAGCAAGGACCAACCCACACTCACTCTTTATAAGTGAGTTGATAAGTGGAAAAAAGGTATGCAGGCACCTAGCATAGTGCCAGCACACAGTAGGTGCTCAATAAAAGCAGTCATTATTATGACCCCTGCAGCACCACAGCCTGCTGCTTGGTCACAGAGTAGCAACCGAGCCTCAGGACAGGGAGATTAGGGGGTCCCTCACCCAGAGTCACCCTGAGGCAGAGTGGACACTCCCACCGCCAGGGGAGACTATGGAAGGCCATCGTAAATGTGCTGGAGGCTCACATCGCATGATGGAGGCACAGCTGGCTTGGATGCTTATATTTAGAAGAAAGGTGCCCACAGGAAAAGGAGAAAAAACGTTGCCTCCTTTCTTCCCCTCCAGTCAGCAGGGAAGAACCGCCCCAGCGTGCGATCCATGGCCTCTCCCCTTATAAAGAAAAGCTGGCTTCTCCTCGTTCTGGCTTGTGCCACCCCTTCAAAGCATCCCCAGAAATTGGATGAGTGTGTGGCTGGCGTCACTGAGAGACAGGCTTGATTCCTGGAAGGCAGAGGTGGAAGGAGCCAAGCATTGTATGAAGTCACCCCACAGTCTGGGTCATCCCCAAGAAAATCATGAGGTGTCTCCTTTCCAAAGCAGGGACGGCCTACAGGAGGCCAAGCAGGCTGGGTCAGTGTCTCGGCCGCACTCATGGTGAGAATGGGCTAGAGGGGTTCCTCGCCCTCCACTCCGTCTACATGCCCTGGAGAGGCTCGGCACCGTCAGCTCCCCTCTCTGGATCTTTGACCAGCGTCAGCCACGTGGGGGGCTCTCTGCCAGGTACTCTGGGGAGTCCAGACTGTTCTGTGCTCAGACACAGACCCTGAATGCTCCCAAGGGCTTGGCAGCCCCTTGCTAGAGACAATCCCGACTGGCGGTGACTTAAGGCAGTACAGACTTGCTGGTGGACAGACCTGAGGCTGACTCTCCTCGTCCCCGTTCACCAGCTGTGTGTCCTTAGAAAAGTCTCTGAGCCTCCCTCAGCCTCTGTTTCTCCATCTGTGAAACGGTGGATAACAATTCGGCCCCCAGGATTGAGAGGAAGATTAACTAGTGCTTTACCGGTATTACTGCTTTCAAACACGAAATGTTAGAACAGAGGTAAAACTCTGCCTTGAGAGCACAGAAAGAGAGACAAATTCCAACTGAGGGACTCCAGAAAGCTACCCTAGCAGGGACAGCATTTGCCCTGAAAGGGGAGCAGGAATCCTCGGAGCAGAAAAGGTGGAGGAGGAAGCATTGCCAGCGGGAAACAGCCGGGGCAAAAGCCCAGAGGAGGGACAAGCTTGTAGCTCCATGGGGCAGAGTGGGGACAGGAGGAGGCAGAGGCTGGGCCTGCCACACTGCCTCCAGCCCCCAACCACCCACGTGTCTGACCATCCCCCTTACTGACCCTGATCAGAAGCTGAAGGAGAAGCTCCCATTCATGCCTCTCAATCCAGCCTCATCTCCCAGGCCCCGGCTCCCCATTTACCTTCCAGAAACACCCAACACAGCACTGCCAGCAAGCCGGTGCCTTTGTCATGCTCTTCCTTCTGCCAGGAGCACCTACATCCCTGCAAACTCTGATTCACTCTCCACTTCTCACTCCTTTAGAGAAACTTCCCCGGCCACTGCCTTCACCCCTGCCTCACATCCCTCCCTGTGGGCCTGCAGAGGAGCCTGGGTTTGGGTTTCAGAGTCAGATGCCCTGGATTCCAGCCCTGCCCTGCCCTGTTGGCGAGTCTGCACTGCATCTGTAAACTCTGTGTACAATACCCACCTGCTGGTGGGTTGGAAGCGTGACACTAGATAATATCTATGAAATCTCTGAGCCCAGTGTAGCTGGCCCCTCAATACATTCTAGCCCTTCATTCTTCTCTTCTCTGCACAGAACATGCTAGATTGACTACACTCTTTACTTGCCTAGCTCTTTAAAGGGGGGATGGTGTCTGACTCATCGTTAAGGCCCCCGTCCCTATTCCCGGGACATTTGCTGAACTGCAGAGAAGAGGAGAGGGTTGAAGCAAGCAAGCATGGGAGCCCAGACATCTGAATCCCCCTGACAATTTATCAACATCCAGGGCTGGTTCCTCCATGTCCCTGTGGGGCTGGGCAAATCACAAAGGTCAGGCTGGACCGAGCCCAGGGCAGCCCACGGTGCGTTGTGACCGGGACTTTGATGAGCCTCATTGCTCAGTTATAAAAGCCAAGCTGGTCCTGCCCCGTGGAAAGAAAACATCTATCAAAGGCTCTGAGTTGGCCACAACTGGATTAAGTGTGTTAGCAGCTTCCAACGTGAGCCGTTTGAAAATTGCCCAAGAATAATGAATGTCTCAGAGCACTCAGCAGGTCACTGGGGGAAGGCAGCGAGACCCTGGGGACACTCCCAGGCACAGATTCACTCTGCTTCGGGGATTCCCAGGGTCGGGAGGGAGAAAGGGGCAATTTCTTCTCATCATTAAAGGGCAGCCGATTGCCCCTGGGGTGGAATGCAGGATCTGTTTAACAGGGCAGGGGTGACAGATGACAGCCGCTTGGGAAGACACATCCCATATCTAATTGAAAATCCCAGGGGAATCTTAGGTGGGTCCAACGCAATTACCCAAATTGGAGTGGAGCCAACAGGGCTTGATTCTTGGGCTCTGGCTGTGACAGGACAGCGTGCCTGTGCAAAACCAGTGGCTTAAACCTCCAGGAAGTAGATCAAGGGTTAGGAAGGTGTCAGTGGGTGTTTCCCCTCCTTGCTGGGGAGCTGAGTTGAAAGGCAGGCCCTGGGAGGAACCATTTTCATCTCTAAAAGCCCTGGTCCTGACTCACCCTGAGTCACTGAGCCATCGCTGTGACAAACGCTGAAGACCAGAAGCAGTGAAACCCGGGCTGACACTTCACTTCTCTTCTAAGACCCTCTGGAAGCCAATAAATCCTCTTAGCTTTTCAGTCAGCACGGTGGCCAGAGCAAAGAGACACCCTGTGACATGTTTTTCAGCTAAGGAGCCCAGAAACGCCCTCGCTAACGCCCTGCCAGCCCCTAGCACGGCCTCTCCCCATAGGGCCGCTCAACAAACATCAGGGGAGTGTGGAGGCCCCACTCACACCCTTCAGCAAAAACACAGCTCCACGTAGCGAAAGGGAACCGTGCGCCCAAGCTGGTGAGTTCTGTGAGTTTCTCATTCTACCCCTGCAAGCACATTAGGAAGTATTTTTGTCCTGATTCACGGAGGACGGACTGGAATTCCCGGGAGTGAAGTGACTCCCGCCCCTGGTGAGCGAGGACCGGAGGTTCAGCACAGCCTGCCTTACACCCACGGACAACACAGCCTCTGCAGCCCACTCCCAGCTCGGGAGGCCAGCAGGCGGAGTGGAGACAGACCAGCCCTTTCTCGGCCCCTGAGGGCTCCTGAGGGCTCTCATCCTGTCACCCGGCCTCTAGCCTTTCTGGGCTCCCCTTACGTTGGTCAGTAACATGGGACTAGCAACCCCAGGGAGCGTTAACATCTCCCCTGCTTCTCCTGGCATCCTAAAGAAAGCAGAGCCAAAATAGCTTTTTACAAGTTGGAATGCTACCCAAGAATGGTGAGCCAAGCATGTCCAACCCAAGACAAATAAGGGCAGGCCTCGCATCCGTCACACACCAGTGAAACCTGGGCTGCGTGTGCCTCTGAAAAAGAAACTCAGTGACAATTCTCGGATTGTCCCCCACTGTCCTGCACAGCCCCAGAGATGGAAATGTGATTAGGCTTGTTGTGGACAAGGGCTCATGGAAAGTTACCCATAGACGGAGAAGAAATAACACAGATCTTCTCAGGGCCCTGACAGTCCCAGCACATGGCCTCAGGCACTCCTGTCCCTCTCTTCCCTCCAGGGACATGGCAAAGGAAACAGAACTCAAATCCGAGAGACCAGGACTTGAGACTCTCTCAACACTACAACGAACAGCTGTATCTTTTCTTTCTCTTGTGTTACTTTCTTCATCATTCAGCATGGACAGATGGATACTCTTTTAGAATAACCCAAAGCACACTTCAGTTTTATGTTCTTGCTTTTGAAATGAAATTACAAATTTCTCAGCTTCATCCTTTCCACTTCAATTTGAAAAGATATATTTTGGACCTCCCCTGTGGGTCCAGGCTGGCTCCATGTCCACTGTCCCCTGTATGCTCTCCTGAGTGACATGGCGAGCCAACCTGGAGTCATAGAGTGTCAGAAATGGAAAGACCTCCCCTTTTTCCACACGTGGAGAAATGAAGGCCCAGAGAGGTTCTGAGAGCAGCCCCAGGCCACAGAGCCAATTAACACAAATGTCTAGGCTTGTGGACAAGGGCTGGGAAGCTATCCACTCAGCAGGGTGAACCTAAGTTTGAGACACTGGATGTAACAAATACTTTACTGCAGGCCTCCTCAGAGCCTTTAATGAGCTCATGGACACTGAGATGCTCCTAGGGGCAAAGGGATCGTATGCCGTGCTTCTGAAGCTTATTAACCAAGGATCTGTCATTCACGAAGCATCACAGTGAGCCCCAGACATCCCCAGACACGCCCGCACTCCTGCAGTGCCCCAGCTGGAAACACTGCCCTTCCCACAGCCTTGGGACCCACACCATGCAGCCTTTTGTTGCACGCTCCTCCGCCTTGCTTTGGAGTTGTTCCCAGGGGAGCTTGGCTGAAGGCGTGTATGGTGTTCTGCTCACCTGAGCACCCCACAGCCTCCAGCACAGAACCGGAAACCTCCAGAGCCTGCTGACTGACAGAAGCACGTGCCGTAAAATGAGAGTATCTCAAACCGCTGGTCGAAACTTGAGCAAAGGCCAGAGGACGCTTCTCTGGGGAAGGCAGTGCAACACTGAGCATTCTCCACTCTCCTTCCACCATTTCCTTGAAGAAGCTTCCAGAGTCAGGCTGGGGGCTTGAGCTGCCATGCCAAATAGCAGCTACGACCTATACCCTTGTATGCCTACAGGATACAGAGTTACAGCAGCTCTAACAGGAAGAGCAACTCTATTTTCAAGCACTTTCTCCTCTAACCCTCGCAGAGCCCCTGGGAGAGAAGACCCTTATCTCTGCTTAGTCACCTGGAAGCTGAGGCTCAGAGAGAAGTCTCCACGAGAAGGGCCGGGAGTGCCCCCAGGTCTGCTGACTCCGAAGCCCGGCCTCTCGCCCTCCCTGTTTGCCTGCAGAGTCGGGGAGAGCAGTGGGCAGTGGAAGCAGGGCGTCCCTGAGGTTTGGAGACAGCCTTTCCTGGAGACTTTCCTGCCCCCGTCCCAAGCGCTGGCACCTGTGAAGGGTCAACTGCAGAACCCCAGAACCAGAGGGCAGAAGGGACTTACCCGAGGACTCCATCCCAGCTCTGGATCCCCTCTCCAGATCCGAAGTCTGACCCGGCAGGCATGTCTTGCTCTTCTCCCTAACCCTGTCTCCTGGCCCTGGGCTGACGGGCAGAGGACACCCAACGTCGCCAACCTCCCTGGGCTGCCCCGACCTCCGGCCCACCATGGCTGTGGGCGCCCTGCCTGACCTCTCTGGAGGTGCCCAGGTGGCTACAGGCTCAGTCCCAGCCCTGCTGGTCAGCCTCCTAACAGCCACAGTCCTGCCTGGAGAGGACTGTACAGGGTGAGGTCTTAGATAGCGACGGGATGACTGACCTTAACTGCAGTTAGTTCTAGAAGTTCTAGAACATTCTAAGGAATAAAAAAGCCCTGTGCATTTTGGAGCATCTTAGGTGAAAGTAACATTAAATATAACACAAATTAAACTTAAAATGGTAACAAAATCTCTGTCTTCACTTTTCAAATTTGTGTTAATATTCAGTCACCATATTTGCACATCCTATATGCCAAATAGATATTTTTAAATCTGAAAGCAACACTGTGAGGCATGAATCATCCCCACTTTACTTTTCAGCATAGAGGCCCAGAGGGGTTAGTACAGTGCCCAAGGTTACACAGCATGAAAACAGCAGAGCTGATGTTCAAATCCAGCAGGTCTGACCAGCTCTAAAGTCTGGGCTTCTATCCTATCAGTACCAAACTAGAGAGCGGCACTGCTTCTGTATCTCCTGCCACCCACCCCAGTGGAAATGTTATGTTATAAAAATAGAATAATGTCAGCACCAGGAGGGCACAGCATTGTGAGGAACACGGCTGTCCCGGGCCTAATTGCCAGTGGCACGGCAAGTTGGCTCTGAGGACGCAGGCAAATCTCGCAGCCTCACTGAGCCTAGCTTCTGCCTCTATGGAGTCAGAGGGATAATCCTTACAAGAGAGTTAATGTGACAGTTGAGTAAGATGTGAAGCCCCCGCACAACATAGTTGCTCAGTAAATATCACGCATCCCACAGTATTTATTGAGCACCTGCTATGTCAGGGAGGGTCCCTGGAGAGCAACCCAGCGCTGTGTCTGCCCAGCCAGCGACTCCTCCTGCTTCCCCACCCATGTTGGGTCCTTCCCCAGAACCACCGTCCAGAAGAAAGATCAGAATGATCAGGACTCACGGGAAAAGAGACTTTTTCGGAATTTTGCTGTGGTCGTTTGGGTTGTAATAACCGGGTCCCGGGCCTGTTGACGTCAGTTTCAATCCACGGCCAGTTTTCGATTTAAAACAAGACATTAATATCTTTGGCGACTGCTTCACAAGGGATTCGTTGACATTATAATGCCCTAAGCAGAAAGGAATTTTAAAACAGAATAAAGAACTTTTCTTAAATAAATAAAAAGCAGTATTTTCCGCCTAAGAAGATATTGAATGACCTCAAGGCGGTATCACTCCAGAACGGTCAAATGGAAGGGGCTGCCTGAAATAACTAAAAATAATACCACAGAGGGAACATGTGCCACACGCACCACGTCCTGAGCTCATTTAATCCTCCCGGCAGCCCAGCAAGATGGGTATTCTCACCTCCATCCTAAACACTAGGAACCTAAGACTCAGAGAGATTAACTAATTTGCCGAAAGACATTCATCTAACCAGGGACTAAGCTCAGCTTGCTCCTCTATAAAGTAAGAATAGCAATTCTTCCAACAACAGGGTGGTATGATCTTTGAATGACATTTTAGGTTCTTGGCACATAGTAGTTGTTTAGTAACTATTATGCAATCAACAAACATTTATGGAGCACCTACTCTGTGTTCCCAGGGCCACCTGTTTCCAAAGTCCATGCTTTCCCACCATGCCCCACCTCAAGACACTGTGACAGAATACAATTAATGTGAGTGTGCACAAAGCTTTAAGGAAGAAGAGAATGATCTGAGCTGGGGTGAAGAGGAAGCAGTCTCCCCGCTAAATCGTCTGCAGCCCTGTGAATGGGTGCAGGGGTTTCGGAATGCAAAACAGCAGCAGGAGGCCACAGCTTTGAAGGCATCTGCACACTTTGACGGCCGCTTCTCATTACTCAGAAATTAAGGAAGTTATTCAACCTAATGGAAAAGCTCTAAGCATAAAGGTGCGCACAACAGCAGTGGCCACAATGTGAGAAAGGAGAAACAGCCTGGATGGCCAGGTCCAGGGGCGGTCATGGGAACGACAGCCCCTCCTGGTGGCATGGCAGCCCTGACGGTGACGAAAACGAAGATCGTCATAAAGCCACACGGCAATGTTTTTGAAAATGAAAGGATGAAAAAACTAAAAGAAAGCCAAAAAGTCTATACACACGAAGACGACGTCCATGTACAAATGGATACGGCTGAGTAAAAACAGGTTGGAACCCAGAAAAGTTACATTATAAACTATAAAAGTTATATTACAATTATATTAGCGATGGCATTGTGGGTGGGAAAATATTTCAAATTTTCTAAACTTTGTAAAGTGGATTTTGCTTTAAGTAAAACTTTACTTTTCCTTTGCAAAAGTACTGAAAACAACGATATGGTACATATTAGCAGGATTTTATTTAAACGGTCATACCCAGTGGGGGCAAAGGTGAGGACAACAGGTGCCTCGGAGAAGCTGTGCTGAAGGGTAACTTGGTCACAAATATCAAAAACCTTAAATATTTTACACACTTTTTGACTTGGCAATTTCACTTGAGGCAATTTACATAAGGAAATAATCTTGATTGTACACAAGTGTGAGCTACAAGGATATTTGTGCCACTCTCTATCAGCGATCAGTTTAAAACAACCTAAATTTCCAACAAGGGGGAATTTATTCCTTAACTTACTGTCCTGCCATTCAATGGAATACTATACAACCACTAAAAAGGTGCCCTGGGAGGATTTTTATAACATGAAAAGATGTTCTCAATATATGCTTAAGTTAAAAAAATAGATATCCAGTTAGCTTTACATCTCTCAAATTATCTTTCTGTTTCTTTTTCATATATATATATTTTTAAATTTTTTCCCCACCAAAACAAGTTTAAAGCAATACTTGATTATAAAATGCTAAAAAGCAGAAGCAAGGGAGAAAAGGCTTTCACGCCCCCACGGCCCAGAGAGAACCGAGGTAAGGCTCCGGTGTATCGACTTCCATCTTTTCCTGAGTGGGGCTGGACTGTCTCAGGGTGTCGAGCTTGCCTATGGATTCACCTCTGTAACCCGCATTTCTCATGCCACTTTGATGCAGGTATGTCCCCAAGTTCTATAACCTTTTTTATTAAAGGAAAAATAAAGAGGGAGGAGGACACTGGGGGTGTGCCTGACTTGTGCTCAGCACATGCAAACTGAGAAAACCCGATCAGTGAATGTGCACAGGGGAGCACTTTGCTCAGGACTGAAGGCGGGCCAGGCGCAGCCCGGGCCCTCAGAGCTGTGGGCACACGGCAGGAATGCCAATCACGGCTCCACACCTGGTTTCTTCCCACAGGGGGCGAAGCAGACACCACAGCCACAGCGTTATTTCTGAGATCCCCCAGGCTCTGGCCCTGGCAAGTTTGGGGGTGGGGGATGGAGTGTTTGTCCTGAAGGCACCAGGCATCGAGGCACCTAGCCAGATGGGCCTGGATAAAATCCCAGTGTGGGACCCTGGGCTCGTTACCTTCTAGCTATGTATAATTTTTGCCCTTTTCAATGATAATAATAATAGCTCATGCTTTCCGAGCACGTGATTATGTACCAGACAAATGCTCCAGGGTTTTGAGCGCATTCAATGGGATAACGAATGTAAAGTCTCAGGCACACAGTAGGAGCTTAACAGACACTGGTGTCCCCCCTCCCACCCCTCCTGCTCTGTTACAAGGGGCCAGGGGCCCCTCAGGACCCTCCTGGGGGGAGTGGGTGCCCACATCCCAGGGGTCACTGGCAGGACCTCTGGCCAGACCCCAGGGAGGCCGGCTTTGTCACCTGGGTTTGCCTCGGATGCTGCAGGCTGGGGCTTCACAGGGGCTGAGCCTCCTCACTAGGGCTCGTGTGATTTTTCAGCTCAGACTGATCTTCTCACCTTTAACTGGGATTTGCTGAAATCTGACATGTGCTGGAATTTTACCCACACCCCCTCCAAGAGGCGTGATTGCAGAGGCCAGCTCTCCCCGTTCCTCGTCTTGGCTCTGGGGCCCAAGGCTCCTTGAAGGCCTTCAGGACCCATTTGGGAAGCTCTAATATATTGTGTGCTCCTGGAGCGCAGACTGCAGCCTCCCCGGACCTCTCTGGCAAGCCGTCACCAAGGCTGGCAGGGGGAGGAGATCTGAAAGCACAGGAGTGGTGCAAGGCCTCCCCCAGCCCGGCGGGGAGAACGTTTTCAGGCCAGCCTCGGTGCATGCCAAATCCTGGAGGTTTCAGAAGTCACAACGGAATGATGGGGTAAGAGGCTCCTCCATCACACACCTCTGGGCTTCGGTCTGCCCTTGATTAGCTTTGCGACACTGAGCAAGTCACTTCAGCTCTCCGCGCCTCCATTTCCTCGCCTGAAACACAGGACTTAAGAGCACAGCCCTAGGAGGACAGATGAGTGAGGGCTGCATGGGAAACAGTGCGGAGTAAACAGAGATATTTCCATCCTTTGATGCCTGGATGATGAAGTTGCCTCTAGGCACAGGAGACAAGGAATGCTGGGCTGAGTGTGGGAGGGTCCAGAGCATTGTGTGTCCCCCTCTTCCTCCCCCCAGGGCATGTGACGGAGTGGGGGGGGGCGGGTAGGGGAAGGTGCATACTTCTGAGAGAGAGGCCACTTCCCCACCTACCTGCCTGGAGCAGGTGAAAGGGGAGGACCACGTGGCTGCTTTGTGGTCCACTTCCAGAGCCAGCCAACCTCCCCATGAAGGGGGAAGCCGGTCTTCTCCTCTTTGTTCAGTATCTCCCTCCACCCCCTCTCCCCCAAAGCCTAGCTCCTTCTAGAGAGACTCCCTGTGAGGGACCGGCCCTGCTGATGGATGAGACCTGGTACATCAGCCCTCAGGTCAAGGCCAGCACAAGGCCACTCACCTGGGGCAGGTCCTGTCTCAGGAACTGTGAAAAATCCTCTCTGAGTCTTCGACATAAACCCGGCTCGGGCACAGACGTTATTTTTCTGCTTGCAGCAAGAGACAGAGGCCTGGGGAGAAAATAAAGACGGTGTGCTCAATGCCTTCCCTTTCTTTGTCTCTGTCACTGTGCCTGGACGAGAGGCACATTTGGGTAAAACATCACATTTAAACCTGTCCCCCTCAGAAAATGAGCAGACACGAGCGGAAAAGGTCACGCCAACTGTGCCTTCACCATCACCCCAGCCGGAGGGGTCGATGAGTTTGTGGTCACCAGCAGACAGATGGCTGGTGACCCAGCGTGGCATGGAGGACGGCGCCCGGAGGAGGCAGCCCACAGACTCGGCTTCTGGGCTGGCCTCTGCTGTGCACGGGACGTGCGACCCTGCACAATTGTTCCATTTCTCTGAACTTGAGCTTTTTCTTGTCTGTGAAACGGATCAGAGGCGCTCCTTGATGCAGAGCGCTGCTGGGGTGAGGAGGCAGGCGGTCAACGGAAATCATCTGTAGGAAAGTGTTTTTCAAAAGGCAAATTATTTTCATTACTTTTCCTAGGATTCTTATTCTCCTCAGAACACTTCGCCCTACACATGCCCACCTGACTCCTCACCGTTCAACAGCCCTTCTATAAACACAGGGTTGGGGGCATACAAGGGAATCATGTAATTTAAGATCAGATTTGTAAGCACCCTTGTCTTGACTTTTCTGGACTGACCAGAAATGAAGAATCTTGGCTGATCCACGCAATATACACTTGAGAGTGTTCAGAACTCTAAAACTAAGAGGGGAAAAGGGAAACCTGAGCTCATTCTTACGTTACACATGAATCACAAATATTTTAAATGCCGATTTGCAGTCTGTCCCCTGTATTCATTAGATAAAAGAGGCAATAAAAGTTGTGTCTGCGATGGCTGGGAGTATTTACTGAATGAGCGAAACTATTTGCTGGGACCAGGATGCTTTGATTTTCGGTGATATTCCTTTGTCAAAAAAATGTTTCTCAAGAAACACAGAGGGCATTTTGATTTTGTGTTGACAAAGGCGGAGGAATTTTGCTTTCCCAGGGTCCTAAAGGCCAGACTGCATGCAGAGAGCGCAAACAACGAGATCAGATGGAACAGGCTAATTACTGGGCTCACAGAGAAGAGCCAGAGAGGAAGTAATAACACGGTACGGAGGAAAGGGATTCAAATAGAGAAGTGGGGGACCCTGGTGCGCAGAGGCAAAGAAAGGCCCCGGCAGACCTCCGTGCACAGTGTGGCTAACAGGATTATCGCTTCTCTGCTCCTCGCCCGTTGACTCAACCATTGTTCTCCAGGTCTGAAAAAGCCTCCTGTAGACAAAACACGACCTCAGCTTTCTTCCTCACCCAGACGGAAACGCTACTGAAAAGGGGGCATTTTTGTACACACTGAGTGTGCGTCACTGGAAGATCCCACCATTCGACTAGGAAAATAGCTCCACTGGCAGGTTAAAAAAGAATGAAGCTGACTTATTGTATTGCCACAGGAAAAAAAGATCCAAGATATAGTTAAGTAGAAAATGCACGTGTACTGCAGACAGTGTAGTCCTGACACTGGAGGGAGGGACGAGGGGAGGAAGGGAGTATGGAAGAAATTGCACCTGGGTGTGGATGGTGGTTCGCTTTGCGGAGCAGAATTATCAGGGACTTCCACTTTCTAGTTCAGGGGTTTCTCTAATGCTTGAGTATATTTCATGATGAACACGTATTATTTTCAGAGCCACGTTAAAACAATAATGAACAAAACGCATGCAAGCGACAATTGATCTGTTGGCAGGACAGAGTGCTGACTTGGGAAATGGTCTTTTCTACATTAACAACTGTCTACTACTGGGATGTCATTCCTCTGATGTCACAAACATTTATTGCATGCTTACTGCATACCAGCAGCTGAGCTAGGCATTGGAGATATGAAGCCGGGTGAAGGAGCACGCTGGGCTGGGCACTAACTACAGCATCCTTCAGCTGCAACCAGGAAGATACAGAGAGCAGCACGCACATGGAGACAGTCAGCCTATGCTTGTCTCCCAGGTAACCCGGGCCTCTCTCAGGAGTGGCAAAGGCGCTACAGCCAAGCACCTTCATTATCACTTTCTCAGACAAGGTCTCGATCTCTCTCCTGTTAGTCTAACAGCCTCCTCACTGGTTTTCCAAAATCCACCCTCAGCCCACACTGCAGTCCATTCTCCATACAGCTGCTCAAGGGAGATATTATTTTTTTTTTCTGCTTTATCTCCCCCAATCCCCCCCCCCCCGCCCAGTACACAGTTGTGTATCTTAGTTGCACGTCCTTCTAGTTGTGGAGGGAGATATTTTAAAAAGTACATCAAATGACATCGCCCTACACCTCCTATCCCCCTTAAGGGCTTCCCAGGACACAGAACAAAATCTGAACTCTCCCCTGGGATCTTTAGGACCCTGAAGGAACTGGCCCCTGCTTATCTGTCTGGCTTCCCCTCATCCCCTCTCTTCCTAGCTCATGCTCCTCTAGCCACCTTCTTGTTGTTCCCCTTGGGCTAAGCTGTTTGCTGTCCCAGGACCTTTACACATACTGTTCCCCAAACTCTGGCTCTTCCTTCAATCCTTGGGTCTCAGCCTCAGAGACTTCTCTGAGCACCCAGTCTAAAGTACATGGTACTGCCAACCCCCACACCCCTCACATATTCTCTCTCTCAGGCTTCAACTGTTTGTCTCCCTTAAAGCTGACCACAGTTTGTAACTATTTTGTTTGTCTATCTACTAGTTCTGGTCTTGAGTTCCCCATTGGAATCTAAGCCATATCACTGGTCTGGCACAGAGTAGCCACAGGATCCATGAAGGGAAGCCCAGCTGGGTTAGAACACGGTGACCACTCTCCATCTTTATACCTCAGCCATATAAATATTATTTATAATAATATAAAAGAAAAAGGAAACTTAAAATGTATTCTGAGACCAAAATATTTTGAAATACGGCATAACATTAATACTTTATGTACAATTCATGTCATGTATTTCAGAGCACTTTCACGTGCGTTGTCTCATTTGCTTCTTATAACAACCCTGTAGGTCAAGTATAATTAATTCCATTTACAACTGAGGCTCAGAGGTAACACGACTTCCCCATAGACAGCTCTACTGATCTCCGTGTGTTACGGATTCTTGGGTGCCAGTACCTCACTTAATATTTGCATTAACATTATGAAGTGGTGGCATATCCCCATCTTACAGATCAACAAACTGAATCCTGAAAGGTTAAGGGGCTCAGCCAAAGCCACACAGTTAGAAAGTGAGTTGAAATTTGAACCTGACTCCTTCTCTTAACCATTAATTATACCGTTCTGCCTTGGTGACTACAAAGTGATCGTAACTGGCAGAATGCTACTGTTAAAAAACCAATTTTCTGATATGGAAAGACAGAAGCTTATTTTCTCTATAAGGACCTAAAAAGTAAATGAATAGTGCCTGCAGATAAAGTGGTAAATAACATACTCATTGTTACAAATGAGAAAACTGTCCCAGAAAGATTAGATGACGGGCGGGATGACCATAAGTACTTTCCAGGGCAGTGGTCTTCTCACTGCTCCACACTGACCTCCAGGTGGCTCACATTTTTATCTGGGTTCTGCAAATTCCCTGTTAGAGTCTCGCACAGCCTCATACACCCATCAACAAATACTGCCTGGTTTACCAATTGCATTAAAATGCTATTTCCCAAAGTTCCTGCTTCCTTTGTTTTATTTTAGTAAATCATTCATTCAATATATCTTTAGTAAGCAGATGCAAGTTCTTACATTGTAATGGTTTGGTGCAGGAGTTTCAAATTTGAGAACTTTCGCGAAGCTTGGCAGCTGGAACATGCTGGAGCAGGAGTTACTGAAGTCTTTCTTCGAAATAAAATGTGATGGGAGGGTGTACGCATTAGCTGCAGGATATTTAGAGACGATGGTGTCCAACCGGGCACACTGTGAGGAGAAAACCAAAGGAGTCAGCATTGTCACATAATCTCGGGGCCCTGAAGGACAAACGTCAAAAAGACAGTGCCCGACACCAGGTCTAAAAGTACTTTATAAAAGGTGAAACTCTAGCAGGTTTCAATGATAAACTGACCTCGGGCTTTAAGGATTTGCTCACAGAAAATGCAAGTTCAGACCTGTTTTAACTTCTGTAAACTAACTCAAATTATTCATCTTATGTTTGGGACTTCACAAAAATAATTTTTCCATAAATGCATTTCCACCCAACCTCGTTTCAGGCCACTTGCGCCTGACTCATCAGCTGTGGGGTAATTTACACGATGGGGCGATGGGGCGTTCTTTCTCCAATCTAGGCTTTCTTCCTGAGTGAAACCTCACATCTTGGTGCTAAGGTTAAACAATCTAAATTGCCTAAATAACAAGTTTGCTTCCAACAACGGCAAGGTGCGAGGCTCCGTAGGGCTTGCTGTCCAGCCACGCCTCCTATCCCCCACCTTCTTACTGATTTCATAAAACCCTACAATATTTTTGCTGTTTCAACAGAACCAATCCTCCTCCTTCCAGGAAGCCAGGATGAACTATTTTCAGTTAAACAAACAAACAGAATCAATGTTTGCCAAATGAAAAGGGCCAAAAGGCATAGAAACTAGGTGATAACATCACTTTACCCGATGATAGTATGGCAAGTATCGGAGTCTGATAAAACAAAAAAATTCTCATTATTTTGTGGTTAAAAGCTTGAGAACATTGCCCCGGGTGTCCTCCGCTTGATAGGGGTCAATAACTACACAAGCACAGAGAGTGGAGGAGGCTGTGGAAGGCACTGGGCCCCCCCGGCCCTTCACTTTGTGCTTGGAGGCAACGGTTCTCAACCCCGGGTTTATGGACCCCCAATGGTATGTGTGTAGGGTGCCACTAGCGGCAGAAGCATTCTTGCCCAGAGTCTCAGCTGTTCAGAGTCTAGCGTGGGTTCAAGTCCCAACTCTGCCTCCTCCTAATTGTAAGGATTCATTGATGTTCCCGGAAGTAAGGTCACCCCAGCCTGGTACTCACTTTGCCTTCGTATTTTGGGCAATAGTGAACCAAGTACTTTTCACGGGTTGTTGCATGTAATCCTCATGGCAACCTTGAGTAGTGGATATTATGATTACCCCACTTTACAGATGAGGAAACTGAACTCCCTCAGCTAGTTAAGTGGTGGAACCAACATTCTCACCCAGGCAATCTGCCTCCACTGTCTGATATGGATCAGATTTCCCATTCTGAGGAGGCATGGGCCGAGAGGAGTAATAGCAGCATGTGTTTTCATTTATAAGATGAGCGGCTGATAAATGACTGTGGGAGGTTTCAGCTCAGGAAGACTCACTACCCTGTGCCTCGTATGCCCAAGGCAAACCTTTGCTTTTCCCTTTTAGAAGAAGGGTGACAAGGTCAAGCCTTCCTTGGTGGTGTCGTCTGTAGCGTGTCCATCCTGAGTCACCCAACAGAGTGGGCAAGCATGTTTTTCTAAGGCGCTATTCCCCAAAGTGTGTTCCTCAGCATACCAGGTCTATAAGATGAGGCTGTGTAGGCGGCAGCAGCAGCGGGGAGAGTTCCAGAGCCAAATACATTTGAGAAGTTTCATACCATGTTCCCATCTTGAAGATTCGTCACACACATTGGCGTATTAAATGCTCTGAGAAGGTCTTCAGTAAAGAAACCTGTCTGACTTTGTTTAACCAGCCTTTCTCAAACTTACGGGATCATGGAGTCTTTTTGGCTGAGAATACCAGTTAACATACTTTTTTGGGAAAAATTGTTCTCAAAATTCCCATTGGAGGCAAAGTTTCATAAAGTATTGTAATAGAAATAGTCTGAGTTTAGCTGAAATAACACTCACTCACCAACCCTCCCCACCCCTCGGCTTTCTTTTAATTGCCAAGCCCGTGGTCTCCAATCTGGCCGCCTGCTGGCATTGATGAACCTCTCCCCAGCACATCTAACTTTTCCAGGACCATCCTGCCACCGTGCGAATACAGAAAGGCCATGAAAGTTTCCTCCCGCACCTTCACTTAGCATCCTAGTCAGTCCCATGAACAATTCTGCAGCAAAGACTAGGAATGCATTCATAAAGGACTGTATATTATTTGGACTTAGCGAGATGACAGGTGCTCTCAAAAGGTTGGGCGTAGTTGCCCCAGTAGTCATCAGGAAGTTTCTAAACTTTATTGACCCACAGAGTTTTTCGGTTAGCCTCACCCACAATCACACTCCTCCTGGCCATACCAGTGTCAGCCAGGCAGACCTTTCCCCCATGACGGCAACTTTTAATGCTCTCAGAGTCTTGGGATCCGGAAATGGAGGAGGTGCTAAATGTGAAAGTCACTAAAAGAGGGGTGGAGGCATGAAATTCGCATCCTGTTCAGAAAGGAACTGGGTAAGATGTGGGGCTCTCCCGACAGATCTCCATCAACCACGGATACAGGAACTTAAGTGTTTATACGTAAATTCTCATATCCATCAAAGCGTGGTGAGGCAGCCTGAACAACTTAATGTCTGCTTTCTCCGGGGTTTGGTCTGAATTTTTTAAAGACCTGAAAGGCCCGAAGAGATTCTGTAGTCCTCAGATCTTCCCCTGGGCCCGTTCTCCTCCAGACGGCCCAGCCTCGCTGTTTGAAAAGTTACTGCGTGTAAAGCCCGGTAGGGAACTGATGGTGTGCCCTGACTCATCCCTTCTTTGGCACGGAGCAGGAATGGGCAGTGCCACTATTTGGCCAAGAAATTCTCAGAGAGAAAACCTAGGTGTTGCAGGAAGTATTGTTTGTGACTCAGGTGGTAACAATCCTAACATTTAACATGTTTATAATGCTCTGCAGTTTCAAAGAGTATTTCACCTATTGCAACGTTAATTTGCCTAGTGCCTCCAGGGAGTCTCCACTCGATGAGGCAACTGGGACACACATGGGTGACGTGCCTGAGGTCACATCAAGAATCCACAGCTGAGTCAGGATTAGATCTTAAGTCTCGTCTTCTGTGCCAGGACCTGGTGAGACGGCACTTCTGCCAATTGCTTTGGAGTCTCTTCCCTCGCAGAGAAAGAGGTAGACGTGTGTTGGTTCTGTGTTCTTGCTGGCAGCCTGTGCAGCCTCAACGTCCGTGCTCAGGAGGAGTTAACTCCAAGGTCGGTTTGCTCCTTGAGTATTCAGTGCTGCCAAACTCGAGCTGCAATAAGTGGCTGCATTCAGTGTGCCTTAAATTGTCCCTTTGTGTGGTTTAAAAAAAAAAAAAATCAATTCCAACGTCAGGCATCATAATACATCTTTGCAAGAGATTATTGTAAGTTTTAAAGGAACAGACAGCATATTTGTTTCATCGATGCCAGGGTTTGGGTTTGCTTTGCCTTCTTTTTCACTTTCCTACTTCAGCTAGTCTTTCCTAGTTTGACTCATTTCCCTTGCTATATCTATTTTTCTTGCCAATTTATAAATATTCAAATAAAGACTCTCCTGGCCCAGGTCTGGTCAGGGATGTTGGCACTTCACCTAGCTACCTGATTGTCAGAGCCCTCCGCAAAGATCAGGACCCACATCTTAGAAAGAAGAGAAATGGAGAGGGGAAGAGGATCAGTAGATTTTAGGCCCACTGCCTGCTTTCTTTTTGGTCCCATCAGATTTCTCAATAATTTGAGTAACCCAATTAGACTAAGCAATGTAAAACATCACATTAGGGCAAAATGTATAATAATGACTTTTTCCATAGTATGCCTAAAAATCTCTGGAAAACATTTGCCTAGGCCAGTCCATGATGACAAAATTGGTTTTGGATGATGAGGGTCTGAATATTCCTCTAGCTTCTCTTCCCACTCTGGCAACGTGTAGCAGTGGGAAAAAATTTCATAAAGACACAGGCTCCAATCTACCTGCATGAAATTTGAGGAGGCAGTTACTCTCCTAATTAGAACCGTGGGCGTTTGGAGAAAAGGGACTGGATGTCCAATACATGATTATGCAATGAATGAAGGAAATTACTGATCAGTTAATGGCCTTACTCAAAGAAGGGTTTCTCACCATAGAGGGAAAAGTGCCCGTCCCTTTCTTAGACAATGAGACACTGTTGGACACTGGAGATTGGTGAATGACGTTGTAGAACCCAGGACCTGGGAGATCATCCTGAAAGGGAAGAGCATGTGGCGTCATCTGGATACATTCAATTCCATTGTGCTTTTCCGCAAGCTCTACATCCATTAACGCTACGCCTCTCTGTAACCCTCCAGGACAGGCACCGCCGCCACTTCACGGATGACGGCCTGGCTCCACCGTTGCCTAACCTGCCCAGTCACCGTCTCAGTTATCAAGCGCTGGGGCTGCAATTCCAACCCAGGTCTGGGACCCCCAAAGCCCTTGCTCTTTCCACCATGCCGTACTGCATTCCAGAAGAACGCTGTTGTTTCTCATGCCCTTAGAGAAATGAGCATAAAATGGGATACCAAGTGTGGCTGATGGGCAGTCGGCTGTAATGACTGGGTGAGCCAAGCCCACGGGGAGGGCAGGGCGACTCATTTCATGTCAACCGCACCCCACCTGGCTCAGCTTCCTCCTCAGCCTTTCAGAAGAGAAATCAGGGAGTGTTTCTGTTTCTAAAGCAAAATGAAACAAAAACAACCTGCCTCCCAAAGAAGCCCATTTCTAACTCTCAGACAAAAAGAGGCAGGATCTTGGGGCTCAGGTGCTAAATGATGCAGGGATGTGAGAGAGGAACAAACAGAAGTGTGACTTCCAAGCGCGTTTCTGCTGCTGCAATGAACTGGGCTTTTGTCTCATTTCCACGCTAGTTACCAGGGGGAAGTCAATGTTGACAGAAGTTGGCCACGCAAGTGGCATGAAATGGTAAGGATGCTCCCCTGTCTTAGGAGTTTACTGGCTGCCAACTTGGCGCCAGGACCTTCTCAAAGGTTGTCTCATTTAATCCCCGGGTGAAGAAGAGATTACTGTCCCCATTTTCTAGATGGAGACACTGAGGCATGTGGAGATGCATTTGCCCAAGGTCCCACTGCTGTACATGGCAGTACCTGAATTTGGTGCTAAGTGCATGGTGTACACAGCCCTGTGCAGCGGGGGTATCATCAGGCCCATTTTAAGGAAAGTGAGGCCCAGAGATGCTGGGTCCACAGCTAGTAAATGGCGAAGATTTAAACCAGGCAGGCTGACTCTAGCGCTTGCTCTCTCCAACCTCTGCCACCAAGGCTCGTCCTACTTCCACCATCACAACCTTCCTCCGGGCAGAAAGCAAGCTTAAGGCACCCTGAGGACCTTCAAGGACTTTCCAGTCTGACCTGAGCAGAGTGTGATTGTGGTTTAATATAAGGGACAGGGTCAGCAGTGCTATTAACAGGTTCTTCCGCGCGGAATTCAGATGCAGTGCGTCCTCTGAGCCTGGCTCTGCAGCAGTGGGGGCAGGGGAGCCGATTTCTGCTTTGTAGGTGGTGACGGTCCTGGTGGACGGAGGGGCCTGACTGCCTGGGAGAGTGAGGCAGGCCAAGGAGATGCAACAGAGCCTGGTGCACACGCACCCCAGGCCGAGGCCAAAAGGACCCCGGCATGTGGGTGCAGACTTGAGGGGCTACAGGGAAACAAGGAAGAGATTTTTCTAGGGGGCTGTTTGCAGGGCCAGCACATACTTAATGAGTGGGCTCTGAGTGCCAGGCACTGTTCTGAGTCCTCTACATGCACTAACTCATTTAATCCCCATTTTAAAGATGAGAAGCCAAGGCCAAAGGAGATCCAGCCCAAGGTCACATAGCCAGGAAGTGTCAGAGCCAGAATTTGAACCCAGGCAGTCTGAGTACAGAGGCTACTCTTAACCACTAAACCACACTAACTCTCAAAGGCGAATGTGTAAGATAAAAGAAAAACAAAGTCCCACTGGGGTATGAGTCGGGAATTCTAGTGTTGCTACTAGCTAAGTGACCTTGAGCAAGTCACCTCTCTGGGCCTCAGTTTCCTCATCTGTAAATCAAAGATGCTGGACTAAATGCCTTCGGGTGTCTTTTAGCTTCCAGAGCCCCTCAATTGAGGGAAAGCTGAAGCAGGAAACGTAACTGCGGCTTTTCTAGGCTTAAACAGTGAACAGTGAAGATGCACATCTCTAGCGCCCGGCCCATCGCCACACTCTCAACACCGCCATCAGTTCACGAGAATTTTCTGGACACCATTACGTATCTGAGGAGCTAGGGTTGCCATATAAAATACAAGCCCTGCAAGGCTCCACCCCACCCTGTCCGTTAAATCTGAATTTCAGATAAACGACAAAGAGATATTTTAGCGTAAGTACGCCCCATGCAATATTTGGGACATACTTATACTAAAACAGTTGTTTATCTGTTGTTTAGAATTTATCTGAAATTCTAAATTAACTAAGAATCCTGTATTTTCACTTGCTAAATCTGGCAACCCCACGGGACCTTAATCATGTTTTAATTCTGCCCCACTGCAAACTGGTTTGACTCCAGGCCAAATAAGAGGGGGAAGGTGACCTCTCCTGCTGGCTCTTACTGTCCAAGCGGGGTCCTTCAGCAGCAGCAGGCTCAGCCGGCCAGTGGCAGCTTGTGAGGGCGACTGTGAAAAATTAAGAAATTTTGCTAGCAGTAGCTTGAAATCAGCCAGGGCGGGAGTATTTACATCACAAGAATTGGCAAATGCTAGAAACCAGAATTTTTCTTTGTGGAGGGGAGAGCTGGTTTGCCAGCACACCACTACCCCAACGTGGCACCCAAGTAGGTTTCTAAGCTACTTGGAGGGAAATGTCCAGCTGCAGAGAATCCAAACCTTCTCCTGCAACTGCCCGGGCTGGTGCATGGCTCTACAGGAGGGCCATAAAAATCCAGACCTTCCACCTCTGGGGTGACAGTCCACGTGACTAATGTCACATGACTCAGATGAGTTTAGGCCTCTCAGAGCACACCCCAGAGAATAACAATCCAGGTTGCAACTGGTATGAACTTAGCCACCTCTTGCTTTCTTGGCCGAGACCACCCCAGAAGTCAAAAGCCAAACAAACGAAACAAAAACAGGCGTGGGAGGGAGAAGGGAAGAGAATCATTTATCGGAGCTCCACTGACTGCCTGCCGAGTGCTCTGTTGAGAGCACTGTTCTGGGTGCTATCCGTCTTCTTCCCGTGCCTGCCCCACAGGGAGAGGACTGCGTGAGTCAGTACACACACAGGGGCTAGAGCAGTGCCAGTGTGTGCCTGCCATCATCAGCAGCATTCCTAGTCTTCAGTTGCCCACGACAGCCTCAATGCAGCCAGGACCCTCCTTTGGGGGTTAAAGACCTTCAGAGAGAGACTGAGCAAGGGCTGACTGGCTGATATGCTCCCACCCAACACATCTGGGTGACATTTGGTCAAAACGCACTTTGAGAGCTCTTTTGAAGGATTAAATTCCCAAATGGGCAGCCTCTGCATGTGCCAAGGGTGGAACACAGCTCTACACCCACTTGACCTTGGGATAGGTTTAGAGAGGTAAGGAGGAGGGGAAGAGTGGAGCAGGGCATGCGCCTCATCATCCCAGGTGTCTCCACAGGTCGTGGAAGGGCTTAATCTCCCACAGCCTGGAGCCAGTTCCATCTGCACCCAGCCTGGATTTTCTAGTCCTGATTTCATAGATTCTGTCCAATTAATACTCTTGGGTTTGTCAAATCAATGGTCTGTCAAACTGTTTCCTGGCTTGGAAAACGTGGTCTCTGTTGGCTCATTGGCTAAAGACCACACTGGACCTGCCTTCTGACACTTCAAACATGTTCCACCCTGCTTCGGTCTATTCTTGGGGGGCTAGCTGGTGATTCTCAGGAAAGCACAGATGAACAAAAAAGTAGGAGTTTGCTGAAGGGCTAGAGGCATAGAGCGGAAGACGACCACGCCTGAGGCGGAAACGGAGCCTCGTCCTGTGGTGAATCCACCGGCAAAACCACACAGGAACTTGGGGTTCCAGAGGGAACAACTTCCTTTTACAAACACCTCTTTTCTTAGGGTCTTGGGACAATGCATGCATCCACCCTGTTGACTTCATCGAAAGCTAGAAAGCCTTTACTCAGATTGATGTGGCCAAAGTGGTGAGGAGAACATAGACCAGAAGCAAGAGAGCTGGCATCTGTCCCCAGGGCACGTCCCCTCACTGGGCCTCAGTTCCCCCATGTGTAAACCTGCAAAGAAGCAAGTGGAGGTGTCCAGATCCGTGGTTTTCAAACGGCACTCCAGGCCTCCACGAGGAAGGCAGGGAAAGGGGCCAGAGTTGGCAGCGGCTTCAAGCAGCAGTTGCCCTGATGGGCTTCAGCAGGAGATGCTGTCACAGAAAGGGCCCCTCTGTGGATTTTGAGGTCGCCGAAGTCCTTCTGGTTCAAACTGTCCACAACTCTGAGATCTGCCCCTTATACGATGCCCCTTCTGTTTTCTCTGCCCGCTCCATACACTGATGCCTGGCATCAAAGTTTACAAGCCTCTGATCACAGTGAACAGGGAGAGGCAGCGAGTGCACTACAAGCAAGAAAACATCCCTTTTTTGTTCAGAATGGGGGAGGATGTCAGAAAGGGAAAGTCGCGGGAGCCCGAAGGGAGCTTCTCGAGGAGACTGTTTCTTAGTCGCCCAGGTGGAGAACAGTGTGGGGGAAGCAGCGGGGACACTGGCCACCTGGGCAGATGACAATGGGGAGCAGGTCTCTGCCCATCGCTGGCCTGGCTGGGTTGGAAACGGTCAGAAAGAGAAGTCAAACCGGCATTTTCAAAGCATCCGTTAGCATCGGGATTGTCCCTGAGCGCGCCACGCTGCTCTTCTTCAGAGCCCTCCTCTCTCTCAACCTGGAACCAGCTTGTCAGCAGCCCCCTGAAGTCTCCCGAGTGGAAAGTGGGCAAAAACTCTACTCGACAAACATATTGAAAGCAACTAACTGTGGGCCAGGGCCTGTGCTGAGGCGCAAGGATACAGGCACGAGATGTTAGCTGCTCACAAATTCCAGGAACGGGATGGAGGAGATGCAGCCAAACAGTGCAAAATGGGTGGGATGTGTTCCTGCGACTCAATGAGAAATGCATAGACTTGAGTTGGGACCATTCATTCAATCCACTTTTGTGGGGCTCCGGGGTCTGGAAAGGACAGCAATGATGGCTGTCCCAGGACCTCTCGGGCAGGTGGAGATAGGACATGCACGCCCTTCAGGCTAAGCAGAAGGTGGTCAGGGGCACGAGACGGGCTGCAGGAGTTCAGAGGAGGATGTGCCTGCTTCCACCTGGGGAGACGCTGGGAAACAGTGTCTGGGGGCCAGGAGCTGCTGCCTGAGGTTGCCCTCGCTCTGCCTGACCCTGGCTGCACGAGTTACTTAACGCTCTTCGTGTCTCAGGGTCATTATCAAAAAGTGTGGATAAGGACAGGACCAAGCTCACAGGGTTGTTATGGGGATTGAATGAGGTGAAAATGCAAAGGTCTTCTAGGGGTTCCAGGCACACTGTCAGTGCCAGCCAAGTGCTCGCTAATTCCAGGAACATGTCCTGCAGGCCCCTTAGAAAGGGGTGCTGGTGACGGATGCCCAGAAGTCAGGTTTCCAGAGCAGGAAGGTCGGGCAGACCCTATTGTGGTTCATTATGCCGCCAAGTACACACTGAGGGTAATTATCCCCTTGGACACCGTGGTCTCTGCAAACCGAACTCCTTTCATTTAAATATCTCTGACATGTAAAACATCCCTGGTCCAGTACCTTATCAAGTTGCAAGTGAACAGTATTAACTTTGTACAGTTCCACCACAAATTAAACACTGGCCTGCTTACGGTTTGGGAGGGTGGATTCACTGTCAGGCTACGTGTGACATTAATGTGGATTTTTCAACCGTGCCCATCTGGAGCATGTGGTGCCTGTACCATCAATCAGGTTTAGAATCACAAAGCAGTAATTCCCAGCAAGGGCCTCCCTATTACAACATCCTTATTTTAAAGATGAGGAAACAGAGATGTGAAGACAGTGAGTGGGTATCCTTTGGGTCACCCAGCTTGGGAAACTGTGACCACAACCCAGGGTGAAATGGAGGCAGAAAGGAGGTGGGGGAGAAAGTGTCCACCAGGCGCTGGGCTCTGCTCTGTCCCAGACGGGCGTGCCTCTTCCTGTAGGAGACTCGCCAGCACATCTGTACACAACTGTAAGATGCTCAGGGAAGAAGACTTCATTTCTAGCAGCCCAAACTGCCAGGCCCCAGGCTCTGTACCCGGCAGTCAGACTTACGGGGAATGTGAGCTGCGCCACGGGGCCCGGATGATTCCTCCAAAGGCAGACTGGTAAGGTGAGTGTACATTTCAAAGGGCACCGATCTTCTGGGTTAAAGATGTGCTAAATGGGTCACAGAACTAATGCGAGGGCACAACCAAGTCATGAGATCAGACACAGGGTGTGTGCGATTAATCTTTTAAGAAGGCTAGTGAGACACCAGAGTTTAAAAATCTGTTTTTAATTTGGATTGCCTCACTAAATTATCAGGTAATTTTAAACAAGCGTCTTAACTTCTCAATGCCCATTCCCCTCAGGAAAAAGGAGACTAATGAGCATGGAAGAAGAGATTTTGTTTTGTCTTTATAGCTTGAAGAACCTAGAAAATTATACAATCCAAATTTTATGTTTCAGATAAGGAAACTGAAGCCCAGAAAAGTTAAGTGACTAGTTTAAAGGCACACAGCTAGTAACTGAGCAGAACACAGGGAATCTCATTAATGGATCCCATTTATGGATGTGCTTTCCACAAAATTCCAGACTTATTTACAAAATGTTTTCAAATACTTAGATGAAAGTTTTCACATTGTCAAACCAATGTGACCACATTTGAAAAGTACGAATCAAATTTCTGAGCTATTTCTATATCTGACGCTGCCTCTAGCTTTTGCCAGCTGTCACCTTGGTCCCTTCAGCAGAACATTTTCTGAAAAGCAATAGTAGTTTAAAATGCTAACTTTAAAAGCCAGCCCATTCACATCCCCATGCTTTAGTGGTTAAGTTCATGTGCTCTGCTTTGGCGGCCTGGGGTTGGTAGGTTTGGATGCTGGGTGTGGACCTAGCACAGCTAGTCAAGCCATGCTGTGGCAGCATCTCACATAAAATAGGGGAAGATTGGCACAGATGTTCACTCAGGGCCAATCTTCCTCACCAAAAAAAAAAAAAAAAAAAAGTGCCAGCCCATTCAGTTTCTGGATTTGAATCTTCAGAACCAGATCATGTAGAAGGGATGGAGCCTACACACACTACCTGACACCTTCTATCTGGAGCTGGGTCTGTTTTGCTAAAGCCTTTTCAGAATGTGCTTACTGACTTTCATAGATCAAATTACGGCTTTGAGAGCCACAAAGGGAGGTGTGGTGCAGTGTGTGGGAAGAGCATGAGGCTTTGGAGTGAGTGAGGCCTGGGTTTGAGGTCTAATTCTTTCAGCGTTGATTCAGCAAATATTTGTGCAGGGCCTCTTCTCTGCTAAACCCTGTGTTGTGTGACCTTGGGTGGATCATTTAACTTCCCTCAGCCTTGGTTTCTTCTTTTGTTAAATTAAGGTAATATACCCTTCCTTTTAGCTTTAAGGATTAGAGACACGGTCTAAAAACGATTTCACACATAGTAGGGATCAGTAAATTATGGTTGCTATTATTTTTATTAGAGTCTGGGCTGCAAATATCCTAGAGATGGACAACATATTATCACTAAACTGACAAAAAGGACACCAAACAGAAAAGAGACAGACAGACAGACAGTTTAAACATAGAGAGACTAGAGAGAGAAGAGAGAAAACTCCTGATCAAATATCTTATTTATCATCTTTGGGGAAAACCTACAAGTAATTAAAAATATATATGTTTGTGTATGTATGTGAGTGTGTATATACACGTGCTATATTCTTTATTATTTGCTTTCTTAGAATCTTAAAATATCAGAAATGAAAAGGAACTTAATCATCTTCTAGTTCAGGGTTCTTGTTTACAAATGAGGAAGAGCTGAGGGCAAAGGTGCTGCCAAGGCCCCTCGACTCCTTCCTGACGCACCTGCGCTCAGAACCCACATCTCCTGGTTCCCTGGCCGCCATCTGGGCAAGGAGGGGGACGAAAAGCATTTTCAGAATGCAGCAAAAGGTAAGCGAGACGAGGACGCCTCCAAAAGAATGTTATTCTAAAGGTCCTGGATAAATGAATAAAGGAAATAAGACTTTTAAAGACTCTAAGGACAGCTCAAGCTGCTTCCGCCCCCTGCTGGGGAGAGAGGGGAGGGTCAGACCCCTGGGCCTTCAGCGGCAAAATCCCAAAAGTTAAGTGAGGACCATCAGGCCAAGCAGAACTTTCCAGATCAAAGAGGAAAAGAGACACAGAGATATTTTGAGAAGAGGCTGAGGATGGCGGAAATACAGGAACAGTAACAACACCTTGTTAAAGGAAGTTTAAAACTTAAGAGGGGCCTTCATCTCAAAGGTACTTTTAAATTTATTAGACTCTCTTATTTTGCCTCATGTTATTTGAAGAAAGTCTTATTTCCTCTCATAAAGAGTGAGGCTGGGGGAGGCAGAGGAAAGGATTTTTACCTTTTACTTCATAGTCCTGGGATTTTTGAGTTTTCCATTTTTGCAATAATTTTTAAAAACACCTTTCTTCTTGAAATTTGTTTTGGCTCAGTGTGGCACCTTAAGTCCAGACATGCTGTTTTCCCCAGGATTTAACATCTTTCATTCTTACAGTCCAGGCAGCGCACAGCTGGGCAGGGCGCCCGGCTCCTTGGCGGACACTGCCCTCTACTGGTCACACGGACAGACGCACCAGCCAGACCCGTGTGCCCGGCCTGTGAGGCTGAAATCCAGCCGAAAAGTAAAGAATCTCAAAGACAACGTCATTACCTTTTTGCGATAAAATCTCTTGGCTTGACTATTAAATCCTTTTTTTTCTGATTCTGGAATTATCGAAGCTTCATATTTAAAAGGAACGGAGGACTGTGTTGGGTATGCAGCAGTAAAACCTACACAACAAAAATAAAATAAAAATTAGCAAAGAACAAAGAATTGGCAAAAGCAGAAAACACAGAGCTGTATATTAATGTTTTACTTTAAATGGAATAGAAAAGAAACTTGCCTTTTGACAAGAGAGAAACATGAAACCGGATTTTTGTCAAGTGTAAATTACCCTCTTCGTAATTTATTGGGTTTTTTCCCCTCCAGCTCTTAAGCTATATATAGCTGAAGCACATTGTCCCAGGTAAGAGAAAGGATCTGACAGAGAAGATGTTCTTGGCAAGTAGGAAGGGGACACAGAACCACCTGGAGCAGCCTGGAGGAGGCAGGCGGACAGAGCAAGATCCTCACTCATCCTCAGCCCAGAGTGACACATCAACGAGAACGATGAAGACGCAGACGGGGAGGGAAATCCCAGAGTGGGGCTTGCTCTCACTTTTCAGGGCGCTGTGCAAGACAAGTCTAAGTTTAGATTTCCGCTTGAGCAGACGTGGGGTTAAAAAGCAGAAAGGGATCAGTTATAGAAAACCAAATTAAAATTTTGGGAGCCAGCCCTGTGGCTGAGTGGTTAAGTTTGCACATTCTGCTTCGGTGGCCCAGGGTTTCGCTGGTTCGGATCCTGGGCATGGACATGGCACCGCTCATCAGGCCACGCTGAGGCGGTGTCCCACATGCCACAACTAGAAGGACCCACAACTAAAAAATATACAACTATGTACTGGGGGACTTTGGGGATTGGCAACAGATGTCAGCTGAGTGCCAATCTTTAAAAAAAAAAACAGTTTATATGTCTGGGTTGTGATGTATAAATGCTATATAAACTTCCCCTTTTCCCCTCTCCCACTCCCCACCTCTGGGAGAACGTCCACAATTGCTAAGATTCCACCGGCAGCATCTATCTATCTATCTGCACGGCAGGCTGATCACAAACTGTGACCTGTGAGTGTCATAGAATCTGACTCATTTTCTGATGTTTGGCTGCTGACAGCTTTTAAGCTTCACCACTCCCTCGTCCCTTTCCACCCCACATCTGGGCAAGCCGATGAGGAGGCCAGGATGCTCCCTCCATTGGTACCAACTGGAAGCCCAAACCACGCAAACCCCTGCTCTCACTCCAGCCCCTCCTCCCAACCACAATAAAACCCACGTCAGTCTCCTATCCCTGCTCTCTCAAGCCATTTTTGGACCAGATTGGGAAGCCTGCCATGCTCTCCCCAGAAAGCCTCGTTGTATGAGTAACAAACGTTTTCATATCCTCTTGATGTGTGTGCGGCAGCATCAGTCTTGACATTTAAGCCAAATTTTGGGTGGGGGAGTCCATCTTGACTCTGTAAGATGTGCCAGTAGGGAGCCAAATTATCTCAACATCAGAGTCCTCCTCCTCAGAGACAGAATGTGTGCAGAAGTGGAAAAAAGACAGCCAAGAGAAGAAAGGAGGGATTTATTAGGGTGGGGGCGAGGTGGCATGGAAACTGTCTTTAAGGCCCATTTATTAGTCTCTTAGTTTTTGAAAAAACAAAACTACTTTCCAAAGAGGGAAGCCCAACGTCATCGGGGGCCCCTCAGGACTTACGAACCAGCTCAACAGAGGAGGAAACTGAGGCTTAACCACACAGCCAGCAGGTGAGCAGCTGGGGTTTGAACGTTTGTCTAAAGAGCCCAGGCTCTTGAACTCTAAGCTGTCCTTCCTCCTGCTGAGCCTGGCCCACAGTAAGGACTCCACACACAAGTGAATGAAACAATGGGGATGGAGCAACCTCGCCTAATTTGCCCGGGCTGAGGATGAAGCAAGTGAAAAAACAGAATATGTATGTTTGGTTAGAAAACACTTGGAGATACCAATACACAGTATATTCTTTTCCTCCCTTCTCCCTCACCCTCGTTAAAGTAGGTGGATGGCTATGTATCTTTTGCTTTAAGGAAGCTAGAGAGCAAATCAGAAAGCAGTACATGCAAGGCTTCCTAGCTGTTGTTTCTAAAAGTCTGAGTCATAGAACAACCGAGAGATTTTGCAGAGAAGGCAGTAAAGAAAGGAGGCTTCTGAAGAAAGGTAAAAGGAAGGTTTCCCTGTGATCAGAAAGCAGATCCAACGCTTTGGCTTCTGGCTGTGGTGGAATGGCACGAATCAAGGCAACTCTCAGGAGAACTACCAAAAAACCAGGATTTTAAAGAAAACACTCTGGGTAACTGACCTTCCACTTCCAATCAAAATGAGATTGGATTTGCCCTCCTCACTGAAAAAGTAAAGTTGAAAATGGACAAAATATATGAAACAATGGTTTTCAAGCACCGAACACCGAAACAAATGAGGTTCACAGTAAGACTGCCCCCAGCTCACGGCTTACTGGAGAAGTTTCCAGGCCGTAGCACAGGGAGGAGGAATCCAGGCGGAGTCTGGTGGTCTTCTCAAATTGAAGAAATGGATGTGGGCATCCAGGAGGGCCTCATGGAGAGTTCCCAGAGCAGAGAAGCACAGACGAGAGAGCTGTAGGGAGACCTGCACTGGGTTCCCCTCTAGGAGTTTTGAGTACCGATCGGCACACGCGTGTGGGAAAACTACCCAAAGCTGGGGAGAGAATCGCCTGAAAGAATGAGGGTGACCAATAGCTGATGCTTACACTGGGCCAGGAACAGCTCATGTTCCTACGAGTCCAACGGAAAACCTCCTAATTCATGGAACATTAAGTAGGGTACGCAGAAGGGTTTTGCCTCAGAAACAGGGCAAAGTTATCCCTTGACTAAATGCTGCTCTGGTTCCGGCTAACAAAGTTTAAAAGCAAGACTTGAAAAGATCAAAGTGTTTCCCAGTAACTTAACTGCATTCTAGAACAAAGCACAAGAATTTATTGGACTATAAACACATACAGACTCAATAGGTGAAATTCAAAATATCTGGCATCCAATAAAATATTCATGGGGATGCCAAGAAGGAAAAACTGCAGTCGAATCAAAACCAACTCAGAAATTACACAGGTCATAGAATTAGTGCACAAGAACATTCTACCCACCATAATAACTGTATTTGATACGTTCAAGAAGCTAGAGAAAAGACTGAACATATTAAATAGAGACATGGAAGATATTAAAAAAGATCCAAATCAAACTTCTATAAATGAAAACTAAGATGTCTGAGATTAAAAACACACTAGATAAGGGCCAGTCTGGTGGCCTCGTGGTTAAGTGCAGGGCACTCTGCTTCGGCAGCCTGGGTTCAGTTCCCAGGTGCAGATCTACACTGCTCTGTTAGTGGCCATGCTGTGCTGACAGCCCACACACTAAAAAACGGATGTTAGCACGGATGTTAGCTCAGGGCGAATCTTCCTCAGCAAAAACAAAAAAAACAACAAAAAAACCCCACTAGATGAGATTAACAATAGACTAGATACTGCAGAAAAAAAGACTAGTGAACTTGACAGACATGGAAACTATCCAAAATAGGAGAAAAAGGACTAAAAAGTACAGAATATCAGTGAGCTATGTGACAACTTCAAGGAGCCTAACATACGTGTGATTGGACTTTCCAAAGAAGAGATATGGGGAGAGAGGAAATAGAAAAAATATTTCGAGAAAAAAATGAAAATTTTCCAAAGCTGATAAACCCTATCAACCCACAGATCCAAGAAAATCAATGAACCTCAAGCAAATGAAACATAAATAAAACTACACTATGGCACATAAAATAAAATTGCTTTTAAAAAGTGATAATGAGAAAATCTTAAAATCAGGCAGAGAAAAAAGACATGTTACATACAAAGGAACGATGTAAGAATGACAGCAGACTGCTGTTGGAAACATCTTTAAGGTATTGAAGGAAAAAAACTGTCACCCTAGAATACTGTACCCAGTAAAAGTATCTTTCAAAAACAAAAGCAAAATAAAGACTTTTAAAGATATACCACAGCTGGGAGGATTAATCTCCAGCAAACTGGAACTACAAGAAATGTTAAAGGAAGTCCTTCAGACAGAAGAAAAATGGTACCAGCTGGAAACCTGTGTCTACATAAAGCAATGAAGAGCTCTGGAAATAGTAAATCCATGGATAAATATAACATAGAGAATTATGAGTATAAATTGACACATTTAGATATAAATATAAAATTTAAATCATTTAAAAAATAATGGATTAAAGCAAAAACAATAACACTATTGTGGGATTTATAATATATGTAGAAGTAAAGTGTTTGACAATAGCACAAAGGCAAGGAAGAGAAAAATGAAAATATAGTATTGTAAGGTTCTCCTGCTATATGTGAAGTGTTATGATATCACTTGATAGTAGAATGTCATAAGTTAAAGATGTATACTATCAACTCTATAGTAGAGATCAGTACATTTCTTCTATAAAGAGCCAGATAGTAAATATTTTAGGCTTTGCAGGCAACATAGTCTCTGTGGCAACTACTTAACTCTGCCATTATGGAGTGAGAGCTGCCATAGACAATACATAACGAAAGAGAGGTGGGGCTGGCCTGGTGGCACAGCGGTTAAGTTTGCACACTCCGTTTCAAGTGGCCCAAGGTTTGCCTGTTCGGATCCTGGGTGCAGACCCTGCTTATCAAGCAATGCGGTGGCAGGCGTCCCACATATAAAATAGAGGAAGATGGGCACAGACATTAGCTCAAGGCTAATCTTCCTCAAAAAGAAAAATAGGGGTAACTGTGTTCCAATAAAAGTTTGTTGATAAAAACAGGCAGCAGATCGGATTTGGCCCAACGGCCAAAGGTCACCAACCGTATTCCAAAGCAACCACTAAGAAAACAACGCAAAGACCTATTGCTAATAAGTCAACCAAGGAGACAAAATAGAAACAAAAAATACTCAACACAAAAGAAGACAGAAGAAGTAAATAAAGAACAGATGGGACAAATTACAGGTGCAATTGCAAATTGGAAGACTGAAGAAAGCAAACTGCAAGATGCTGGACTTAAACTCACACACCAAGAATCACGTTAAATTTCAATAGTCTGAACATCTCAGTTAAAGGACAGATGGTCAGATTGGATAAGAGAAAAAGACCTACCTATATGCTGCCTACAAGAAATACACTTTAAATATCAACCCAGCCAATAGGTTAAAAGAACGAAAAAAGATACACTATGCTAATACTAATCAAAAGAAACCTAGATATTAATATCAGATAAAGCAGCTTTCAGAGCAAAAAATATTGCCTGCAATAAAAGAGGGTGATTTCATAATCATAAAGGGGTCAATTCTTCAAGAGAACGTAGCAGTCCTAAATGCTGATACACCCGATAACAAGAAACTCAAAATACAGAAAGTAAAAACTAACGAAACTGCAAAAAAACCCAGAAAATTATACAGTTATTGTCAGATATTTCAAAATTCCTCCCTCAATAATTTAAGCACGTAGATAGAAGCTCAGTAAAGACATGCAAGACATGAACAATACTATTACCTAACTTGACCTAATTGACAATTACAGAACATTCCACCTATCTATATAATCTATCCCAGAAAACTGAAGAGGAAAAGACATTTCCCAACTCATTCTAAGAGGCTAGCATTACCCTGATAACAAAAACAGACAGCGTCATTACAAGGGCGGGCAGAGGGGAGGAACCAGTGCAGATCAATAATCGTCATAAACATACACGCAGAAATTCTTAGAAAAATTTTAGTAAATTAAATCCAACAATATATAAAAAACATAATACATCATGACGAAGTGAGGTTTACCCCAGTACTGCAAAGATAGGTTAACATTTGAAAATTGATGTAATTCACCATGTTGACAAAGTAACAAAGAAAAACTACAGGATCATCTCAATAAATGCAGAATGAAATCATATAGTATGTACTCTTTTTTGTCTGGCTTCTTTCATTCAGCATAATTATTTTGAGATTCAACCATGTTGTTGAAATATCAATACTTTATTGCTTTTTATTGCTGAGTAGTATTCCATTGTATAGAAATGTGAGAACTGTTTATCCATTGTAATGGAAATTTGAATTGCTGCTAGCATGGGGAAATTACAAACAAGGCTGTTACTGGGCCGGCCTGGTGGCACGGTGGTTAAGTTCGTGCGCTCTGCTTCTGGGCCCAGGGTTCATGGGTTTAGATCCCAGGCGCAGACCTAGCACTGTTCATCAAGCCATGCTGTGGCAGTGTCCCACGTGCAAAATAGAGGAAGACTGGCACTTATTAGCTCAGGGACAATCTTTCTCAAACAAAAAGAGGATGATTGGCAACAGATGTTAGCTCAGGGCCAATCTTCCTCACCAAAAATACCAAACAAACAAATAAGCCTTTTCTCAACATTTGACTACAAGTCTTTGAATGGACATAAGTTTTCATTCTCTTGGGTAAATACCTAGGACAACTGGATCATATGTTTAACTTTTTAATAAACTGCAAACTCTTTAGCAAAGCTGTAGTACCTTTGTGCATCTCCATTATTAGTGCATAAGAATTACTGCTACTTCACATCCTCATCAACAGTGGGCAGTCTTTAATTTCAGCCATCCCATTAGGTATGTAGTGGTTTCTCGTTGTGCTTTTAATTTGCATATCCCCAATGACTAATAATGTGGAACATCTCTTCATATGCTATTTGCTATCTATATCTTTTTGGGGGGTGAAGTCTCTGTTTAGTAGATAGTGAAAAAGAATTTCATAATATCCAATATCCTTTTATGATTTTAAAAAAAAACCCTAACAAACTAGGAATAGCTAAATAAGCAAATTTCCTTAATCTGATAAAAAGTATCTATGACAAAAGCCTATAGCAAACATGATACTGAATAGTGATATATTAAAAGCTTTCTCTTGAAATAGAGAATGAAAGTAGGATGAGTATCATCATAATCTATTCAACATTGTCCTGAAGGACTCCAACCAGTACAAAGGTCAAGAAAAATAAATAAAAATATATGGATCAGAAGAAAGAAATAAAGCTGTCATTATTCACAGATGACAAGACTGTATATGGAGAAATTCCAAAAGAATCTACAGTTAACCTATTAGAGATAATAATTGAATTTAGCAAGGTCACTAGAATCAAGGTCCATATACAAAAATCAATTTATTTTATTTCTATACCAGCAACAAAGAATTAGAAAATGAAATTAAAATATTATCATTTATAACAGCATAAAAATCAAATGCCTACAATAGATATAAAGAAGATATGCAGGACCTCTACATAGAAAACTATAAAACATTACTGAGAAAAACGTAAGAAGATTTAAATAAAAGAAAGGAAGCTAAATTGGAGAACTTGAATTGGAGAACTCGATATTGTAAAGATGTAAATTATCCCTCAATTGATTTCTAGAATCAATGCAATCCAAATAAAAATGACAGGAGGGACTTTCTTTGGGACATTAATGAACTGATTCTGAAATTTATATGGAAATGCAATGGGGCCAAGAAGAGTGAAGATAAACAAAGTACAAAGTTGAAGGATTTATACTCCTAGATAAAAGACTTGTTATAAAGTTACAGTAATTCAGACAGTGTGTATTTGAACAGAATAAAGAAGCCAGAAGCAGATCTGCATATACATGGACACTTGATTGACAACAAGGACAGCCTTGCAGAGCAGTAGGAAATGAATGACCTTTCAAAAGATGGAGCTGAGTCAACTGGATATACGTATTGAACACAACAAACTTGGACAGCTACCTCATACCATCCACAAAAATAATTCCAAGTGAATTGTAGGTCTAGACATGAAAGGTAGAATAATACAGTTACTAGAAGAAATTATTTCAGGGTAGGCAAAGATTTCTTAAATAGGAGAGACATAGGCACTAACTATAAAGGAAAAGATTGATAAATTGGGCTATATTAAAATTAAGAGTTTCTGTTTATTAGCATACCATTAAGAGAGTGGAAAGAAAAGTCACAGACTAAGGGAGGATATTTACTTTACCTATAGCCAACAAATGGGCTCACTTCTGGAATGCTTTAAAGAACGCCTATAAATAAGAAAAACCCAACAGAAAAAAATGGGCAAAGGGCTCGCCCAGTGGCATAGTGGTTAAGTTCACATGCTCCACTTCAGTGGCTCAAGGTTCGTGGGTTAGGATCCCGGGCACAGACCTACACACCGTTCATCAAGCCAAGCTGTGGTGGCATCCCATATACAAAAAATAGAGGAAGACTGGCACAGATGTTAGCTCAGAGACAGTCTTCCTCAAGCAAAAAGAGGAAGATTGGCAACACATTTTAGCTCAGGACCAATCTTCCTCACCCGCTCCCCCCCCGCAAAAAAAGTCCAAAAAACTTGAACAATCACTTCTCCAAAAAGAATATCCAAAGGTGAGCCAACATACGAAAAAGTACTCAATCTCATTGATCAAAGGGCAATGCAAATCAAAACCATTATGAGCAAAATGTTGGTGAGGATGTGGAGCAACTGGAATTCTCATACACTGCTTGTCAGGAAGTACAACTGACACAACCACTTTGGAAAACTGATGGGCAGTATCAACTGAGCTGATCAGAAACCTACCCTATGACTCAGCAATTCCACTCCTAGGTATACATCAAAGGAATACATACATATATGTCCCACAAGGCATGTACAAGAATGGTCATAAAAGCTTAGTCACACTAGCCCCAAACTGGAAACAACCCAAATGTCCTTCAATAGTAGAATGAATGAATAAATTGTGGTAGATTCAAACAAAGGAAAACTTTATAACAACAAAAATGAATAGTTATGGATATGTGAAACATGAAGTTAAATCTCTTAAACATAACATGAGAGAAAAAACCCTAAGAGGAAACAGTTCATATTGTATGATTCCAATTTAGATAAAGTTCAAAAACAGACTAAAGTAATTATATTAGAAGTCAGGACAGCTGTGATGTTTACTTTTGCAGAGAAGGGGGATAAAGCCTGGGAAGGGACAAGACAAGGGCTTCTGGGACAATTCTGTACAATTCTGATTTGTGAACTTTTTCTGAATATATATTATGCCTTAGTTTAAAAAGTATTAAAGAAAGAGAGAGCACAGAATTAAAGGATGGGAGGAAGAAAGAGGGGTCCAGCTCTGAGATTGACAGCAGCAAGGACTCTAGAAGCCCACCAGGGAGGTGGTAACATCCCTGAAAGAAAAAGCGGTGGAGTAAGGATCTGGGAATCAGGTTTCCAGTCTCAGCCATGATTCCTAACCCAGGAGTAGCCCAGAATTAGCACATACTAACAAACCAAAGGGAGCATGCAGACTGGGACAGGGGCAGCCTCACTGGGTACATGGATGACCAATGCTCTGAGCACCCCTCCCCTCCCCCACTCAGCCTCCTACCATCACTTCTTTCTACCGAGAAAGATCCAAGAGCTGAAACAAGAAGGACACAGGATCTGTGCCAATAAAGGCTGGAGTTAAACTTTACAACAACCCAGCAGACTGGCAGCCTGCATTAAGTTTTAGGAAATAAAGTGAGATCTCTTACACCTTAAATTTGAAGACGGGGATTCTTACCAGATACATGGCAATAACAAGTCTGTTTTTTTGGTTGAATAGACTTCCTCCTCCTTCTTCCCCGCTCCCTCATCCTCTCTTTTCATAGTTTATTCCCACTCATCACAGTAGAAGCAGTGAGGGACAAGCAAAGCAATCTATCTGATACGCCTTAAGGATGGTCCTGTCGGTATGAGCCAGGATTTACTATATTCCCCTAAAATTGGTTCTTATGTACTAAAATGAACGTATGTCAGGAGCTCTCTCTCCTCCCCACAAAGACATCTGTTATTAAGTTCACTAGACCTTTCTGCAGTTTGCCGGCATTTCTGGGGTATTTTTTGCCAGGGTCTTGGTCTTTTTGTGTGACGTTGTCCATCTTAGCAAAGTTCTGTGATGTGTTCCATTTGTTTGATGAAAAACTGTATTACATGTTCTTCTAAGCCCCTGAAACAGAAAAATACAGCATTTGCAGGGATCATTTCACATTCTTGTTAATCACGTTGATTGGGTTCTGTTCTGTCTGCGGGATAGACTGAACAGTCCTGTGGGTAGAGGCGGAGATGTACCAAGTTCTGGGACCCCCTGGCCCGAGCACACACACTGCCTGGAGCAGGAACTCTCTACGTGTTCACTTTTGACATTGCTTATAGAGCTACGGAAGGCTTGAATTTTATAAATTCATCTTTACCGAGATAATTTACATAAAATATAATTCATCAGTTCTAAGTGTACAATTCTAAGTTCTGGCAAATGTTTGCAATGGTGTCAAATACCAACACCATTAGGATATAAATACAGACATCACCCAAAAAGTTCCCTATGCTTTGCAGTCAATACCCTCCCAACCCTGACATCTGGCAACCACTGCCCTGCTTTCTGTCACAATAATTGCCTTTTCTAGAAGGTCACATATAAGCAATCACAGTACATACTGTTTTGTATCTGTCCTTTTTCACTTACCACAATGCCTTTGAGATTCTTCCATGCTGTTGCATATATCAGTATGCAAGTTTGTTCTAATTGCCACACATCCTCACCAATATTAATATGGTAAGTCATTAATTTTAGGCATTCTAGTGGTTGTATAGTGGTATCTCATTGTATTTTAATTCGCGTATTTTCATGTGCGTCTTTGCCATTTGTTTACCTTCTATGGTGAACTGTCTGTTCAAATCTTCTGCCATTTTTTTAAACAATTGGGTTATCCTGTTATTGAGTTGTAAAAGTTCTTGATATATTCTGGATAAAAGCCCTTTACCACATATATGTTTTGGAAATATTTTCTCCCAGTCTGAGGCTTGCCTTTTCATTTTCTTAAACAGTGTCTTTTGAAAAGCAAAAATTTTAATTTCAGGTTGAATTTATCAATTATTTTCTTTTATCGTTTGTGAATCTTTGCCTAACTCAAGGTCACAAATATTTTCTCCTATGTTTTCCTCTAGAAGTTTTATAGTTTTAGCTATTAAGCATAGGTCTAAGATGTATTCTGAACTAAATTTTGTATATGGCATGAGGTACTGGTCAGGTTCGTTTTATTGCATTTGGATAGCCCACTGTTCCAGCACCATTTGTTGAAAGGAATATCCCTTTCTCCATTGAATTATGTTGACACGTTCATCAAAAATCCATTGAGATTTTATATATATTCTGTTCTTTTGACCTATATGTATATCTTTATACCAATAGCACACTATCTTTGTAATAAGTTTTGAAATCAGGTAGTTCCAACTTAGTAGTTCTTTTTCAAAATTATTTTGATTGTACTTGCTCTTAGATTAGCTCTTTCAAGTTACCATGCAATTTGTAGAACCAGCAAGTCAATTTCTACCAAAAAACCTCCTTGGATTTTGATTGGGATTGCACTGAGTCTATAAAACCATTTAGGGAGAATTAATGCCTTAACTTTGTTGAGTGTTATGATCTATTAACATGGTATACCTCGCCATTCATTTAGGTTTTCTTTAATTTGGGGGCAATATTTTATAGTTAGTATACAGATATTACACATATTTTCTTAAATTGATTCCTAGATATTTCTATTTTTATGTCATGAAACTGGTATTTTTTTATTTCAATTTCCAATTGTTTGTTGCTAGTATACAGGAATACAATTGATTTGTGTACATTGATCTTATATCTGCAAATCCTTGATAAACATTTTTTAAGTCTAATAACTTTTTTGTAAATTAGGAACTTATTTATACACATATATAATCATGTCATATGTAAATAAAAAGAGTTTTATTTCTTCCTTTCCAATTTGTGCACCTGTTTTTTCTTTTTCTTACTAGATTGCAATGGCTAGGACATCCAGTACAATGTTGACTAGAAGTGGTGATGGTGGACATCCTTGTCTCATTACTGATGAGTAAGAAAGCACTCAGTCTTTCAACATTAAGTATGGGGATGTTAGTTGTAGTTTTTTTACAGAAGCCTTTTATCACTTCTAATCCTGGTTTCTTGAGGGTTTTTAACAGGAGTAGATGTTGAATTTTATCAAATACTTTTTCTGCATCTATGGAGATGATCATATAATTATTCTTTTTTAGTATATTAAATGAATCATAGTGATTGATTCTCAAATGTTAAAACAACATAATATTCCTGGAATAAATGTTACTTGGTCATGATTATATTATCAATTTTATATATTACTGGATTCAACTTACTAGAATTTTTAAAAAGATTTTTACATCTATGTTCATGAAGGACATTAAGCTGTAGTTGTCTCTTGTTTGTAACGTCTTTGGTTTTGGTATTAGAGTAATGCTGGCTTCATAAAATGAGTTGAAAAGTGTTTTTTTCTCTTTTATTTTCAGAAGAGTTTGTGTAGTATTGGTGTTCTTTCTTCCTTAAATGTTCGGTAGAACTTACAAGTAAAGCAGTCTGGGCCAGGAGTTTTCTTTGTGGGAAGGTTTTTAAAGACAAAGTCCATTTGCTTAATAGATATGGGGCTTTTCAGGTTATGTATTTCTTTTTTAGTGAGCTTTGGTACTTTGTGTCTTTCAAGGAAATTTTTCCATTTCATTTATGTCATGAAAGTCATTGGCCTTAAGTTGTTCGTAATATTCCCTTCTTAACCTTTATATCTGCGTGTTCTGTATTAATGTCCCCCCTTCATTCCTGATATTGGTAATTTGCATCTTATATGTTTTTGTTGATAAGTCCAGCTAGAAGTTTATTGATCCTTTCAAAAGAAAACAGCACGTGGTTTCACTGATTTTTCTCTATTGTTTTTCTGTTTTCTATTTCATTTACTTCTATCATCGTTATCATCTCCTTCTTTCTATTTATGTTAGGCTTCATTTGCTCTTAGTTTTCTAGCTTTTTAAGGTGGAGGCTTAAATCACTGAATTTAGACGTTTCTTCGTTCTTCCTTTTTTTTCCAAGTAATTTTATCAGAATTATAATAGTTTGTAGCATTGTGTAATTTTGGGTGTACATTATTGTTTATCAATTCCTGAATACACTTCATCATGCTCACCCTTAGTAGTCTAATTTTTATCCATCACCATACATATGTGCCCCTTTATCCCTTTCGCCCACCCCTCCCAACTCCCTTCCCCTCTGGTAACCACTAATCTGTTCTCTTTGTCCATGTGTTTGTTATCTTCCACATATGAGTGAAAGCATGCAGTATTTGTCTTTCTCTCTTCTTTCTTAATATAAGCATTTAATATTGTAAATTTTCCTCTAAGCACTGTTTTAGTGGTATCTCATATATGTTCAAACGTTGTGTTTTCATTTTCTTTCCATTTAAAATATTTTCTGCTTTTCCTGGTATTATCTTTTTTTTTCTTTTTACTTTTTAATTGAGGTCATAATAGTTTACAACATTGTGAAATTTCAGTTGTACATTATTATTTGTCAGTCACCATATGAGTGCACCCCTTCACCCTTTGTGCCTACCCTGTAACCCCCGTCCCCTGGTACCCACTGAACTGTTCTCTGTGTCCATGTGTTTGTTTATCTTCCACATATGAGTGACATCATTTGGTGTTTGCCTTTCTCTGTGTGCTTAACATAATACCTTTAAGGTCCATCCATGTTGTGGCAAATGAGCCTGGTAATATCTTTTGATACTTTGTTTATTTGTAAGTCTGCTATTTAATTTCCAAGTATCTGGGGGATTTTCCAGATATCTTTCTATTATTGATTTCAAGTTTTTCCACTGTTTTTAGATGGAAGTTTTTTTTATAAATGTCAATCAGGTCAAATTGGTTGATAGTGTTGTCTTTATATCCTTACTGATTTTCTGTTTTTTTCATTTTATCAATCCTGAGAGAGAAGTGTTATAACATTATATTACTATATAATAGTACTGTGAATTTGTTTATTTCTCTTTTAAGTTTTCCCAGTTTTTCTACATGTATTTTGAAGCATTTTTAGATGCATGTATACTTAGGATTTTTATCTCTTCTTGATGAACTGATCCCTTTATCATTATGAAATGCCTCTGTCTTCCTTGTTCTGAAGTCTGTTTTTTTCTGATATTAATATAGTCATTCCAGTTTCCTTTTGATTACTGGTAGCATACTACATCTTCTTATATCCCTTTACTTTTAACCTATCTGTGTCTCCACATGTAAAGCGGGTTTCTTAAAGACAGCACATAGCTGGGTCTTGGTTTTTTAAATCTAATCTTCTTAGCTCTGCCTTTTGACTGGAGTGTTTAGACCTTCTACATTTAATGTAGTAATTGATATGGCTGGATTTAAATCTATCACTTTCCTCCTTGTTCCATCTGATGCTTGTTAGTTTTTTCCTGCAGTCTTTTGGATTAAATGAGTATTTCTTATGATTCCATTTTATCTTCATTGCTGATTTATTAGCTATACTTATTTTATTGTTAGTAGTTGCTTTAAGGTTTAGAGTTTACATCTTTATCACAAATATTATACTGCTTCACATATAGTGTAAGAACTTTTCAATAGTATACTTCCATTTCCCACTTTCCATCCTTTTCGTCCTTTTCATGTACATTTTAGTTCTACCTACAGCCATCCCTCGGTATCTGCAGGGGATTGGTTCCAGGGCCCCCACAGATACCAAAACCCACGGATGCTCAAGTCCCTTATATAAAATGGCATAGTATCCGCATATAACCTATGGACATCCTCCCATATACTTTAAATCATCTCTAGATTACTTATAATACCTAATACAATGTAAATAGTTATTATACTGCATTGCTTAGGGAATAATGACAAGAAGAAAAAGTCTGTACATGTTCAGTACAGATGCAACCAGTGTAGGCCCTTTGATCCACAAATGCAGAAACTGCAGATATGGGGGGCCTACAGTATATTATGAATCTCATGTTATTTTTTTACTTAAACAGTCAATTATTTTTTAACAAGATTGAAATAAGAAAAAATTTAGTTTATATTTATCATTTTCAACGTTCTTCAATTCTTTGTGTAAATCCAAGCTTCTGTCTAGTATTCTATTCCTTCTGTCTGTAAACTTATTTTAACATTTCTTGTAATGGAGGCTTCTGATAATACATTCTCTAGGTTTCTGTTTGTCTAAAACGATCTTTATTTTTCTTTCACTTTTTGAAAGTTATTTTTACTGGGCATAAAATTCTAGATTGACAGGTTCCCACCTTCCTACAACTGCAAAGTATATTATTTCATTGTCTTCTGCCCTGCATAGTTTCTGACGAGAAGTCCACTGTAATTATTATCTTGATTCTTTTGTAAGTAATATATCTTTTTTTTATCCATCTACTTTTAAGCTTTTCTGTTTATCGCTTTCATTCAGCAATTTGATTTCAATGATGTGTTGGCATCATTTTCTTTATGCTTTTACTGTTTGAGATTCGCTGAAATTCTTGAATCTGCAGGTTATAGTTTTCATCAAATTTGAAACATCTTTGGCCATTATTTTAAAATTTTTTTTTCACCTTTTACCCCCTTCTTTCCTGAAACTACAGTTATACGTGTATAGATCACTTAATATTTTCCCACATGTCACTAAGATTCTGCTCTTGGGTTTTTGTTTTGTTTTGTCTTTTTTCTCTCTGTGCTTCATTTGGATAGTCTATAACTTGTGTCTGCAAGTCCACTGATCCGTAGTGTATAATCTGCTGTTAATCCCATCTATTGGATTTTTCATCTCAAATATTGCATTTCTCATCTCTAGAAGTTACATTTGGGTCCTTTTTTTTATATTTTCCACTTCTATCTTCATCATGTTTTCCTTTAAATATTTAAACATATTTGTAAGATTTATAATACCTGTTTTAAGGTTCTTTTCTACTAATTCTATGATCTCTGGGGTTGTTCCTGTTGATTGATTTTTCTCTTGAATATGGGTCATGTTTTTCTGTATCTTTTCACGTCTGGTAATTTTGTATTGGACACTGGACATTGTGAATTTTGCACTGTTGGGTACTGGGTTTTGAAGTATTCCTATGGAGTGTTCCATTTTTTTCTGGCACCATTTCCTGTAACTTGGAGACCCATTTGATGCTTTCGAGTTTTATAAGCTTTGTTACAGTGGATCCAGAGCAGCTTTTATTTTGGGAATAATTTACCCCTACTACTAAGACATGATGCTTCTGTGGACTCCATCTGCTCCCCATCTAATACAGCGTCTCTCCATCCTGGTTTATGGCAGCACAAAGTATTCCCAGTTCTGTGTAAGCCCCAGAAATTATTCAGGCTGCTTTCTGGTAGTTCTTTCCCTAGTCTTAGATTCCTCTCATGCATGGGGAGATCACTATTCAGCCAAGACCTGAGGGGAACTCTCTTCCTATTTCTAGACTTTTTTGTGTAGGTCCCTCCTCTCTGGTGTTCTACCCTATAAATTCCAGCCACTTTGATCTCCCTGAAATCTGATTTCTATCTCCCCAGCTCAGGATACTGGGCTTTGTTTGGGTTCTTCCTTCCTTGAACTGAGGCCTGGAAGCTACCCCCAGCACTAATTGTAGGGCTCACCTTGTTTTTCTTCTCTCAGGGATTGTAGTACTAAGCTGCTTGTTGCCCAATGTCTAAAAACAGTTGTTTCCTATATTTGTCTATTTGTAAGTCGTTAACAGCATGAGTATGATTTAATTTCCATAGCAGTTAATCTTTCATGGACAGACTTGAGAGTTTTTTTTTCCCCTAAGGAAATTACACCATTTATAAATACTAACAAATTAAGGATTAAATAAATGATGTTATGCTCTATCAACACTTTTCTCCTTCAGTTATTTGTTCCTCACTTTATTCTGTCACCCTCACAGCAGAAATTCTCAATCTTGGGCTGGCCCCGTGGCCAAGTGGTTAAGTTTGCATGCTCCGCTTTGGAGGCCCAGGGTTTCATCGGCTCGAATCCTGGGCACAGACATGGCACCACTCATCGAGCCACACTGAGGCGGCATCCCACATGCCACAACTGGAAGGACCCACAACTAAGAATATACAACTATGTACCAGGGAGCTTTGGGGAGAAAAAGGAAAAAAATGGAATCTTTAAAAAAAAAAAACAAAGAAAGAAATTCTCAACCTTTTTTGGTTGACAATCTATACAAAAAAATTAATATTTAATAGAATTATTGGCAACACACTCAAAGAAATTAAGGGATTCAAAACAACAGAAACGGATCAATAACGATCATAGCACAACCACTATTCCAGTATAAGAACGTCTTTCAGTGTCTAGAAAAGCAGCCACTATTCACTTACGGCTCTTCGGTGTTGAGTTGGCATCTCGGTAAGAACCATCTACTTTCCTAGCTGCAACACAGCTGTTATTTTTAAAATGCCCTAATCTGCTAGAATTACGGGTGATTCGAAAAAAATTTAAGCTTCTTATTACAATGGTAATATGTGCATATTGTCAAATCTTTGGAAAATATAAGACATTCAGAAGATTTTTTAAAACAATCCATAATCCTACCACCTAAAGACAACACTATTAATAATGCATTCCAGCCTCGGTACTGCATACCTGTGAAGCCACAATGAGAGCAGGGGAAGCCCAGGTGTGAAGAGAGCACTGCCCTGATGTGCCTCACCGGTGCACCTGCTTCTACCACTGTTCATGACAGGACGTCATGGGCCTGGAATCTAAGAAAGAGCAGTGAGGATGTGCCACCTTCCTAATCCACAGCAAATATGCAAGCAGTTCCCAGGGGAGGGCCAGCGCAGTGATCAAGAGCATCCAGGCCTGGGTTCAAGGTGAGGCTCTGCCACTTCAGAGTGCTGACTTTAACCTTTTAAGCCCGTTTCCTCCTTCATAAACTGAGAGCGATAACAGTACCTTCCTCTCAAGGTGTTTGTGAGGATCAAATATGATGATCCACACGAAGTCGTTCATGCTGCCCCGCCTAGGCTTTTATTAACATTAGGTTTTAATATATGCACAGGGATAATGTATTAACAGCTTAAAATTATAGCTATCATTTATTGAGCCCGTACAGTCCTAAATGCCTTATAGAGAATACTTCATGCAATATTTACAATAATCCAGTGAGGTATTATCCCGTTTGCAGATGAGAAAACTGAAGCTTAGAGGGAAGGGTTAAGTGACTTGCTCAAGGTCACATCAGAAGTCTGACTTCTGCTCCCTCTTAACCACTATAACAACCTCAAAAGCAGCACACACTAAATGTTAACATGCTAAATTTTGACACTGGGCACCCCTGAGTGGGTAGGATTCGTTTTTGAATATTAGGATATTGCATATAGTTTTCAAAATATAAAGCAAATATTTGAGACTGTCTTGAACTTTCGCACATGCTGGGGTTCCCTAGAACTCCGTTTGGAAATTTCTGAGGCAGTTCACTGTTGGTCGTTCTAATGGCTAGAAAGTTCCTGCCTGTATCAAAGCTGATTCTTTCTCTCTCTCTCTTCACTCCTTCTAATTCCAACCCTTGGAATCAGCTCAAAATGAGTCTCATTCCTCTTCCACATCAGTGATTTTCAAAATGCAGGTCATAGCCCATAGTCTTTTGCGAAGTTCTGTTTAAGTTAACGTGTATGTGCTGGGTCACAATATAAAATGCATCTCTTGCCATGGGTCACCATCAAAAATTTGAAAGCCACTGTTCTATGTGACTATTCTCCAAGTATTTGAAAGCAGCCCTCATGTCCCACCATCTAATGGCTGATCCTCTTCTCCACAAGGGACCTCTTTGGCTTCTATAAGCCTCCTTGTAGCATGGAGATTTCTCCCCTCGCCATACTGGGCATCATCCTCTAGCCCTGTCACCAGATTCATCTGCATCTCTGTTCAAACCTTCTTAGGGATGACCTCCTTGACCACTCTCTCTTAAGAAGGACCATCCCGTCTTTCTCCAGGCCTTGGCCCTGCCTTATTTATCTCAGAACATTTTTTACTTCCCAACATCAGGTTTTATGTGTATTTATTTCTTTATGATCTTCCCCCAATAGAATGTTCATCACTGAATCCCCAGTCTGTTTCCTGGCCCATACTGCCAGGAAAATGGCACTATGCTCAATAAATATTTGTGGAATGAACGAAGGAAGGAAAGAATATTACAGGAAGGATCATTTTAGCAGTAATGTGTATAGATGTGCTCATAATACAACTCTTTCCTTCAGGAGTTACATTCAATAAAGATTTAAGTCACTAAAACTATAGGCCTGTTTTCATTCCTCCATCTCTATGTTTAAAAAAAGTCTTTATTATTTATGTTATAGTATCATATTTTATACCTTTATATACATATATTACTGTGGAAAGTATATCAATATATACTAAGTCATGTATACTGTTACTTTACATGAAATTTTATGGGATTTGCATGAGTAGTTATGACTATATGAGATTTTTATCGATTCAATTATAATCTCATAACTGAGATTATATGCACAACTGCATCTTGAGTGTATTTCATATTTCCAAAGGACTCTCAGGTAAACAATGCATTCGATATTTTTCATAAGCTCAGAAAACGTGTGAGAGAGCTGGAGGAAACTTTAGCAGCTGGCTAGTGACCACGAGATTCCAATCTCACCCTTTTGTTTTAGAGATGGGTAAACTGAGGCCCAGAGCAGGGAAGATGTTTGCAGGGGGACACTCAAGGAGCAGGAGTGGGTCTGGAATTAGAACTCAGCTCTTTGTCGTCCACCCATTGCCCAGCACCCCAGCCCCCAAATATTTGGACACTCGCAAAGGCTGAGGCAGGGGAGTCAGACGCCCACGTCCCTCACAGGGGCTCCCTGGGGGAAGGCACCATGGTTATTATCACCACTTTTCAAGTGGGGACTCTGAGGGCACACCTCCAGGGAGGGGCGCCTCCAACGGTGGCTCCTCCCGCCCTCAGGGCACCGCCTAGGAGGCACCGGAATTCGGCACGCACCCGGCAGGCCGGGGGTCTCAGTGGGTGTCCCATGGGATGTGCCAGATCCTCCTCCCCACGACCGGGGGGCCCATCCTCCGACTGGACTGCCTCCTACCTCGTCTGGTCCGCTGGGCTGAATCTGGCCTGGCCAAGCTCCCCGTCGCTATGGCAACCAAAGGCCTAACATTCTGGAGCCTGCCTCTGTCTGCCTCCTGAGTAACACTAGCCAATGGTGTCCTCTGTTTCTTTAGCGTGAAAACTTGTTGGCCAATCGCTAGAGGCGTTTCAAAAACTGCAGGGAAGCTGCCAGAATTCTAGGGTGCAGGTGAACTACGTCAGGACCGCTGGGGAAACTTAATAGGGGCTTATCTAGGCAACCGCTCAAAACTCTTGTGATAGACCAAAAGCCTTAGAATTTTGCTCACCCAGAAATCCTACCTCAAGGATAAACCTGAGTGAACCAACATTCATCCAAGTCCTGTTTATAATAGCAAAAGAAAAAAAGAGTGATGTGAACAACTACACCAGGGCAACCACATAGTGTCCCATGAGCTCCTCTTTAACCGCTTCACAGCAGTCATGGTGGTCCTGTCCCCTGCTTAGGACCCTCCGACAGCTCCCCTTTAAACTTAGGATGAAACCCAAACATCTTATTATAAACAGTCCCTGACCGGTCCCTCTGCTCACAGCTCCTACCACCCACCCCCTCAGAATAACCTCGGACCAGCCACGCTGTCCTTTGGGCAGTTCCTACAACATGCCAACCTCGTTCTGCTCTCAAGCGTTCCCTCTGAGCCCCGCCTCAGGATCTGAACCCAAACCGGCTTTCTCCTCGTTGGGGTCTCTGTCCAAATGTCACTTCTTCATCTGTACAATGGGCAGGAGCTCAATGTCTCACTTGGGGTTGTTGTGCGGATCTGAAATGAAACGCACGTGATAAAGTGTAAGCTCTACGCACGTGTTAATGATTACACTTGTACATGACGGAAACGTTCCTAAGCGCCAGGCTCCCTGGAGGACCGTAAGCTTTGCTGAGCTGGGGACGTACTGGGAGGGTTGGAATATAGCGAAGCCAACAGGTGTTACGGGAAGGCAGACAAGAAGAGACATGTATGGCCCCGAGGCTTTCGGGGGAACTGGATCTTGAAGAATGTACAGGATTTGAATACATAGAGCGTGAGGTCAGAGACCAGCAGGAGCAAAGCCCGGAGGTGGCCCTAAGGATAGAAGGAAGGACACCTGGCAGGTTGTCCACCTGTCGGGCAGTCACCTGAGCTCTCCAGCACAGCCGGAGAAGGGAAGCGGGGTTTGTTCCAACGTCCCCCGGGCGGCCGCTAGAGGGGACCCCTGCCGGTGAGCGCAAAGCTCCCGCCGGGCGCAGGCTCCCCAGGGCTCTCCCCCTACGCTTCAAGCAAGCTTTGCGGCGCAGCCAATAGCCGGGGGATACCCCACCCACCTCCTCCTCGCAGCCACTCGCCTGCGCGAAGTGCCCGCCAGCTTTTGACTGGCAGGCGATCTGACAAATGAAATCGCAGCCTTTGAAAGCAAAACACTGCAGCGTCCAGGCCGCTGGGTGTTGGGAAGGAATTCAGGAGGCTGTGCCTCCGGGTTGCGGGGAGATCCGAGTCATTTCTCGGGAATCTCTGATAGGTGGGCCTTAGAGGAAACGCCGCTGGTGAGTAGTGATTAAGAAGGAGGGAGGGAGGCCTTGAATTCAGCCTTCGTTTCAGGAAAAGCGAAAGCATTTGTAATCATCTAAAGTCCCGAAATATAAATACTCTTCCTTCTGGCTGTCACCAGTCTTGTCAGTTTGGGTCTCGTTGCCTCAGCATGTTTTTTCCATTTTTGCATCGAGGGTGAGAGGAGAGAGGGCATGGGTTTGCCTTAATAAAGGTGATGCCAGGCTTTATCAAATCAGGAAGTGAATGCCAAAATTATTCCTCGACTCGCCGGCTCGGGCTTCCGGGCAGTAGCATGTGGTGGAGTCAGCAGGTGGATGAGGGGAGGCGTTCTCGATCTGTGCTGGCTGCTGGAAGTTGTGGTTTCCAGCCCAACAGGAGGGGACTGAGGAGTGTAACCCTTTAGTGAGCCAAAGCCCAGGAAAGGGAAAACGCCTGGCCTGTAACTGCCACTCAGCAGCCATAAGCTGAATCGTCAAGGGGTAGAAAAGGGCATGTTTTATTTTTTCAGATACAGTCAAATTCTAATTGGGATCCTGCTTTTCGCAGCCTTGAGCTGTGGTTCTCTCATTTGTAAAATCTGCTCTGTGGTGGTGAAATAATTCATTGAGATAAGGGGTGGGGAATGGAGTGGAAGCCAGCACCTAGTGAGTTATCTTTCTGTTCTTAAGTCAGTAGATCCTGTGCCCACTGATGCATGCGAGGGCCTCACAATTAAAGGGTGGTTGGCAACAAAGAGTTGGCTGCTTGCCTCTTGGGCATATGTTAGTCGTGGAAAAGTGCTTTGAAGTCAGGAAAAGAGAGTCACTAGGCAAAGAATGTGTGACTTATAAGGAAGGACAACTTGCAAAGAGTTCTTCCAAGGCTTTTAGTCCCAACTGCTGCCCAGCTGAAGGAGAATCTTCTACTTTTGATGCCTCAGAGGCCTGGGGGTTCCTGAGGCAGAGAGGGAAGCTGCTTTTTAAAAGCGAATTAAGGGACCACCACCACCAAAACCAGAAACCCACCTAGACACACCAGCTGGTCCAAAGAAGGCTAGGAGGCCTGGATTCCTGTCACCCCCTTGGCGTGTCTCCAATGCCCGTATGCTTTCTCAGGCACCCTATGGGTGGGGCTGAGTATATCTGTGGTATCTAGTTTTGCGGTAGATTAGGCGTGAGTAAGGCATTCTGTTCTGGACTGTGAAGTGGCCACAGTGCACCAGGTGCTTCACAGGCCTGCCTTTAGCCAGTCAGTAGGCATGTGTGGAGGTCCCTCTGCCAGCTTCTGGGCTAGATCTCCAGCAAGAGCAACTGAACAGGGGATTCAGGACCTGCCCACTTTGTGCTCCACTGCCCCTTCAGCTCCAGGTTGAAAGCCCCCAAGGGTCTCTCAGAGGTGGAGAGAGCCCTGGGCCGCCCTTCCTTTCTAAGGCTCTTCTATTAAAAACATTATAACAGGGATACACAAATTTGACACAGTGATGCTTTTCACACACACATAAAAGTATAGTGAAGAATAATTATGCTTTTCACAAGGTTGCAATAAATATTCATAGGGCTTTACCGTCAGGGAGGTCTGGTTATAGGATGTGAGTTACAAAGTTGTCTGATGAGTGTCCTCATGTATGTATATCCGGAATGTATACCCTCACATGGAGGCAGCAGCAATCATTTAATTCTGAGGCTTTTTGACAAAGGGAGACCTGGCCACAGTGCTGGACACAGTGTTAGCCCTAGAAAATATGACTTACTCTTCACACTGGGAAGCAGAATTCCTGCGCCTAGGGTTAGATAGCAGAAGGAACTGGAAGCTACAGGAAAGACAGGAGGCAGCCTTCCAAAGCCTCAAGGCATGGCAGAGACTACGTCTGTTTGGCACATAGTAAGCCCTCAATAAATATTTGTTTCTTGAATGCACGAGGGAAAGAAAGGAATGTTCGTGGGTAAATTAAATAATTAAACTGGTAGGAATAAAATTAATACTAATAATAGCTGCCATTCATTGACCATTCTCTGTGCATGCATTTTATACACATTGTTGCATTAAATTCTCACGACAGTCCTGTGAGAGAGGAATCTGTGTTTTACAGCAGAGGAAACTGGCTGAAAAGTTCAATGACTTGGCCAAGGCAAAACAGGTAACACATGACAGGTCAAAATGAATTTAAAGTATTTTTATTTTAAAAGAAACATAGACTTTGCAGTACAAACCAAATCTGTATGATTTCTTTTTTTAAATATAAGAAGACCTCCAGGAAGCCCTTAGCACTTGTGGTGGGATGTTTTGGCTGTGCCTCCCAGAACACGAGGGGCATTCTTTCTCTTTTTTTCTCTATTTGGTAGAAAAGTTTGACATGCACTGAAAATATCAGTCCAATGAAGTTAACAGGAATTCCCGTCATTGCTGGTTTTACTTGAAGCCGCATGATTGCCCCCACTTTACAGGTGAGGCAACTGAGTCTCCCAGAGGTGAAGTGATCTGGGCACACAGATGTCCTCCCTCTCCCAGTCCAGCGCTACCTTGCCTGTGCTAGGCTGATCCCGGTAGCAGCCCAGTTCTTCCATCTGCCGTGGAGACAACTTTTCTTCTCATTCTTTCTTTCCTATGTTGGAACCCAGGTGGTTCCCTTTGCACGGCAGTGGGATTTTTTTATTTGGAGTCCTGGAGAAGGAGATGTAGGCAGCATTCTACTTCTTATGTAGAGGAGCCATGGAAAAAAGTCGTATTTAAATTAGGATATGATGGGTGGGAGGAAGCAAAGGCGGAGAGGAAAGGGGATTTTTAAGGGCTGGGAAATAAGTTTTGAGATAGATGAGCCTTATCTTTATTAAGGGCCAAAAGGCATGATATAATTTTTTTAATGGCCTCCCTTCTCCTGGCAGCTGTGTTTTGTCCTAATAGTACTGTCTTCTCAGGTAACAAAGATGGGCTCAGCGTTTCATTGTGCATGCATTTTTAATGTTCCTTCCCATCACCCAGAGCCCCTCAAGAAGCCGGAAACACACCGTTGTCTGTCTGCTTGGGAAGGACAGAAGTTGGCACTTCTCTGAGTGAAGATGAGGAAAAGGCTGTAAACCAGCCAGAGGAGCCTTGAAGCACTCCTTCCGCGTGAGAAGGCCATGGCTGCTGGAAGGAGGTGAACGCCACAAGGAAGGATGGCTTCCAGCTTCCATCCCGCTTAGCAGCAGCTCCCGCTCCCGCTCCCGCTCCCGGCCCGGTGGGATGTGCCATTAGACCATCATGGACGGAGCCCTCGGTGCTGCCCTGCAGCTGCAGCAGCTCCCGCCCACGAGCAGCGCCGACTCTGCCAGCGAGGCTTCCTTCTCCTACAAGGCAAGAGCTGTTTTTGGTTTTGGAATTTTGTATTTTTCTAACAAGAAAGTACCACGGTACAGCTTTGGCTAACAGATAGATCCAGGGTTTATCACTGGCAGAAACAGGCGGGCCCTCCACACATGCAGGAGAATGTGTGATCAAAAGAAAAGAAATGCTCATTAAAATACATAAAAACAGAGAGGTAGAGAACTTTAAAAGGAATGCAATTCACTTAGGAGATTTGTTTTTTAAAAATCACTCACTCCATTATGCAGAGAAAACCTTTGTTCATATTTCAGTATATTTCCTTCCTGACTTTTTCTGATATTACACATTTGTGATCATATTGTACATAAAGTTTTGTATTTTGGTTGTTTCACTTAACCTTGTTTCTGGAATATTTCTAAGGTCATTGAGTAGTGATTGAAAGCATGGTTTTTGAAGGATTGCCCAATAATCTATTCAGCTGCTGTATCCAAATTTGCTGGACAGATCCCCTATTGTTGGACATTCAGGTTGTTGCTAATCTGGGGTTACTGTAAACAATACTGCCAGGAGTATCCCAGAGTGCATGCTACTTTGCTGTCTTGAAGAACCAGGTAGCCCTGGGAAAGGCAGTCACGAATGCTGGAGCATCAAGAGTACAGAAAATAAGGAAATATAGTTAATACAACTGGCCCTGTGATAAATGGATGCCAAATAGACAAATACAGAATCAGAAAACACAGAATACTCTCCGTGATGAGATTTCTAATAAGTTTCCATGTTAATCACAAATTTAATTCTGTACTTGAATTATGGAAATATTTTTGTGTCAGAGCAAAGTTAAACAGGTCATGGTGACTCTAACAGAGGGTTTAAAAATTGAGGTGGGAGACAGGCTTGTGAACAAAGGGCTATGAGCTGACGAAGTACAGGGTGGGGTAAAGGGAAGAAGACTTGGGTTCAAAGCCCTGGACACATGGGTGAGCCCCTCAGAGCTTGTTAGGGGTAGAACGGTGGTAGTAATACCTCTCTCCAGCCCGCATCCCTCTGTACTGTGTGGATCAGTGAAAAGGCACCTAGCCCAGTGCTGGGCATGTAGGAGGTGCTTGACTCAGAACTGTCTCTGGGGGCCAGCCTAGTGGGCTAGGGGTTAAGTTCAGTGTGCTCCGCTTCAGTGGCCTGGGTTCGGTTGCCGGGTGTGGACCTACACCACTTGTCGGTGGCCATGCTGTGTCAGCAACCCACATACAAAATAGAGGAAGATTGGCACAGATGTTAGCTCAGGGTGAATCTTCCTCAGCAAAAAAAACCGAAAAAAACCCAAAAACTGCCTCTGGTTATAAAGAGGAACAGAGGCAGGTGCACAGAACAGAGGAAGGTGTGGTTAATTCTGTCTGGGTTTGGGGAAGGGGTTTCTAAGGGGAAGCTGTCTCCTTTCTCCTTGATTTTGTTAAGCCTATTTTGGTTGCAAGGAATAAAAACACTTCAGAGAAGCTGAGGCAAAAGGGAAATTATTATAAGGATACAGGGTAGCTCATGGAACCCAGGAGCAGAAAGGGCAGTGGGGTTTGGAAGGTGCTAGAACTCTTACTCCCACCCTCAGAAGAGGGAAGATCTGATTGGCCCAGCTTGGGTCAGGTGTCTACACTGGTCCAATCAGTGGTGGCCAGGGGAGTGGGGTCACCCAGCAAACACAGTTTCTGGGGCTCCATCACTGTGGGCCAAACAGGCTGCCCCAAGTCATCTCTTACCTTTAGAGAAAACATTAAGAGGCCCCCAGTCCAACTTGATCAGTGGGATGAAGTCAGGAGCAAGCAATTTGGCTTGAGTTGCAGCCCTGCGCTCTGCCCTACACAACAGAGAGTGGATTCTGGTTGTTGGGAGAGGGTGGTCTGTAAAGAGAGGCCAAGAGGCTGAGCTGCCCAGGAGGCGGCATCCCAGCGGGTCCCTGATGCTGGTGGCTGTGCTTCAGCCTGGAAGAGTCAGGGCTCAGTTCTTGTGTTTCTCAAACAGGCATTTCAGCTGTGTACCTCCTCTCTGTGCGCCTGTGCTGGGTGGCCCGGGAGCTGTGTAGATAATTGAGATGTCTCTTCCCTGAAGGAGCTTCCAGTCTAGGAGGGAGGTGGGAGAGCCGTTTCCCTAAGTATTTACCCTTCAAGACAGAATTTGGTGAAAAAACAGAGATTCGGCAGGGTGTTAAGAACATGCCTTTGAAATCAGAGAGACCTGCCTTGAAATCTCAGCTCTGTCACTTTGTGGCGTTATGACTTGGGGAAAGCCGTGTCACTCCTCTGCAGGTCAGTTCTAAACCCATCCTCTAGGGTGTTATGAGAACAACCTGAGTTTACCGAGGCGGGAGCCGAAGCTGCCTGCGCCTCCCCTGTGTTCTGCCTATGGAAATCCTACCCGTCCTTCCAGCTCCAGCTCGAGTACCACCTTTTATGCAGCCTTTGTCAGTCTTCCTGGCAGGAAAGTATAGGCCCTTTATCCACACTTTTATTGCCAATTCACAATTTCTATAGTAATCATCATCATCATAATAGCAGCTAACCTTTGTTGAGTGTTTACTACGGGACAGGGACTGTGCCAATCCTCACAGAAGCCCCATAAGATAAGTACTATTATAACCCCATTTTACGTATGAGGAAAATGGCACAGAGAGGTTAATTAACTTGCCCAAGGCCACATAGTCAATAGGTAATAAAACTGGGATTCGGATCAGGTCTGTGCACTGCCAAGGCCCTTGATTTTATCCACCACTTCCTGCTGCCCGCCTGTGCCAGGCATTCTGCAAGGCCCCTTCTCTCCCCGACATGGATTATTAAGTGTTGAAGTGGCAGTCGTGCGGGAGGTAATGCTTCACCTGCTGGAGAAGGTAAGCGTCGGGGAGCTGGCCTGCAGCCGCTCACAGGTGTAGCAGAGCCTGGTTAACCATTCTCCTGCGTCCCTTGTATTTGAATGTGAGTAACCCTCGGGCAGCCAGAATGCAGCTGATCCTTCACTGGGAGCCGTTTGAATCCCAGGGATTGTGGGAGGTCAGTCTGAAGAGCAAGTGCCGAACGGGCTTCTCACCGAGGCTGCTGTTGGCACATGTAAAGCAGCCTTGGACCTGGGGATCTGAGCTGAGGTCTCACTGGGGTACCAGTATCCAAGGGAGGTTTCCTGCCTTGTGACCTTGGGCTGCTTTGCTGGGCACAGTTTATTTTCTTTCAGAGTTGTAGCTGGTAAAAGATCAATTTTGGATCAGGGCCAGAAGGGTCCTTTGAGCTGTTGCTTGTAATAATGATAATAATAAAAATGAAAATTGTAAAAATAATAGTAAAAGCTAGAATTGTTTTAGTATTTATTATGTGTCAGGTGATGTTTCAACAGGGGCCTTGTTTCATATAACATGACAGTCCCGTGGGGGTTTACCATCAGCTCTGCTTTTCAGATGGGAAAGCTGAGGCTCAGAGAGTTAAGGTAGTTCCTCTGAAGTCACACAGCAGTAAGTGGCAGAGGCAGGACACCAGCCCGGGTCTGCTGGTCTTCAAGGTCCACACAGGGAAGGTGGGGCAGTGAGAGAAGTGACTGGTTTTGCTGCCGCCTCCTCTTGGTGTTTGGGTCTGTTGAAGCTGCAGCTAGACGTGGCTGAGTCTGAAATCCAGTTTTCTGCACATTGTTTTGCCCTCACCCCACTTCCCTCACCAGTAACACTTCCCCTTCAGAGACTGCACCATGAGTACAGTGAGCTGAAGTCCCGGCTTGTGCCTCATGTCCATGGGCATATTCATAGAGCCCCCTTTCTTCCTCAAAATGGCCCGATTTAGACAATGCATGTCCTAAATATAAGGTTCCTGATAGTTGGGAGGCCTCGCTACCCCCTCATCTGGAGTATACTGGGGACCAAAGTGTTGGGGAGACCTGTGTTCAGGTCTGGCTCTGCCACCTCCTCACTCTGTGACTTTGGCCAAGTCTTGGGCCTTTTCCGGTAACTGAGCTCCCCCACCAAGAGCACCCCCCCCCATGAGGTATTTCCCTTCAGACTGAGGGCAGCCCTTGCCCCCACCTCCCTTCCCCCTCCATTGACTCTGCCCACTGAAGTCGAGAGACAGTAGGGAACCTGATTAGGTGTCACCGCAGAACAGTGCTCCCCATGTGACATTGCAAGTGAAGGAACTCAAGAACCAAGATGTTGCAGGTGAAGACACTGGCCTGAGGCCGCTCCAAGGCGGTCCTCACCGCCTGCCCCCTCAGTGGAAACACTGTTTGGTTCTGTCTACACCTTTTCTTTTCTTAAATGACAGAGGCACTGATTCCCAGGTCGGATCCCTGTTCTGGGTTAGCCGTCCACGTGTCCTCACTGCCTTTTAACACTTTCAATAACTTCAGTGAGAACATGTGGGGAGGGTTGTCCAGAGGTGGAAGCCCCCCAGGCACCGCCCTTCGCTTCCCCCCTGCCCACAGACCTGGACACCCCCTTTTAGTTTTCAAGCTCTGCGGTTTGGAGGAGGAGCTTCACGTCAGGAGTCCTGCCGGTTGTCACCTCAGCTCTGAGCTGCCCTTCGCCAGACGCTTGAGGGCGGCAGATGGGTGTGAGTTCAAACTGTAACCCCTGGGCTGGGGGGAGCTTCTTCGTTTGACTTTAAATGCTCAGAAAAGTGACCGATCCCCACTTCACAAGGGTGTGGCCGTAATCAGTGTTGATGAAGCCCTTTGAAACGCTTGGATGAAAGGGCCTGAGTGACCTTGCGCTGTTGCTGACCGTGTCTGTCTGTAGCCGGTCATTATGCGTGGGGAGTGATGTGCTGTGGAAATGGCTGTGTAACAACTCCTCTGCTGTCTGTGTTGGGAGGGGGGATGTGGCTCTTACAGGTGGGGTTTATTTTTTCCTAATTTATTTTGCCGCCTTTGAAGGACACCTCAGAACATGTGGGAGACATGTGGAGCAGTAATTCTCAGGAGACTGGCAGTCAGACCTCCAGCTCTGATCTTCCCGTCCTCACCTTGGGCAGGTGACTTCACTTCTCTGAGCCTTACTTTGTTCATCTGTAAACTCCTTCCAACTTATGTGCTAAAATAGGACTCAGTCGTTAGTACCCCCTTCACAGGGTTGTTTGTGGCCTGAAGGATGCATAGAAAGGGCTTAGGGCCACGCCTGATGTATATAAATGCTCCGTAAATATCAGCCTTTGTTATCATAGTAACCTTTTAACCGTGCTTTTTGGTGGTTAAATTGGTTAATTCTCGCGAGTTTTACAATTTTCATTTCTCGGTTTCATTCCTCACCACCCGCCTCACTGAGACAGCAGCGGCTTGTCTGTATGACTGCAGTTGCGTGTTTTTTGTTCTTCTTCATCTCTTTACTTCCACTTGGCAAGTTGTTAACGACACATTCTCAGGCAGCCATGTGCATTTAGTCAGCATCTCATCAGAGGACAGCGCGGTCTCTCTGGGTAAAAATAGTACAGCTGCTACCAGTTACAGGTTGAACCATGTGAAACTACCACTTGCGTAGGTCAAAGATGGTCAGATATTGGCAGTTTCGTATGTTTCATCTTAATAATAAGTCCTTTCTCCAAATTATCTCAGGAAGTTCATGCACCAGCCCTGAGAGAGGGCCCCTGTCATCCCAGCCAGCAGAGGAGGGTAGGGGTGGAAAACTTTTCCCTTCTCCGCTTCTAGGTTCTTTGGCTGGTCTAATAATTAAGTTGACATAAGACAAATGAACAAGAGAAAAACAAATTTAATTTCATGTGTACAGAGCCCCATAAAAAAAGTATGAGACACACAGGCAGTCAGGCAGTTGAGGCTTATATGCCATTCTGAGCTAAGGAGAAGAGGGCAGGGATCCGGGGCTTCAAAAGGGAGAAAGATAGTTCATAGGAAGACAAGAAGAGAAACGTTTGGTAAACAGATGTTGGCCCTGCCACGCAGATAAGTCTTTCTGCTATAAAAGCTTATCTTGGATCATAGCTCTCTTCCTGGTACAGGCCCCCTTCCTAGTACAGGCCACCTATCCACATTCTTTTAGACATTTAAGGGAGAAGCAAAAAGCTTTCCTGAGTCTGCTGTTAATTGCCTTCAGATCAAAACAGTCCACATGCCAAAGTGGCACGTTTTGGGGTGGTGAATGCTGCTCCTGCTCATGAGAAAGGAATGTAGGTTTAGCAAGGCAGATCTCAGCCAGGCCGCTTGCCCGTGGACCTGCAGCTGTGTGCCCCCCCCGTGTGTCCTCTGAACAGCCCTTGCTCTGGTCTCGGGTTTCTGCTCAACCCCTGGAGGCTGTTTCCAGCTCCCCTTTGTCTCCTATAAAGGTGAGAAAGCAGCTTTCAGGTGTTGCTGCAGCCAGAATCCTTTTGTCTCCTATCTGCAGTTTCTGTAGAATTGCTGCCAGTTAACTTTTTTTTTTAACAATTCCTCATTAGCGTGGGTAAATGAGTCTCTGGGCAGAGCACCTGCTGGCCTGTGCCCTCTAAAGAAACACCACACGGTTCCTCACGTTCTTTCAGCTGACATCTAAAACTTAAAACTTTTCGTTGTAAGTTAAAACATTTGCAAAATATGGAATTCCTGGCACATTTAAATACTGTTTTTTTCTTTTTAAACTTAACTGGAGCTCCTAGAATATAAAGACCACTCGATGCCCACCATCAGCCTTCTGAGAAAGCTCTTCTTTAACCTCATTCCTTTTCCCCCTGGAATTTGTATTTCCTTTCCATTTCACCCACAGAATTTTATCCCAAAATTGTGTCTATTTTTTTTTTATTAATGTTATGATAGATTGCAACCTTGTGAGATTTCAGTTGTACATTATTGTTAGTCATGTTGTGGGTACACCTCTTCCCCCTTTGTGCCCTCCCCCCACCCCCCCTTTTCCCTGGTAACCACCGATCAGATCTCCTTGTCACCAAAATTGTGTCTATTTTTTAACACTTAAAAATTTTAAAGATACCTGTCGTGCTTCTTTACAAGAAAGAACATAGTGTGTGTAATCAAATTGTGTTTAAAAAAATTTCTGGGGCCAGCCGCATGGCTGAGTTTGGCACGTTCTACTTCAGTGGCCCCATTCAGTTCCCGGGCATGGACCTACACCACTCATTGGCAGCCATGCTGTGGTGGTGACCCACGTACAAAATAGAGGAAGACTGGCACAGACGTTAGCTCAGGGCTAATCTTCCTCAAGCAAAAAGAGGAAGATTCGCAACAGATGTTAGCTCAGGGTGAATCTTCCTCAGCAAAAAAAAATTCCTTTGATATAGGTTCATAAGTATTGATTCATTCTAGAAGCTTTTCTGTTGATGCAATTGAATAAAAGCAATTGATTAATGCAATATAATGTTTGGCAATGATTAAATAAAAAATAACATTGTATTAGAAACGAATATCTGAATGAGAAGAACAGAGCTTTTTCTTTTTCAATGTTCAAGACAGATATTACTGATTGCTAGAATGAGTTTAGCATCAATTCTGTTACAAGTTTTGGTTTTTGTAGCTGAATGTGCCAAGAACCTCATTCCCATAAGTACTGGGAGGAGCGTTGTTATAGCAGTGTCACTCAGTGCTTTCAAGTCTTTCCAAGTTTTGTGCTAAAAATCACATAGTGATAAACTATTTTTATTGGCCTATCAGCTAACTATATGATTAGGGCCTTCTTTGTTTTTGTTCAAAGCAAAGTACTAGACACACTTAATTTGCAACAGGATTTGTTTTGTTTTCACAATTTCTGTGAAGTTTGCCAAAAAGGCATTATTATCAGTTATGTTGGTGACTTTTTTCACTTAGAATCACGTTGGCTTAACCTGATATATCCGGAAAGGTTTGGGGAAATTGAAATATTGTTAATTTTATTATACCTTTGCCTATACTGTATTGTCATACATATGTTTTAATTATAGTATATAATGCAAATACTTACTACAAATATTGGTACCTATATTATAACATAAATTTAATTGTAACGCTTTATCATGTGCTTGATATAAGCTAGTATACCGCAGTATACATGCTTGAGCTGCCGATGTAACCTAATTAACAAAGCTGGTCCTTACTGTCCAGCCATCAGTCAAATCAGACTCTGATTTCAGAAAATCCCAAAAAAGGCCAAAGTGTCCCATTTTGATGTCATGCCTTAACAGGAATATGTATGAGAGAGGGAAAGAAAGTAATTTCTAGAATGAGTATTTGTCACCAGAGAAACCTCCTGGGAAACCAAATTTCAAAATTCCCCATGGTTTCTTGGTGGTTTTACAGCTCGGGGCAGTGTGCCAGAGTGAGTCTACGTGAGTGAAGGACAAGGCTTTCTTTGATAAAGTGGGAGAAAGTGTTGTGAAAGGTGAGGCGGGGAACCGCCGGGAGCAAAGAGCATGGAAGGAAATGAGGATACGGTGCTCGAACCCCTTACAGCTGCAGGGTCAGCAAGCCATTGTAGAAGAAGGTCTCTGGGCCCCAGTCTGAAGAGTGTGGCCTTCTAGAGCTTGCCACCTGGTTTCTGGTTTAGAAACAGCGTCCTAATCACGTCACTCAGAGCCTCCCTATTGTCTCCAAGCCCTTTGAGGTAGAGGTGCCCCCTCCCAATCCGGCCAGCCCACCTCGCAAGCCTTCTCCCTGGACACTCTGGTTTCCCTCCGTCTTCCCTGGACTCCTGCCCCGGCCACACAGAAGCCCTCACCTTAGGTCTCTCCTGAGCTGTCACACACACGTCCCCATCTTACCTCTCGGGGCCTGTGAGCCCTCTTCCCCCTGGGTCTCATCCCTCCACATCGCCTTCTTTCCCTTCCTCAAAGGCACGTTGCTCGTTCCCACCTCCGAGCTTCCCATGGGCTGTCGAAGGCTTCTCCCACCCCAGCCCCACCACTCAACCTCTTCGGGTCTCCCTTCTGAGACCATTCCTCGAGACGTCTTCCCGAGCTCCTTCAGTCCTGTGCCTCCCCACGCACTGGATCAGGCCCCTGTGCTTCTCTGAGGGAGCTCCACGGCATGTGATTGAATGATCAGTTGTTTAGTGTCCACTCCGTGAGGACAGGGACAGGGCATGGCTTGCTTACAATCTGCATGGTAGGCACTAGGCACCGAACGAAGGAATCAGTGTCTGGAATGCGTTCCTGCCTCCTCTGTATTCCACTGCTGCGGTACCCCTCTCTAATATATTGTAATATTTTAGGTGTCTGTATCCTGCACCAGCCTGGGAGCCATTGGGTCCAGAACCAATTCCCCAGCCCCTGATAATAGCTGCTATCTGTTGAATACCCATCCTGTGTCAGGCGCTGTCCTAGAGCTTTGTATATTGTGTACTTTGACAGAAGAGTTAAGAGCATGAGCTCTAGTGTCAGACTTCCTGGGTTCCAATCCTGCTTCAGCCACTTACCATTTGCCTCTTAGCCTCTGTGCCTCAGTTTCCTCACTATGAAGTTAGATAATAATAGTACCTACCGTATAGGGTTGTTCTAAGGATTAAATGAGTTAATATGAATGAAGTGCTTAGAATTGTACTTGGCACATAGTGAGTGCTCAATAAATGTTTCTCATTCTCATTGTCATCATCATTTCTAATCTTTACAACAAGTCCTCTCTGTCAGTTCCAAAGGCGGAGCTCTCTCTGGTAGACCTGACTCCTCCCGCTAGCACATGCCTGGCACAGAAGGTTCTCATGATGTCCTGTTGTTGGCTGATGGATGTTTCTAACTATGAGAGCTAGTATTTATTGAAGGCTCTGAGAAGTCCTGCAATAGAGAAATCTGTTTCCCTGAGCCCTCTGCTGTGCCAGGAACTGTGCTTTATCATTTCCATGGAGTTATCTCATTTCATTCTTGCAGCCACCCTGAGGGTAAGTACTCTTGGTAACTCCGTTTTGTGGTTGAGGAAACAGATGCTCAGAGATATACCAAAGTCATGCTGTCATGAGTGACGGACGCTGGATTTCAGCTGAGGTCTACCTGACTCCAGAGCCTGACCTCTGAATAACCACCCTCCCACCCACTTATGATTCTAGAGCCGTTCCTTAGGAGCATGGTGTCTTCCCAAAGTTTCCGAGAAAGCTTGTCCCTTGCAGGTTGCCTTCTGCAGAGCTCTGCAGTCCACAGATGTTGGTTGAGTGTGTTGGGTGTGCTCACCCTCAGGCTGGGTGCCTTGTGGAGGGTGGAAGAGGAAAGAATTCAGGCTGGAAGTCCGAGAGCAGAGTTTAGTTACCGATCTGTCACAGCCTTTGCCACATGACACTGAGCCAAGCAGTTCAGACCTCGTGCCCAGAATGAATTCCTCCTTTGAAATTCTGCCACTTTATCCACACTTCTCTCTAATGACATGTATCACATTCTTCCCTTATGGCCATTTTTCTGTGCTCAGATTAAGCCATTTAGTCAGGAAACATAAACTGAGTATCTTCTATTGATCGGCAAAAACAAGAGAGATATGGAGAACCCAACTGAATATCCTTTTTAAGTGAAAGGAATACAGAGTTCCACCCATATCAGGTGATTATGTGTTAAAAGGTAATAAAGAGATTTGCAACAATAATAGCATAAGGGGAGGGGAAAGAGATGGAGCCATATAGCAACAAAGTTTTCTATACTACTGAAATTAAATTAATGTTAATCCAAACTAGATTGTTATAAATTAAGATAGTAGTTGTAATCCTGAGGACAATCACTAAGAAAATAACTCATATAGTAAAAGAAGTGAGAAGGGAATTAAGATGGTACACTAGAAAATATATCTATTTAACACAAAAGCAGGCAGTAATGGAGGAGCTGAGGACCAAAAGGGACATAAGACATACAGAAAACAAATAGTAAAATGGTAGAAGTCCTTTCTTATCAGTAATTATATTACATGTAAACAAATTAAACTCCCCTAATTAAAAGGGATAGTTTGGCAGAATAGATTTTTTAAAAATGTGATCCAAGTATATTCTATTTACAAGAGACTCACTTTAGATTCAAGGACAAAAATAGACTGAAAGTAAAAAGATATTCCATGCAGGGGCTGGCCCCATGGCCGAGTGGTTAAGTTCGCGCACTCCGCTGCCGGCGGCCCAGTGTTTTGTTGGTTCGAATCCTGGCGCGGACATGGCACTGCTCATCAAACCACACTGAGGCAGCGTCCCACATGTCACAACTAGAAGGACCCACAACAAAGAATATACAACTATGTACTGGGGGGCTTTGGGGAGAAAAAGGAAAAAATAAAATCTTAAAAAAAAAAAAAAGGATATTCCATGCAAACAGTCACTAAAAGAGAGCTGGAGTGTCTATACTAATGTCAGACCAAATAGACTGTAAGACAAAAGTTGTTACAAGAGACAAAGAAAGACATTATATAATGGTAAAAGAGTCAATCATTGAGAAGATAGAACAATTATAAAATATATGCACCTAACAGATCCCCAAAATACATGAAGCAAAAATTGGCAGAATAGAAAGACAAAATAGTTCGGAAGTAATAGTTGGAGACTTCCAAACCCCTCTTTCGCTAATGGATAGAACAGCTAGCAGAGGATCAGCAAAGAAACAGAAGACACAAACAACACTGTAAACCAACTCGACCTCACAGACATCCACAGAGTAACGAGAGCAAACACCCATTCCTCTCAAGTACGCGTGCAGCATTCTCTGGGAGAGAGCATATGTTAGGCTACAAAACAAATGTCAATAAATTTAAAAGATTGAAATCATACAAAGTATGTTCTCTGATCACAATGGAATAAAACGAGGAATCAATAACAAAGGAAATTCACAAGAATAAAGTGGAAAATGTACAAATATGTGGAAATTAAACACCACACTTCTAAATAGCCAATGGGTCTATTAAGACATCACAAGAGAAATTAGAAAATATATCGAGACAAGCTCATCCTAAAATTTATCTGGAAATGCAGGGGAGCCCCAACTAGCCAAAACAATCTTGGAAAAAGGACAAAGGTGAAGGATTTCAACTTCTTGATTTCAAAAATTACTACAAAGCTACAATAATCAAAACAATGTGGTAATGACATAACGATAGACATACAAATCAATACAGAGTCCAGATATAAACCTATATACCTATGGTCACTTGATTTTCAACAAGGGTGCTAAGACCGCTCAATAGGGAAAGAATAGTCTTTTCAACAAATGAAACTGGGACAACTAGATATTCACATATAAATGAATGAAGTTGGACTCCTTCCTCACACCATTTATAAAAATTAACTCAAAATGGATCAAAGACCTAAATGTTAGAGCTGAAACTATAAAACCCTTGGAAGGAAACATAGGTACAAATTTTTGTGACCTTGGATCCGGCAACAGTTTGTTTGTTTTTAGTATCATCTGGGTTACTGGGCTGGGGTTAGGGCTGGAGAATCCAAGATGGCCTCGCTCATGTCTGGAGCCTCGGCTGGTATGGCTTAATCTACTAGCAGTTGGCTGAGATAGCTAGGTCTCTCTCTTGGTGTTGACCGGGCCCACTCATATATGTGTTTGGTCTTCTGCAGAGCCCCTTTCTCTTCTTGTAAATAGGCTGGACCTCTTTACATGTGGCTGGGTTTCCCTCTGAGCAAAAGTAGAAGCTATAAGACCTGAGCTCAGAAGTCCCAGACCATCATGTCTATCTCCTTCTGTTGAACACAAGGCCAACACAGATTCAAGTGGTAGGGGGAAAGCCCCCACCTCTTGATGGGAGTGGTGGCACTTGCATACAGGGATGGGAGAAATGGTTGGCAGCCATCATTGCAATTTACTACAAATAGTACCCCCAACTTTGGGACAGTATAATTGTGAAAGTAAAATGGTAAATGTCCTGCCTCTCCCCTGGGCCTCCACTGATGCCACCCAGTGGGCAGGGGAGGGAGTCCTTCATTATTGCGAGGTGGGGGTAGAAGTCCAGCCTCTCCTGACACTAGGAGTTGGGGGGAGTGCTCATCACTGGACCCGGCTCCCTCCATGGCCTTCTCTGATGCTCCCGGCAGGAGAGCTGAGGTGCCTCGTGACAGCCCCTCACGGGTGGAAATCTAAGCTCGCTACTTGGCTTGTGCTGGCGTGGTTGAGGTGGGGTCACGTTATTTTCTTGTGGTGTTTGGATGCAGCAGTTATTGTCTACAGGTTTCCTGTCTTGCTTGGCTGCTCATCTCCTGCTCCTTTTACTGGAGAGAGTGGGCTTTTCTGGGGACTTTTTTTGTCTACACCCATTGATATGTCCAGGTTGCCAGTTTTACAAGTGTGAGCTATATGAGGCAAAAAGAAAGCCCAGAGGACTCACCGCTGTGTGGTTCCCCGGGCCCCCAGGTCCCCGGCCTGGCTGCCTTCTTCTCTCCACCTTTCGGAGTCTTCTTACGTTTGCTTTCTACATGATGTCCAGTGGTTTTAGTTGTATACAGCAGGAAGCAAAGGAAAAATTATGTCTACTCCGTCTTGCTGGAAGCACAGGTCCTGTAAGTTAGTTTTTATCTTGAAAGTTATAAGAGAATTTTATTGTACGTAAACAGCATTGAAATATTTAAAAGAACTTCTGATTCCTATGTTCATAAGAGCAATTTATTAGACTTATAAGAATTACTTATAATTCCTTGGTAAGATTTTGTTTCTAAAATACTAGATTCATGAATCTGTTATTTTTATAGCAATAATAATTTTTTTAAAAAAACCAAAACAATGCAGATAGCCCTTTTTTTCTATAAAAGCCACCCCCCTAAGAAAAGGAAGAAGGATAAAACACTTACGTTTACTAGGAGCTGGATTAGTAATCAACATGTTCCCAAACTGTGTTCCATGAAGCATTGATTCTGTTAGGCTTTTTGGTTGCAAGTAACAGAAACTAGCTCTTAAGCAAAAAGGACTGTGAGGCTGTTCCCAGAATCGAAGGAAGAGCTGGCGAAGCAGGCTTCAGGAAGGAGAAGCAGCAGGATGGCTGCCGGGGTCTGACTTGTCCAGGCCTGGCCTTGGGCAGGAGTGAGCACAGCCTTTTTTCAGCCTTTGTGATTCTCAGTCCAAGATTTGGATCCTAGAGAGAGAGTTTCTGACCTACCTGGCTTGGACCGAGCTTGGGTCATTGACGCCTCCTTGTCCAGGGGAAGATGGAGCACTTTGACTGACAGTCCCAACAAGACTGTCCAGTGAGGAGTCGAGGGGAAGGAGGGAGTCCTCCACAGCAAATCAGGATGCTATTACCAGAAGAAAAGGAAAGTGTTTAAAATGTGAGGCGGGTGAGAATCACAGATGACCACTATAGATGCCAACGGATGGGTTCCAAGAGTTCTAGGGCCAAATGGGTTTGGGAAGTCTGAGTTAGACGAGGAGAAAGTGCCACGGAGGGCCTCTAACATGCGGTGCGTGGTGGGCCTCCAGGCAGTGAGTCAGGGAGGCAATGTTTCCCAAACTTGTTTAACCATGTGATGCTTTTTTCCTCAGAATCCCATTGACATCTCTGGGAACCCAGTTAGGGAAACCCTGGCTTGGTTGATCTCCAGTGACCCTTTTAGCTCTGAGATCCTGTAATCCTACAGAGAAGACATAGTGTCTGTTTAATTCTATCTAACTAAGAAGAGGCAAAAATATATGAAACAACAGAGATGGACAAGGGCTGAGGGAGCACAGCTCAGGCTGTGAGAGCCACCTTGGGAAGAGGTAGAAGCCAGCCCGCTCAGGTCCATGGGAAGCCCCCAGTGACCTCCCATTAAGGAGCTGTTTGATAAAGGGAAGTGCATCAAAGCTGGTTTCCTGTCTGGCCTGATCATTCACTTGGTTTCTGTTGGCAGTCTGGCCTGATCAGAGGCTGAGGTCAGGGCTGGAGAGACCCTTGAGGTTATCCGGGCCAGCAGTTACGTTTTCCAGACAGGGACCCACAAGCCGAGGAGGGGAAGGGACTTGTCTCAGGTTATGCAGTGACAAGGCGGCAGAGCTGGAACTGGAACCCAGGTCTCCTGGCTCCCAGCTCAGCATCTTTCCTTTCTGCTGCCGTGCTCCCTCTTAGTGGGGAAGAGTCAAGGACGGCTGTGGCGGTTTCCATCACCAGTTCTCCAGCCCCCTCCTCCAGCTCTGTCCCTCAGCCAACTGCCCCTTCCTGGGGAAGCCCCTCAGCTGTCTAGGCACTCAGCATTCCAGGACAGGGAAGGGAGGACAGACAGGTTGACTTCATCCCTTATTGCTTGCTAATGATCTGTGCTTCTAGATGGACTGTGTTTTTCTTGTTTGCTTGACTCACCAGGGCCTGGCCCAGGCCTTGAAGAACGGGCAGGTTTCACACGGGAGGGCACCTAGCGGGGAGAAACCGCTTGACCAGAGTGGGACTCGGGAGAGGCCCGTCCTGGGAAAGGAGGCTTGATATTTGGCTAGAACAGAACATTTCTTTGGCATTTAGTGGTGGAATAATGCTGGGGGGTGTGTTGGGGACATAATATAGTGTGATTTAAATGCTGAGCCAAGTACACTTTGACCCAGCAGTCCCACTGCTAGGAATTTATCCCGAGGGAATAATCCTCACAAATGCACAAAAACGCGTGTACTAGGATATTCAGTCACAGCGTTGTTTAAAAACAAGGACACAGCCCAAGTATCCAATAATAGAGAAGCAATGATACAAAGCATGGTGCATCCAAACGATGAGTTTGACACTTATTTGACGTTTGCTAGAAATGATGAATTAAATATGCCTGACAGAGGAATGTGTTTCTAATATCTTAAGTAAAGAACAGGTTATAAAACAGATTGTAATCTTATTTTTATAAATTAAATTAACATTGCCGTTCGTATCTAAGTTTACGGACAGAAAAAAAAGTTGACAAGAGCAAGAACCAAAATGTTTATAGTAGTTATCTCTGGGGTTTAGAATTACAGGGGGCTTTTCTATTTTGTTGTTATTGTTCTTTTCATTTATCTGTTTCCTAACTATTCTGCAATAAATATATGTTTGATAATTGTTTTTTAGAGTTAAAAAAATGCCATGCCAAGGAATCTGAACCTTATTCTTAAGGTGATGGAAATTAAATTTTTGTAAATGAAATAATTTTAAATGCCCTAAGCAACTTAGCGAGTTAAAAGAATCTCATTGGGGGCTGGCCTGCAATGGTGGCGCAGGGGTTAAGTTCGCACCTTCCGCTTCTTGGTGGCACAGGGTTCGCTGGTTCGGATCCCGGGTGCAGACATGGCACCGCTTGTCAAGCCATGCTGTGGCAGGCGTCCCAAGATGGGCACGGATGTTAGCTCAGGGCCAGTCTTCCCCAGCAAAAAGAGGAGGATTGGCAGTAGTTAACTCAGGGCTAATCTTCCTCAACAAAAAGCAAAAGAATCTCATTGGGACCCCTCTGGGAACGTGAAGATGGCATTGATAAAATGGCAGATAGTATCCCTGCCTGTGTTTCTCTTGTAAATTCTGATTTCTGAATGTTGCTTTCTTGTGCAAGACCATGAGCGGTTCATACATTAAGAGGAGTAGCCCAGCAGATTTAGGCCTTTGACCGGCAGACGAAGGATAGTGTTTTCTGCAAGAGTTTAATTCGAGGCCGTGTTTTGTAAACCGTCAAGGCAGCCAGATCAACCTTGGGCGGTAAAATTCCAACAGAGGGTCTGTGGTGTGGCTTTGTGATGGTGCTTCTCTGGTTTTGTTTTGGGACAGCAAACCATTGGGTTTCAGTTGTGTCTGGGGGCCCTTTAACTGAGGCCCAGCTCACATCTGCTCCTGTGAACTTTCCTTACAGGAAAACTTGATCGGCGCCCTTTTGGCGATTTTCGGACATCTTGTGGTCAGCATTGCACTTAACCTCCAGGTAAGTTTCAGTTACCAGCTCTGTCTGGGGCAGAGATACAGCCAATAAGCTAGGGTGCAGGGTGCAGGCCCAGCTGCTTCCCCACTGAGGGATGTTGCCTACCCCATCCCTGGGCTGGGCCTGAGACACTACCTTGTGGGTTGTTCCAGAATCTCCCTTGGTTCTTTGCCTCCACTTAAACCCCCATCACTCCACAACTCTGATGACAGTGTTCTCCATTACTTAAAAGTCTCTGGGGGTGCCTGGAGCAGCTGCTGCCGGGGTCCTGCCCCAAATCCCCTTGGCCCAAGAGTTCACAAGCAGCTGTGGTCTGGAGCAAGCTGATAGCTTGGAGAGCTTCTCCTGAGAGCACACCTGGCGTGCAGGTGAACTAGGAAGCTTGGCGTGTGTATTGGGGGGTGGGGGTGGTTGTTAATGCCTTCACCCAGTGGGGGATGGGAGTCAGTGGACAAAAGTCCCAGGCTCCCGTCCTTGGGCAGGATGTTCTGAGGTGAGTTCACAGGGTTTCTCGGAGGGTCCCCAGTAGAACGGAGGCCCAGAAGCCCAAGGCCTTAACTCACCCATTAATGGCCTCCCTTGGTTCCTCTCCCTTTCCTGTCTCACTTTCCTACTCTCTTACCTGTGTTTCCTGCAATCACCTCCCAAATCAACTACCTGCTCCCAGGTCCTTGTCTCAGGGGCTGCTTCTGGGAAACCCAGACTACGACTTGACACCTGTGGACAGGATAAATCCTAAGCACGCTCACCAGCTCCTCTCTGCGGGCGCTGCCCAGCTTCCAGAAGGGTGGACTGCTCTGCCTCCCTGGAGCACACGCATGAACACATGTGTATGTGGTTCATCTTGGCTGCCATGCACACACGTGTGTGGGAGTGTTTCCTGTGTTTCTGAGGCCACGTGGTCTCTTAGCTGCTTGTCTGGTTCATGCTCTTCTTTCTCCAGACCAGCATCTCTGCCTCTGTGCAGCTCCCATCAGGATCCTCTCCAAAGGGCAGCCTTGGTCGTCTAAGTCAGCATGACTTTCTAGCTTTCCTTAGTCACTGCCTCAGGTTCTGTGTCCCCAGTTCAGATTTCCAAAACAAAGAGTATTGGCCATACTTGGGCCAAGGATCCACCTGAGGGAGAGCAGGATCCATGAATACTCATAGGGCTTCCCAGCACTTCCACAGATGGCAGTGTGGCCGAGTGGGCGTCCCGAAAATGGGGACCCCTGGGCATTGCAGTAAGAGGGAGAAGGTCAGCCAAGGCCAGGCTAAAGTGCAGGTCTTTAGACCGTGGCTCCCACCCCAGACTGCACGTCACCTGTGCAGTGCATTAGATGTGCTTTAGAAATGCACGTTTCCAGGCCTCACCCGCACCTCCCCTGAGACCGACTCTAAGGATGACACGTGTATTTTTTGAAGCTTCCCAGGGAATTTTTAAGGCTTCCCAGCCATTTGAGAACTGCTCTCTTAGAATAGCCTTCTAGCATTTAGATCACTACTGCTTCCCTCTTCTCGGAGGAAGGACGCCACAACAACCTGACACATCTTCCCAAATAAAGGTGGGGTAGATTTAGCATACATCCATCATAGCATCTTTTCCCCAAACATCTGGGCAAATTGCACTCTTTTTTGGATTTCTAGAAGTACTGCCACATCCGCCTGGCAGGCTCCAAGGACCCCCGGGCCTATTTCAAGACCAAGACGTGGTGGCTGGGCCTGTTCCTGATGCTGCTGGGCGAGCTCGGTGTGTTTGCCTCCTACGCCTTCGCTCCGCTCTCGCTGATCGTGCCCCTCAGCGCGGTCTCCATGATAGGTGAGACTGGGGCCCCCCACCCCTCCCCCAGGATTCGCTTCCCTGTGTGACCACAGTGTCACCCCCAGGATCAAAGATATCCGTTAAAGCAGCTTTTACTTTGATAATGATAGCTAACCCTTGCACAGGGCTTCATACACACTGGGCCCTGCTCTAAGCACTTCACGGATCTTAATTCTTCTCACCCTCCCATCAGCCTTTTGAGGGAGATGCTGTTATATCCCCATTTTACAGATAACGAAACTGAGGCACAGAGCGGTGAAGTTACTGCCGTAAATCACACAGCTAGTGAGTGCAGGGCTGGGAAACAAACCAGGCTGTCAGGCTCCAGAATCTGTTTAAGATTCAGGAAGTTTATCAGAATTGCTTTTTATTTCTACTGCAGAAGAAGGATAAACCTTAACCCATTCATCCTGACACCATCAAGATAACCTAAGCTTTTATAGAGTTGAGATATCTTATGCCTCTAAGAAATGCACATTCAGCTTAGTCTCTGATCTTTTTAATTCTTTTTTTTTTCTTTTGATGGGGAAGGTGGTTCCTGAGTTAACATCTGTGCCAATCTGCCTCTATTTTGTATGTGGGACGCCACCATAACATGGCTTAATGAGCAGTGTGTAGGCCCACGTCTGGGATCTGAACCCGTGAACCCCAGGCTGCCAAAGCAGAACACGCAAACTTAACCACTATACACCACCAGGCTGGCCCCTCTCTGATCTTTTTACATCAACAGATACCATTTTAAAGACATCTGCCATTTTTCTGTGATTTTGGTAATCACTGAGCCAGTGTTTCAGATCATTTGAACCAACGAAAAGACAAAGGAGCTTTATGTCCATGAGGTCATAAATAAAATAGTATTAGAAAACAGTTCTTTTCTTCTTAAATAAAAGATGTCAGTAGATTAACGAACAATCACTTTCTATACAGAGGAGCAGGGACAATGAACTGCTGTGAAATGCTTCCTCCCGTCTTGCTGCCAGGCACCACTGCCTAGAGGCTCTTCTCTGCAATTAAGGGAGAAACTCGTATTTCAAGTCTCACTCTCTTAGAATTAAGAGGGAGGGCCTCTTCTACACCAGGGCTGGCATATGCGTGGCAGTTATGTGCCCCTCCTGTACCCAAGGCAGACATCACTAATCAGTCACAGCATTTCTTCCTAGCTAGCCTAGCTGGGGCCTTAGAATTCCCAGAGCTTCAGGTAGTCACTGCCGATTACCAGGAGTTGGCAAAGGAGCAGACACCTGTTTGTGTTCCCTGATCGTATTGAAAGCCCCTCCTTTCCTTGACCATGGTTGGTAATCTGGCAGCCCACAAGATGAGTGAGGTCCGAAAATAGGCTGTGTTCTTTCACACACAGTATGGTTTTTAAATATAATTGGAATGCCGTTAGTTGAGGCAAGCCGTCTGCCATCGTCTCAACTTGCCCCTGTTGTCCACATCTGGCCCACTGTCTGCATTTGTGTTGTTGCCCAGCTTCCGTAGGTGTTTAGATCTGCCCCCTGCCCGTTGCTGATCTCTGCAAAGGGCTCTCAGAACCTTTATTCACAGTGAGGAGTAAGTGGCTGGGTGACGTAAATGTTAGTCTTTGAATTTTAATAAGGATCAAATAATCAAATTCTTAAAAATAAGAGGCTGAACTATAATGATGGGCCTTCAGGCATCAGTTACGGCAAATTAAGGGGTTCTTAGAGCTTCTTAAGTCACCCAGTGAAAACTAATATTAAAAGTAAATTAGAGGCTGGCCCCGTGGTCGAGTGGTTAAGTTCACACACTCTGCATCAGCAGCCCAGGGTTTTCAGGGTTCGGATCCTGGGCACGGACCTAGCACTGTTCATCAAGCCATGTTGAGGCGGCGTCCCACAGAGCAGAGCCAGAAGGACCTACGACTGGAATATACAACTATGTACTAGAGGGCTTTGGGGAGAAGAGGAAGAAAACGAAAAAACAAAAAAACCAAGATTGACAATAGATGTTAGCTCAGGCGTGAATCTTAAAAAATAATTAATTAATATTAAAAATAATAACTACCATTTATTGGGTACCTATTACTTATCAGTCACTGTCCCAACTACTTAAATAATAATAATAGCAGCTCAGTTATTGAGCATTTACTGTGTGACAAATGATTTACATAAACCATCTCATTAATTGCCCCTGTAATTCAGAGAGGTCAGTATTTTCAGTGGTGTTCTGATAAACTGACTCAGAGAGAGAGAAAGAGAGTGAGAGAAGAAGAAAACAAAGAGGAAGAGGAGGTGGCAGGAGGAAAGGAAGGCGGGAAGGGACAGAAAACTGAGAAAGGAGAGAAGGAAGACCTGATTTGTAGTGTTTCTGGTCTGTGTGGTGTAAACACCCCCACTGCGGCTGATTTCAGGCTACCAGTGGTTTCCTGAATATTTTACAGTGAGCAAGCTGGTGCACGCTGGTTCCAGGGCCCTATTTCACAGACTAGGACACTGAGACCCAGGTGAGGTGACTGACCCCAGGACACACGCCAGAAGAGGCAGAACAGAGGCAGTAGTCCAGGTCTGTTCACGGTGAATGCCAGCCCCATCCTTTAGGCAGTCGCAAGGAAGTTTGGGTACATCAGCAAACGTGGAAGAGTCAGGGGAAGAAACGAACCAGGGGAGATGTCAGAGGTCGGTGTTGCAGTGGAAGGAGCAGGAGCCCTGGCCTCCGACGGTCCTCGTGCAAGTCCAGCCTTCCCTCAGCAGCTGCATGATCTCGAGTGGTCCTTGACCTCTTTAGCCTCAGTGTCCCCACTTTTCAAATGAGAATAGTACTAGCACCCACCTCAAAGGATGAACATGCTAGAAATAACTTATATAAATTACCTGTTCACAGCACGGCCCCAGCACACAGTGCTCCTGGCCTTGTAAGAAATCCTCAGGAAGGCTGAGGGAGGTGGAAAACCAGGAGGCACTGAGCTTTTGGGAGCAGGAGTGAGCGGTTAGGAAGGACCAAGCTCCAGTGCAAATGAGCCAACCCAGAGGGCATGGGGGAGGAACGCACCCACCCATTTGACTGGCGCAGCCTCACTTCCCTTCCCTGTGCTTTTTTTATAGCTAGCGCCATCATAGGAATCATATTCATCAAGGAAAAATGGAAACCGAAAGACTTCCTGAGTAAGTTCACTGATCTGAGCCCTGTCCTTAACTTTGCGCTTGTGCTTTTTTTCATTATAAAACCAGCTCAGCCCAATGTAGACATCCTCTGTCTCCTGCTCCCTTCTGTGGTTCTAGATTCCACCCTCACCAGGCTCCTGAGAGCTGGGTTTTTAAATCAGCGGTTCCCACACCTGGCTACACATCAGGATCCTCTGTGGGGCTTTTTAGGATGGACTTCCCTTCGTTCTCTTCAATCGGTGTTTATTGAGCATCTCTTGAGGGGATTTTCAGAGCCCCAATAAAGTCACCTTCTTTCCCTAACTAAGTTCTAAAGCAGTGGGGAGTAAACGTGGAAGTCAGACATGGAAGTCAGAAGTTAGCTTTATTACTAATAAAAGCTAGATTAGAGCTTGCAGCCCAGGTGTTCAGCCAAATGGACAGCTCACACTCTCCACCAGGATGCCCCAGCTCCCAGCTGGACCTGGGGCCAGTGTCCCAGGGAAAAATTCAGTCTGCAGCTTGGAACACTTACCCAGAACTGCTGCCTCACATGGTCTGGGGCTATGAGAAGAAGGAAGGAAAAAGAGCAAAGCCTCAGAGTTTAAATTCTTTTGATAGATTAGCTCCACTCAGTTGAGAAATGCAGACCAATGGGCAAGAGGCAGAAGTGGTGGTCCCTCCACATGGAAACCTGGGGAGCGGGAAGAAGTGTTCCCCAAAGATGCCTCCCAGGGGCCACACTCTGTTGTAGGTGCTGGGAACATAGCAGCAGGACAGATGGGGTTGCTGCTCTCATGGAGATTATAGTCTAATGTGTGTGTTGGGGGAGAAGGCGTACAATAAATAAGTAAACAACTAAAAACAAAATAATTTAGATCATAGTGCTTCAGAAAAATGGAATACTTCTTGGTGTAGCACTAGAGAGAAGGGGATCATTTGCCTAGACTGGTCAGGATCAGACTCTGAAGAGATGAAGAGCCCAGACCTAAATGACACTAAGGAGACTACCATGCCAAGGTCTGTGGGCAGAATGTTCCATGTAGAAGGAGCAGCAGGTGCAAAGGCCCTGAGGCAGGAATAAGCTTGGAGTGTCCAGTATCAGTAAGGCCAGTGTAGCTGGAGGGTGATAGATAAGGGAAGGAGGGCAGGAGAGCAAAGCAGCGTGGAGGACTGGATGATGGAGGGCCTGAGAAGCCATGCTGAGGAGTTAAGGAGTGACGTGATGGGGGGCCCAGACTCTGTCCCCTGAGATTTTGAAGTCTGAGCTGGGACCTGAGCATTTGCATTTTTATAAAGCTCCCCAGGGTGAAGTATATATGTCAGCAACATGCTTTGAAGTGTATCAAAAAAATAAGATGGCTTGATGAATGGATGGAGAGATGGGGAGGGTGGATGGATGTGTGATACAGCAAGTGTCATACATGTTTACCGTGTAGCTGGGGGCACTGTGGTGCTCACTGGACAACTCTTTCAGCTTTTCGGTGCATCTGAAAAATTCTAAAACAAAATGTCAGGGAGAAGCAGCTCCCAAGATGCTGTGGACACACAGCCAGGTTTGGGAACCACTGGTCTGAATCATTGGTGTAGAAGAAAAGCAAGGTGGGGCAGGAGAATGAAAAAGAAAAGAATCTTAGCTGAAAACGCAGACGATGCCAACAAAAGATGCCAGGAAGAGCAAAGACTCAGACTGATTTGCAGTAGTCCTGATGGCGACGTGCGGGGTTGGTCCCTGGGCTGGTTCTGAGACCAGTGTAGAAGTTTATGTCCCTTCCAGGGTCACTCTAGGTAGTCCTTGAATGATAGCCATGAATTGGAAAAAGATGGCCCCTCTGGGCATCTGTTGCTCAGTGGGCACATGCCTTGGTGAGCAAAGCATGGGCTAGATGTTAGGCCTCCTCACCACTCCAGCTAGGGGCCCTGTGCAGTGAACAACCTGCACAGCTGTACATGGCTGCCATGCCTAAAGTTCCATTAAATTCGGCAGCCATTCACTCATTGTTAGACCTGTGCTGGACACTGCAGGCAGAGAGATGAGGAAGACCTATATCTGCCTGAAGAAAACTTAAGACGCAGACTTGTGTAGCACAGAATTTACTGTGTCGAGTTTAACTACGGTTCGTTCATTTATTGAACAATTGAACAGCCAGTTTTTGAGCATCTCCTACATTTGTGAGGCCTGTAGTGAAAATAAAACACATTTTATATCATATCACATTTTCTAGAGTCAGTGGAGTGAAAGAGGTGTGGTTAGTTCTATCCTAGAAGAATCCAGAGGCCTGTGGTCACCGTCTATGCAGCTCAGATCTCACAGCCCTTTTCAGCCTGCTCGGGCCTGGGCTGCACCTCAAGAGGCTTTTCTCCAACCCCACAGGGTTGAGCCGGAGTGGGGACTCTTGTCCTTCACCCAGGGACGTGCCTCCTGGGCCACCAGCGGTCCCTGACAGGTCTCGGGAGGAGAATATTGATGGTATTTAGATAGTTCCCTCGGGCGTGAGTTAAATAGCCAATTGGGAAAGGATGAGGTCATTTTGACAAGGTACAGAGGTAGGCTCTGAAAGTTTGCTTTTGAGCTTTTTTAAATTTGGTTTTGTAGCTTGCTCATAAAGTGATTCTAGCTTTAAAATAGTCCCTGTAAAATACACATTAAAACCACAGTGCAATACCAGAATAGCTAAAAAGAAGAAGAAAAAATATGCGGTTTTCCTCTGAGACTCTCCTGGTGGGAGTGGAAGTTGGTCCAACCACCTTGGAAAACCAATTGACAGGAACTAGAAAAGTGAACGTCCACAAATTCCGTGACGCGGGACACCACTCCTGGGCTCATAGCCGGCAGAAACACACACGTATGTTTTCCAAATGACGTGTACAAGAATGCTCATGGCAGCATTGTTTGTTACAACCCAAGACTGGAGACCACTGCAATGCCCGTCAACAGCAGAATGGATCAGTTGTGTCATAGCCACACATGGCCCACTGTACAGCAGGCAGTGAGCATGCGGGAGCTCCCACTGCACGCCGCAGGAGACGTGAATCTGACACACATCGTGTTGTGTGAACACCGACATGAGAACATACTGTATGAACCCACCTAAATACAGTACAAAACCAGGCACGCTGTCAGGACTGGTGGAAGTCAAGACAGTGTTGCCCTGGGGGTGGGGGTCTGGTGATTGGAAGGGGGATTTTGATGTCCTGCTCATGTTCCCTTTCTTGATCAGGGTGCTGGTTACATGGGTGTGTTCACTTTGTAAGAATTCATGGAGCCCTTTTTTGTATGCATGCTACACTTCCTTATAAATTTTTTTAACATTAAATGTTATTTTTTTAATAACATTGAGGAAACGAATCTATGTTTTAAAGTAAAGAAAAACCAAAAATACAGGCACCAAGAGGTCATCCATGATGTGTTGCTCCAGAAGAGCGTCCTGGCCTGGGGCCCACCCTGTGACAGCCTCCCCTCCCCCGCAGGGCGCTACGTCTTGTCCTTTGTTGGCTGCGGTTTGGCCATCGTGGGCACCTACCTGCTGGTGACATTCGCACCCAACAGTCACGAGAAGATGACAGGCGAGAACATCACCAGGCACCTCGTGAGCTGGCCTTTTCTCTTGTACATGGTAAGAGAAGCCTCTGGTCCTTCCACCTGAGATGGAGAGAGGGGGGATCGAGTCCTAGAAATCAGAAACCCAAATGGCCAGCAATAGGGGATCCCATGAATCGTGGCGTATTTCATAGCACCGAGGACCTTGCTTGTGGAGAGTATGTAGTTCACGGGGAAATGGTGTTTTTTATGACCGGAAACTGCTATATAGTATGAGAGCTTTAGTTTTTAGAGGTGTTTGTAGGTGTGCACATATAATGTACCTATAAAGGCCTGGATGGAAAAACTCAAATTCTATCAGTAGTTTCTCTGGGAGATGGAATTGTGATAGAGTTTTTATTTTGTTTTTGTCTTTATGTATCACCCAGAACTCCTACAGTGACCATTTCAAACTGTTATGGTAAGAAAAAAAGTTAAAATCTGAAATAATTATAGAATCGTATTTATTTATTTTTGCCCAGGATCACACAGCTGATAGAAACATGGGAGACCCTGGAAACTTTGTCCCTAAACCCCTAGCCAGATCCCCAGTTATATCCCATGTTAGGTCTGCGAATAAACTGATCAAGGAAGACATCTGAGGTCTTTGATAAAGCTGCTGGGATGTTCCTGTTTCATGCCTGGCGCCATGCTAAACACCTTTTTGTGTATCATCTCAGATTCTCTCAACCACGCTCCAAAGTCAGTTTTTCTCCCCATCTTATGGATGAGAACCCTGGGCCTCAGGGAGGTTAGCCAGCTTGTTGCGAGTCCCATGAGAGCAGAGCTGGACTGGAAGCCTGGCCTGCCTGTCCTCAGGAGCCACCTTCCCTCACCACGGCCTGCTGACAAAGGCGGGCTCTGTTTTCCCTCTGACGCGAGCAGCCTGGGGCTGATCTAGAAGCCCCAGAACATCCTTTCTCCTCAGATTGCCCACAAGGCAGAGGATAGAGCTCCCCAACTGTGGTTATGCCATCTCCCTACCCCCAGCCAGCCCCAGCGTTCACTGGGTGGGGGCGGAGAGATGTCCGCAGGACAGAGCCAGAGACCCACGTCGGCAGGAGATGCTTTACCCCAGAACACAGACTTTTCTCCCAGGGAATCCTGGGTTCGAGTCTGTACAATGCTGTGGCCTTGGCCAAGTTGCTTAACTGGAATCTCTGCCTTCTCCTCTGTAAACTGGCAGAGTCACTGGACCTGGAGTGATTGTTGGGAGAGACACAAGGTGGCACAGAAACCACCTAGCAGTTGACAGGTGCTCAGTGACCGACTCAGTTTGTCTTCCTTCATCGTCACTGTGCGGCCATGCTGCCAGCTGGAGAGATCTGGCCAAATCAAATTCAATAGATATTTCTTGAGTGTCTGCTGTGTGCCAGACACTGTGGATATAACATAAATGAGACCTGCTCGCAGAACTCTCGGTCTCTCAGGAGGCGCGAGCATCTACACGGCCATCTTGCGATAGAGTGTCGAGTGCTATTCCAGCACTGACGTAAGCAGCATGAAGAATGGCCAAAAACTTGGGCCCCCCGAATGCGCACGCTGGTCGGGAATGTTGATGAGTAGGTCTACAGCTGCTTGATGGAGCATTCTTCAGCAATTACAGATAATTATGACAACTTCGTAAAACACGGAAATTGTTTATGGTGCTAAAAACGGCCCAATACAAAATTGTGCGTTGACTATGATAACAAGTAGATAAAATATGTATTCACTGTGACAAAGACAGGAAGAAACAGGAAAATGAAAACAGCTGTGTTTTATGGTCTCTAATTATGAGGAATTTTTAAAAATTTTCAGAATGCCCATTAATGTTTCAGAATTGGTTTTTATAATAAATAAACTTTGGGAGGAAGTTCGGGGGTGGACATGGAGCAGAGCCACTGTCGGATTTTTCTGCCCTTGTGTTGCTGGGAGCTGGGGCTGGCTTCCCTTCTTGGGACAGTATTGCCAAGTGTCTGGGCCTTTCAGGAGTGGGAAGGACAAGTCATTGGTGCAAGTTGGGGAACCTTCTCAAACTTGAGACTTGCCACTGTCTGATAGTAAGATTCTACTGATCGAGCGCTTTCTATACACCATGCCCCGTGCCCCCTGGCTTCAGGCAGTGTAGACTAGCAGAAAACACATGGGCCCTGGAGCCAGACTGTCTAGATTCAGATCCCAGCTCTGCCCTTTGCTAGCTCAGGATTGCCACGGTGCCTGCTTCCTAGAATTATTGTCCTGCTTCAATGAGTCAGGTATAGATAAAATGCTTAGAACAGTGCCTGGCATATTTATGAGCTCATGAAGCGTGAGCTGTGCTTCTGGCGCTGGAAGGGAACAGTTACCATCCCTGTTTCACAGAGTAGGTAACCGAGGTTTAGAGAAGTTAGGTGACTTGCCCAAGGTCACACAACCAGTGGAGAAGCAGACCCAAGCTCAAACCTGGGCCTCCCTGACTCCAGACGTTCTCTTCTTTCTGCTCTATCAAGCCCCACGCATCGGAGGCTTGGATAGGGGACACGGGGCGTGTGTTCTTGTAGATTTAAACAAAGAGCTCTTCTCCTCGGTGGACAAGCATCTCCCTCTTTGACCGACCCCCGGTTTTAATGGGGTTACCCAGGGAGCAGTGAGGTGGGAAGAAACCTTGACCATCCAAGACAGGGTGGAGATGAGGCCAGCGCGTCACCCTCGGCCCTGCCATGAGGGGAACTGTTCTCAGTGTTGTTCGGGGTTTAGAGAGGTTCGCTCTGTGGTCCCTCCTTTTCACAGGACATCTATCAGGAGTTTGGGAAATGCTGGGTGTTTCAGTTCCCTTTCAACTCGGAGGGTCTGCGACTGATGAAATCAGCAGCATAAACTCCGGGCCAGCCCGCCAGGGTCTCCCGGCCCTGCGTATCTCCGCCGCCCCGCTGACCTGCCCCCTTGCTGCTTTTCCTAGCTGGTGGAGATCGTCCTGTTCTGCCTGCTGCTCTACTTCTACAAGGAGAAGAACGCCAACAGCGTCGTCGTGATTCTGCTCTTGGTGGCCTTGCTTGGTAAGCGGGGGTCTGGCTGGTGGAGTTTTGCCACCACCAAGTAGCACCCCAAGGGAATGTGGGTTTAGTTTACAGAGCCGTGGGCTCTGAACCCAGAAGCCGTTTGAGGCGGCTCAGGTTGTTCGGTTCCCAGTGGTGGCTGCGGGAGCTGGGTCCCTGCTGACTGCAGGCGGCTCCCGTCAGTGACGTCACGCCACTGACCGCACTGCGCGTTCTTGCTCCGATCCCAAGTCTCCTGAGGGCCAGGAGCAGTGCTGGAGACTGCTGTGCAATGAGCAAGACGGCCAGACCCCTGCCTCGGGGCGCCGCCATCCTCAAGGGAGGAGACGGCAGTAAAGGGGGACAGATGCACAGATGATAGAAGCTTAGGTGGTAACAACTACAATGAAGAAGAGGAGAGAAGTGTGAGGGGCTTAAGAGGTTGTTCCAGAGAAGTCAGAGGTGGAGCAGGTCCCAACACCCGAGTCCTTCAGGGTCCACATAAAACCTATCAGAGGTTTGGAATTCATCCTGGAGTCAAAGGCAAGAGCTGATTTTGCTCTTTTCGTTTTCTTTCTTTTTAAAGATATGGGTGCAATGGGGGAAGTGGCTCCTAAATCAGATTCAGGCAAGGCTCTGGCCTGCAGAGTGTTTGGTATACTAAATAGAGCTGGGAGCAATACGTGTTCTTCCTGAAGGAGAAGTGGAGGGGGTGCGGGTGAAACCCTACTGCTGCATCCTAGTGTCTCTCCCTGGTTAAGCCACGCTGTCCTCAAAGTGGGCAGAAGAGAACACCCAGACCTCAGGGGGAGAGGGGTCCAATGTGACGTGCACGGGGCTCAACCGGTGTTATTTCCCTTCTGTCCTTCCCGCCTCGAGCCCCCACTCCAGCAAGAGGCTGTGAACCACACAGACACGAGTCACCATAGGACAGGGTTCCATGATTTTGTTTTTATAAACACCTTTATTGAGATGTAATTTACATACCATAAAGTTCTCTTCTTTAAAGTGTACAATTCACTGGTTTTTAGTATATTCACAGAGTATGCAGCCATCATCATAATCAAATTTTAGAACATTTTTTCACCCCAAAAAGAAACCCTGTGCCCCTTAGCCATCACTCCGCATTCCTCCCTCCTCCCAGCTCTTGGCCAACCACTCGTCTACTTGCTATCTCTATGAATTTGCCTTTCTGGACCTATGATATAAATGGAATCACAGGATATGTGGCCTTTCGTGGCTGGCTGCTTTCACCGAGCATAATGTCTCAGAGGTTTGTGCATGCTGCCACGTGAATCAGCAGCCCATTCCTTGGTGATGCTGTTTTCAAAGTGGAATGGAAGAGCACAGTCCCAAAGCCTTCCCTCCTGGTGAGTAGGAAGGCCAGAAGGTCCTGAGGCATGCTGGCCAACCCCCTCTGCCCGCTCCTCACTAACAAGGCCAGCCTGATGAACCGGCTGTGTTCACTGGCTGCCGTGTCTGAAAACCGCCGTCTAAGTAGCCGAGGGACCCAGATGCCCCTGAGTGTGATGGGCTGTTGGCAGGAGAAGACAAAATGAGAAGAAGCTGAGAAAAACAGGAAAGCAGAGCTTCTCATCCAGAACAACGGGCTTCATTTGTGCCTTCCTTGGGAGTTGTTCTTTTAACTCCTGCTTAGGCAGGGGGACCGGGCCGTTTAGAGTCAGAAGTCGTTTCTGCCGTGAAGCAGTGGTCTCCACAGTGAGGCGGGCAAGATGGTCCACAGGTGTGCAGGAAGAAAATATGAGAACCGATGTTTATTTTTATCTCCACCTTTTAAATGATATTTCCTGCACATTTTATAATGTACATACCATATAAGTACCGTGTTACGTGACTGTAATTTTAAAATAAACATGTATTTGAAAAGTATGTGCATATGCATAGGGGCATGCATTCTGAACATTTGGAGACCTCTAGTCTAAAGAAATGTTTTTAAACATATAAATGAGTAAGCATTAAAAAAAAACCTCTTGAGCTCTTTACACACCACACGTTTTTCCTGTGATTGCCATGAGAACGATACTCACAAGAGGTTAATTTATCCATTCAAAGCTTGTTTTAGGGGCCAGCCTGGTGGTGCAGTGGTTAAGTTCACACACTCTGCTTCGGCAGCCTGGGGTTTGCAGATTTGGATCCCAGGCACGGACCTACACACTGCTCATCAATCCACGCCGTGGCAGCATCTCACATAAAATAGAGGAAGATTGGCACAGATGTTAGCTCAGGGCCGATCTTACTCACATACACGAAAAAGGTTTTTTTGACCTCGCACCAGGTTCCAGGCATGGCACTGCCACTCTGGGGTTCAGAGACTCAAACCCCGTGCACTTTCTTGGTGGAGTTTAGAAGTGACGTTTGGAAATACCTCCTGGGATTTTCTGTCCTCTCCTCCTTCATGGGAGAAGCACGAGAGATCTGACGTAAAGGGCATCTCCTGTCTGAAAACCACTGGGTTGGCTCTGCCAGTGTTCCCTCCATCTTCTTTGCCAAGTCCTTGGGGGTTATAAACTGACTTCCCGTTCCGAATCCCTCCCGGTCCCTGAGACTCCCACACGTCCTCATTCACCTTCTGCAGGCTCGATGACGGTGGTGACGGTGAAGGCTGTGGCCGGGATGCTCATGTTGTCCATACAGGGGACCCTGCAGCTCCACTACCCCATCTTCTACGTGATGCTCGTGTGCATGGTGGCAACGGCCGTCTATCAAGCCGCGTGAGTCGCAAATTCTTTTCCTGCTGGGCCTCGCCAGGGGCTCTCTTCTGTTTTCTGGGCCCGATTGCATCTGGTTCTGTAGGGAAGGCAGAACATGCAAATGCAGCCTGTCACCAGGGTTTGGCATCCACTGTGGAGAGAGAGGGGTTGCTAATTTGCTGAGTTGTCACGTGGAGGGTTCTGTGCCGCTTGAAAGACGAAGCCTGAAGTGGATGTGTTTTTTCCCTCGGCCTCAAAACGAGAGGCACAAGCAATCAGAGGCAGCCTCGCTTCCCACCTGCTCAAGGCAGGCGTCCGTCTCAGGGACTTCACGCGAAGCTGTGTGTCCCCAGGAGGGATCGACTTGTCTGCTAGATAGAAAACAGAAAGTTATCATTTCTTGTCCTCAGGAAATCTTCCCAAGTGGAAGAGTGAGGTCATTGTTTCTCTCTCGAAAGCAGAAGTACTGAGGGTGGGCCTGGGCCTTGTTCCCATCTGGGACTTGGTGCCCCGCAGAGGGCCTGGGAGGGCGTGTGACAGTCCTGTGTGGGGAGGGGAGGTGAACCACACAGGGTTCAATGTCGTACCCCCTGGGCAGGTCAGGTCCCGGACTCCAGCAGCCTGGGCTCACCGTCCACCAGCAGTGGCCTCGGGGGATCGAAGGAGTGACCACTGCTCACCGAGTGCCCAGTGCAAGCTGGCTCTGCTCTCGCTGCTTTCACAGGAACTGGTGCATTCGTTTCATCCCACAGCAGCCCCTCGAGGCAGATGATGCTGTCCTCATTGTGCATGTGGGGGCCTGCAGCAGAGCGAGGGTCAGGGGCCAGGAAGTGGGTCAACTGAGACTTGAACCCAGGCGTCTGGCCCCCTAGCCCACCACGCCTCCCCCTCAGCTTCTCTAAGATGCGATTCTTGGTCCGCCAATGAGAATAACAGCCCCTGCCTAAGAGAATCACATGAGGCTCTCAGTGCAGTGCCCAGGATAACGTCCAGGAAACAGCAGCTGCCTTTGTGATGATTATTGCCATTACTGTGTCGATTCTCACTATTCTTAGTCCTACTGCAACAAGTCCAGTTGTCGCCACTGAGCATCTGCCGTGTGCAAGGTGCTGTGCCTTCCGGGGGCTGAGAGGACGAATCAGATGGCCAGCCCCCTCCCGGGGAGCTTCTTGCTCACCCACTCAGCACACTCCACTGGGGGCCTACTGCGCACAGAGACATGACAATAGTCACTGTCTTCAGGCGCTCCCAGCCCTGGTTGGGGGACAGCCTGGTAAGCAGACGATTATGACCCAGTGGGCCATACGTTATGGTATAAGCAACTGTGCAGTAACGAAAATACCACGCAGAAGGTGGACAAAGATTATATTCCAGGGGCCAGCCCCATGGCCGAGTGGTTAAAGTTATGCGCGCTCAGCTTCAGCGGCCCGGGTCCGTGGGTTCAGATCCCAGGCACGGCCCTAACTCCCCGCGTCAGTCCTGCTGTAGAGGCATCCCACATGCAAAGTGGAGGAGCCCTGGCACAGACGTTAGCTCAGGGCTGGTCTTCTTCAAGCCAGAAAAAAAAAAGAACGGAGGAGGATTGGCAATGGATGTTAGCTCAGGGCAAATCCTCCTCACCAAAACAAACAAACAAAGAAAAAAAGAATATATTCCAAAATGATGGAGTGTTCATCCTAGATGGAGTGATTAGGAATGACTCTAATTTTCTCTCTTTTTCCTATATTTATTACAGTGAGCAAGTATTTTTGACTTAAGAAGAAAATTTGTTTAAAAAAATAATGGCAGCAATAGGCAGAATGTGATAAGTGCTTTAAGAGTTTCTTGAGTGTCTAAGAGACCAGGAATGGCTCTTTTTAGTGGGCTGGGAGTGCAGGAGACACAGAGGTAAGGAGAAGGGATTTCCGGTGATGACAGTCATGTGGGCAAAGGTGTGAGAGCAAGAAGGCACGGCCCGCTCAGGGAATGGGCGTGGGCCTCAGGCTGTGTGTCTAAGGGAAGAAGGGGAGCAAAGTGTGGACCCCAGACCCAGAGAGACACAAGGATGGCATCTTTATAAACGCGATGAATGTTCCTTTGTGCGTTATCGTCATACTCCAGACCAAGTCTGCTGTCATCAGCTTTCACTCAGCCTTTCCAACGTCCCCACAGCCCCCTGACCAGAGTGCTTTTGTGTTGAAGGTTTTTAAGTCAAGCCTCACAAATGTACGACTCCTCTTTGATTGCCAGCGTGGGCTACATTCTCTCCACAACTGTTGCCATCACAGCAGGTAAGGGTGGCCCATCACCAGATTTCTGTCTTCTACCTTCGCAGCAGGGACGTTACCCCAGCGTGGAGGGAGGAGGCCCTGCGTCTGTCAGAAGGCCAAGTCCGCTGACTTGTTCTGCCCATCAGAGTTGTGTATGGTTTTATGGAGAAAGTACAAGCTTTAGAACCAGAGAGATCTGAGTTTGTATCCCAGCACAGACACAGAGCTGAGTGGCTCTGGGAAAATCTCTTAACCTCTCTGAGCTTCAGTTCCACATTCATAAAATGGGAGTAGTAACGCTTACCTCCTAGAATTGAAATATGTACACTCCAAACGTCCCCTACTTTGTGCTATAAGGGTTCTTCAATGATTTTTGTTCATCATCTGCTAGCTTCACAGCCTCCATTGGCCAAGTGACCACAAATTTCTTCTGTATAAGTTTTAGAGATCACGAGCATATGGAGTGTCTGTGTCATAATATGTGCTCAGTAAGCCACCGTTATTATTATATTTTTCTTTTCTTCTACCCCACCCCTAAATTTTTTTTTTCTTTCCGATGTGGCTTTAAGGGCCACAAGTATATCAGTTTGTTGTTTGTTTTTTGAGTGGCAATGGTGACTAACATCTTCAAAGTAAAAAGGCCGATAGGGACGAATGTGCCTGCCTTTGAAGAAGGTCTGGCCATAAAGCCGTTTGCTTTGTCCTGCCTTTTAAACAAGTGCTGCCCAAATCCTGCTCACAGAGGTGGGAACAAGTAGGGCACACAACCTGCCAGGCCTGTGCTAGGAGCAGTACCAGGAATCGAATGGGGCATTGACCCCAGAGCAGCCAGAAAGCTAACCTAATGCAAAGATTCGAGTGGTGGTCAAGAACTTTGGCCCAGTCAAGGTTGACAGGAATAGCAGACACTAAGGTCACCTCAGAAACAGAAGTTGAGGCAAGGAGTCAGCAGCTCAGAAATACAGCATGAAGCCCAAGGAGGTGAAATGATGGAGACAGAGGCTGGCTGCAGGGTGAGGGGGGCAGGCGCGGGTCACTCCCATGCCATAGGAGTCGGCCTGCAGGCTTGACATCCACTGGCCACGTGAGGTGAGAAAGCTCTGACAGCTTAACATGAAGCCCTGTATATCCATCTTTAAGAAAGATGAGGGGAGGAGCATGTGTAAAAACTGGCGAGTAAGGTCCGTGGTTTAGTTCATAGCGTTGTTTCATTGGGGGAAGCTGGGTGAAGGGTACAGGGGAATTCTCTACTGCATTTCTGGGTCTAATATTATCTCAAAATAAAAAGTTAAGGAAAAAAATGAAGATATGAGGGACCTAGGAGTGGGAGAGAGAAGACAATCTGTTCCCCCAAATGGCTTTCATTCCATTCTTCTCATATTTTGCTAAGCACAGGCATAATAGCACTTTTGGTCACTTTGGTTTCCTGCAGCAAAGAGAGCTTAGGCAGGTCCTAGACAGACTGGCCAGCAGGAGCTGTGACGCCAGCTCACCCTGTTTCCTCTTATCTGCTGCTGCAGGCGCAGTGTTTTACCTGGACTTCCTCGGGGAGGACGCGCTGCACATCTGCATGTTTGCGCTGGGGTGAGTTCCGCCCCGCCCGCTCTCTGGCCCCGGCACTGCGTGGAGAATTCCAGCAGTTGCCACTCTCTCCCCATTATTACTTCAGCCTCCCGGGCAGTCCTTTAGAGCCAGTGGAGCATCTGAGATTTGCAGTTTTGTCCCCAGAGGTGAGCATTTTAGCCTCCAAAGGGCTTCATCTCCTTCCCCTTTCTTTTCTTCTGAGCTTTAATCTCCTTGTCATTTCTAAAATAGCACATTTTGACTCATGAAAAGATTCTCGACCTCACCTCAGATCAAAGAAATGCGTATTGAAGCTACATGAGATGCCATCATTTTGCAAAAACAGGATTAATAATATTGATAATATTCCAAAGTGGCAAGAGGATGAGGAGAGCAGCTCTCTGCCAACCATGAGAAGTTCTTTAATGCAGGGGACAGTTTGGCAATATCGGCAAAAACTTTAAATGAGCCTACTTTTTGATGCAGCATTCCATTTCTAATCATCTATCTTAGAAAACTCATTGAAATGGGACACAGAGACACATGTATGAGATTATTTATTAATTTTATAAGCGAATAATTGGAAGCAACCTAAATGCCCAGCGGTGGAACACAGGTTAAATAAATGATGGTATTTCCATATAATAAAGGACCGTGCTGCCATTTTGAAAAATTGAGGCCAGTCGATAGGTACTGACGTGGAACCAAGTGGAGGATGCGTTGAATGGAAAAAGTGACATTTGTTTTATGTATAGTCTACCCTACGATCCAGGAGTTCCACATCCAGATACACACCCAAAAGAAGTGAGTACATATATTGATAAAATGACTCGTGCATGAATATTTATAGTAGCTTTCATCATAACATGCTCAAGTTGGCTACAACCCAAATATCTTCTCAACAGGAGAGTGAAAAACAAATGGTAGTATATTCAGACAATGGATTCAGCACAACAATTAAAAATAACAAACTACTGATACACACAATAAAGTGGATGAACCTTGAAAACATTTCTCAAGTGGAAGAAACCAGGCATAAAAGAAAAAACATTGTATGACTGAGCTTACAAGTTCAAGAACAGGCAAATCGAACCTGTGGTTTCCTCTGGGGAAGTGCGAGCGTGAATTGGGAAGGGGCACAAGGCAACTTTGTGGGATGAAGAGGATGGAATTGTCTTCTCCGTTGACCTGGGTGGTGGTCACACGGGTGTATACACAGGCAAAATTCATCGAGCTCTGTAGTGAAGGGTTGGGCGTTTTACTGCATGTAAATTATACCTCAGTTTTTAGAAAGTGTGCTTGTTTATCTAAGCTCTGGGGAAAAGAAAACAAAAAACAAAAAAGACTCTGGAAGACTATACTGCTACCTGGGGGAAGTACAGGGACCTTCTCATTGTTACTTTCTCTACTCCTCTATCGATTGCATTTAGGCCATACAGAATTTTTTAACTTAAAAGAATACCTTTTTAAAGGCAGGGTTCTGAGATACGGGCCAAGTGGAAGTAAAGAACCGTGAGAGTTCCGCCCAGGAGAGTCGAATTTACCCTGATTAAGGCTTGTGTGGAGTGTCGGAGGACGCGTGGGCTGCACAGCCTGTTATTGTCCCAAGTCGGCTCCCTGCTGACCCCAGGCCCAGCAGCTTCTCAGGGCCGCTCACCAGCGAGCCCCGCTGCAGCCTGAAACCCTCTTCACCTTTTTCCTGTTGCCTGGCTTTGAAAAATCCCCCTCGCGACCTCACTCTGGCCTTATTTTCTTCCCCCGTTATCTCTGTTCCTCAGGTGCCTCATTGCATTCTTGGGCGTCTTCTTAATTACACGTAACAGGAAGAAGTCGATTCCATTCGAGCCCTATATTTCCATGGATGCCATGCCAGGTAACGTTAAACCCACGTGTCCAGCTGGCCAGCCCATCTGTACAGAATGACTGCTACTTCCTGTCTAAAAAGAGACAGCCACTGGGTTTGGTCCAGGGAACGTGTGCTGTGCCGTTATGGTGTGACTGTCTTTTTTTTTTCTTTTAATCTCGGTGTGCAAAAGAGGAGGCAATGGCTGAAGCGCCTCAGTTGGTTTTGAGCACATCTTGCCTGTTCCCATGTCTGTTGTGGGGCCTCTTAAAGACGACCCTGATTCACGCTGGACGTGATGACGGTCTGCAGCACCAGGCTTCACGCCTGCAAGAGGAATTCATCCAGGTGGAATGGAATGATCAGAGAGGGGAAGGAAAATAGGATGAATGAAATTCAAATACTATAACCTTATTCCCTAGATCCACAAGGGAGTGGAGTGTTCTGGAAAGCATAATTTCCCAGGGAGCTAAGGGTTCACACTGAGAAGCCATGAGCTCAAAGGCCTTTAAGCCGTGAAGTAGCATAAATGTGTGAATCAGCCGAGTGCTACACATTAGGGAATGGTGGGGCCTGTGGAGAACTGGAGAATGCCTGTCCAGCCTAAAGGGATTCAGATTAGAAAGGTTAAGACACAGGACCTGCCTTATCTAGGTTTGCTGACCTAAATGCTATAGATTGCCAGTGACCACTAGCTTTCACTCTTTAACTCAGAGTTAATTTTATTTTATATATGTAAGATAGAAATCCCTTCAAAACATGATCGCCCACCCTTCATTGAGACAGTCTAATGAGCAACATAGAATCCCACTGATGGCGGAGAGTGCTACTCAGTGACTTTGTTAATAGCTCTGTGATGCAGGTGTGTTCTCAGGGCTGACTGAGGTGCCCCTGCTTTAAATGGCCCCAGGGTTTGTGTGTCTACTTTTTATATTATTTCCTCATCTCTTGCTGTTAAGCTATTGTCTGTCATTCTTGTTGTCACCAGCCTGCCTGTGTATAGCAACCCTGTGTCCATCTTCTCATTTGACCCAACTTGTTCGAATGGTATGTAAAAGTAACATAAATAAGCTCTGAGTTGGGGCCTTAAGGTTTCTGCTAGGAGTTAAGTGCATGAGCTTTAGTGCATGGACTTTTTAAACATCTAATCTGGCTGCTCAGATGCCTTTTTTGCTTACTTCCTTGTTTCTCGGCTGTGTTCCGGATAGATGAGGGCGCTGGATAGCTGAATTCCAGATAGGTGAGGTGTCAACTCTTGTGTGTGTGCAAGTATGTGTATGTATATGTGTGTTTGTGTGTTTATGAACTGTGTATGTGTATATATCTATATAAGTATTTTTATATGCGTATATATAGCTGTAATTTCTGGTAGAAAATAGAAGGTAACCCAAGGTAATCTTAGATGTCAACATTCTGTGGTCTGTTTGTGGATGTGGCTCTCGCTTCCTCTTTGTACCTTGTGACCGGTGGGAGGTCAGATAAAGGAGACCCTACCCTGTTGCGGTGGCGTGTCAGGGCTCTTCTGAGTAGACACGCGTCCTATACTGTGAAGAGCACGGGCTTGGAGTTCAGGTGGCCTGGATTCAAATCCCAGCTCTACCACCTGCCTGCTGTGTGACCTTGGGCAGGTGCCTGGCCCTCCCCAGGCCTCTGACCCTCACTTGTAAGTTGGGAATCCTTCTTTCAGGGGAGTGGGCTAGTATGTTCAAGACCCCTTGCACAGTGTCTAGGACATGGTAGATGCCTGCTTACATTTGGTTTCACATCCCTTTTCTTTAAAAACTTTGAAAATTGAAAAAACTCCTTGGCCCTGACGGCAGGTAGACCATGAAGGATAAAACCGCTTGAACAGAGGTCTCTTCCAGTTCCGTGGCCTCCCCGTCAGCGTCGGGACCTTGCTTGTGGTTTACCTGGATTATCTTTACAACAGACCAGTAGCTGCTGTTCAGAGGCATCCAAAATCCAAAACTTCATTACCTGTCACAATTCGAAGAGGCTTTAAATAATTCTGGCACCTGAAAGACTGCCAAAAAATGAGGAAGAGAAAAGCAGGCCCTGATGGTTAGCAGCTGGCTTGGCACTCACAGCCAGGCCTTGGTGTTCCCTGCCGACCATTCACAGTTTCACAGGACCTCAGCCTCAGACAAGGCCACTCTGCGACCATGGTGGATTAAGACAAACAGGTCCACTCCATGATCACGTGTGAACACAGACAAAATGTGAACATTGTCCAAACCACAAAAGGGCCAGCCGTGCCCCTGGCACGAGTGACAGCTGCTCTTTACCAGTCGCAGCCTTGGCCTCCAGTCTCCTCTCTTTCTAGATAAGACGTATCAGGATCCCCAGTCACAGAATGACCCCCACTTCCTGACAGCATATGATTCAAAGCAAAGCCCTGCTTCCGTAAGCCCTCCCCAGAGCCACCTCCCATGAGCCCAGATCCTCTCTAAGGCCTTTCTAACACCCTCTTACTGAGGCCCCCACAGCGCTCCATGGTGCCTGTCTCCCTCGTTGCGTTGAGTCCAGAACCCAGATTTGTTAGACTGTAGCTGCATTCCTGGTGGTCTGTGGCTGGAGAACATTGACAAAATCCGAAAGCTCAGTCCTGCCTGGAAAGCCAGCTCTCTTCCCTGAAGAGCAGGCAGCCCTCATCCTCTTCCAGCCCCCACCCCAAAAGTCCAAACCACAGACTCTTAAACTGTACCCTTCAAAGGACCATCAGCTAAGTCTTGTGCAATGTGGAAGCAAAGGGCCTTCCACGTGCTGGGTCGTTTGCAGAGTAGATAAGAGTATGGGCTTTGGTGTCAAATCCCAGCCCTGTCTCCCGTTAGCTGTGTGACCTTGGACAACTTTACCTCTCTGAATCTGCTTTCTTATCCAGAAAATGAAGATAGTAGCGCATCTCTGCCATAGGATTTTTGGGCATAAATGCAAGTGTATATGGGAGGCCACACAGCATTCGGGTTAAAAGTCTGGGCTTCAGAGTTTAAACCACCTGAGTTTGAACCCTGGCGCTGCCACTTACTAGTTCTGTGACCTGAAGCAAGTTACTTAACCTCCAACTGCCTCATTCTCCTTATCGGCAGTTGTGAGCATCAAATGAGATAAGACTTCATAAGTGTTCAGAACAGTGCCCGCCACCAACGGAACATTCAGTCCACATGAGCTATTATCATTGTTGCTGTTATTGTTACTATTACTATTTAAAGCACTCAGCCCAGGGCCCAGGGCGTATGAAGCAGTCAGACGTCAGCTGCTGTTATCATCATAGTTTCATGGAAGACACTTTGCATTCGATGTCTTATGACTCAACCTGGGGGCAAGAGAATTTGAAGGGTCTTAATTCCCTGCCAGGAAAAGAGCTGGCCTCCGAGAAGGCCAGGTCCCACCTGATGAGGAGAATTGTAGCATCACGTTGAAGGAATTAATGATGAAATTCTTTGCCCTCAAATGTAGATAGAAATCCAGCATTAATGTGCCCAGAAGTAATAAGCAAAATCACACTTTACCCTTTACGTGGCTCAGGGATGTTAATGTTAAGGGTCAAGACTCTCCCTCTGAGCATCATGGTGCATCTGTCACCATCACGTGTCTGTGACACAAAGTCACCCTCATCTCTCAACAGTATAATGAAGTTTTCTGGATCCTGATTTCATTCATGAGAAAAACGTTGGCATCTACCACGTTCAAAGCACAGTGCTGGTTCCCCTCCGCCTGTGGCCCAAACAGACGTCCTCACCTCCTCCTAGGCCAGCCGATGGTTCTCTTGACAGTGGCTGGTCTGTTTGCATATTTCCTGAAGATTCATCCCTTGTTGCTTAGCAACTGTAATAGTTCCAGTGTATATTTATGGGTGTGCTTTTTTCAATCTAAAGCATTCAGGAAATTGACAATGCACATGATTAGCTCCCAAGCACTATAATTAGTGTGTGGTGGGATAGAGGAAGATGCGGGCTCCTTTGGCCCCCTTACCACAGAATGATTTGGGAAAAATGATTTCATTTCAGGTATGCAAAACATGCATGACAAGGGGATGACAGTCCAGCCTGACCTCAAAGCTTCTTTTTCCTATGGGGCCCTGGAAAACAACGACAACATTTCTGAGATCTACGCTCCTGCCACACTGCCCATCATGCAAGAAGAACATGGCTCCAGAAGTGCCTCTGGGGTTCCCTACCGAGTCCTGGAACACACCAAGAAGGAGTGAGCCGCGTGAAGGAGACTCACCTTCCTCCATTTGTAACTGCTCAAGCCGTGCTGACCGTGGTTCAACCCCTAATTCTAAAACTCACCTTTTAAGTCTTATTTTTTTTAAACCAAGAACTCCATGGACGGGGATCTTGAAAAGCCTTTGTCTCTGGCGAAGGGTGTGTTATCTTGGTCTTGGAAATTTCAAATGTTAAGGCTGCGGGGTGGGGGATGAAAGCAGTATTCCAGTTGGGTGGTACGAATGCAGCCTCTGCCTGGTTTAGCCCAGCGGGATTTGGAAAGCCTTTATCATTCTTGAGGATGTAACTGAGCTTTGTCAGTCAATGACCCAAGGGTACCACATTCTTCAGAGCTAAAGCAAGGCAGAGATTCTGCTCTTCCTTTCCAAATCCAGTGAAAGACTGGAGACTGCTAACTCTAGTCTTCCCCCACCTCACGTGCAGGCCTGATGTCTACCCATCTTACTCCTGATTCTGTGTTCGCGATAACCTTTGTGTCACCCTCTCATGGCAGAGTGGGCTGGCCCTGGTGGAACATTCTGTCACTGGCCTGTAGGGAAATACACTCCTGTCTTCCAATTGTCTGTGCCCTCCCAGTGAAAATGTGCTTGATGTGTTTATATTGGATCTATTCTGAAAACTAACTTGTTTTTGGTTCTCTGAGCTGCTTGATTGCTTTTTTTCCCCCTAAAGGAACTGGGAGGTTAAGAGAAGGGGAGAATAAAAAGGACAGAAGCAGGGGAGATGATACTTCAGCCTATAAAGGAAAAAAACTCCCTATTCATCTTCCAAAAGGTGATTACATCACTTGTAAGAGGAGAGACAGAAGACCTGCCTGTTTTCTGTGTATTTTCCTGCACCCCAGTGCCCTCTGGGGAGACTGGGTGTGCTCATTTCAGAGACAGTCTCGCTCATCTCTCCATCCTCTCCCGTACAGAGCAACAAACAAAGCCTGAGTGATTGCTTAATGTCCTTGGAGTCGATGGAGAGTCTGGGTCCACATCCCCGTGCACGTGTGTCTGGGAGAAGCAAGCATTCTCAGAAAGGGGGCTGCTGCTTTCTTTTCAGCTGCGTCCGTGATTGTCTTCCCCTAGACTGACTGTATACTCTTGAGAATGGCAGGTAAAGGTTTGCAGACATTAATGAGCATAAGGCTCCCCTAGGGGGTTTATGTGACATGCAAATGCCTACACCCCAACCACAGATACTCTGATTAAGGGGGACTGGGGCGGGGCCCAAGGGTCTGCATGCTTAACTGGCAGCACAGGTGATTCTGAGTCAGATAATCTAAGGATCTCACACCTTGAACACCTAATAATGGAAAGAGATGGGCTGCTAAACCCCCGGGGGCCCACACACCCCTGCTGGAAAGTTGGAATTCCTATTTCTTGTTTCCTCTTTGCGGTTCTTTGGGCGCGTTGAATAATCCCCATAGGATCTGAGGCATTTCTCATCCAACGACTACTACTTAAACCACACTAACTGCTTCCCTAGGCAGCCTTTGATAGGCGGGATAACAGTGTTAATAGGCCAGTGTTGATAGATCATTAACTTTTGTGGATTGTGCTTAGGACTGATTTAGTCCTTGACTTCAAAAACTGACGTCTGTCGCCTGTGATAACTACTTCCTTACTGTGTCTTGACCACTTCTGTATTGTGTCTTACATGCCTGAGAAGGCAACAGACAGTGAGCTTTTTTTCCTTTAGGACAGGTATCAACTCAGTTCAACCATATTTATGAGGCATTTGTTAAGCATTTGGATGGTGAGGGCTACAAAAATAAGACATGGTTCCTGCCCTCCAGCGGCGACGTGAATAGCCAGGAAACTATGGCAGGGCAGGCTGAGTGCATTAGCCAACCACAGAAAGTGACAGTTATGAGGCCCTGCTAAGGTCAGGCCCTGAGCCCAGAATGGGGTGTTCGGAATTGAAGATGATTTTGGCCCCACTCATTGACAGGTGGCAAACCTAGCTAAGATTTGAGCAAAGCATAGAAAGTAGAGTGATCACCGCCAGGTAGAAGGGCCAGCATTTGCAAAGGCACAGAGATAGGGAGGGGGAGATGGCAAAGAAAGGAGAGCCAGGGAGGGTGGTGGGACAGGAGGCTGGAAAGATAAGCAGTGGAGGCGGAATCCTGGAGGGCCCTGCATGCCTGGCCCAGGAGTTTAAAGTGTATTCTAGAGGGCACGGGAGCCATCGATGGTTCACGAGGAAGAGAATGACAGGATCAGCCCTGATCTGAAAGGAGGCCTTATGCAGCGTGGAGGAAGAATCTGAGGGATAAGTCACTTTTCAAGGTCAAGCTGCAAGTCTGCAAGAACAAAACGCAAAGGGGGAATTAAAATCCAGTTGCACTGCTATTCAGATTTGCGAAGTGATTTTTCTAAGGTGGGCGGGGTGGGGGTGTCAGGGCAGAGTGGACAAAGGGTAGGTGAGCAGGGAGGCCATTTAAATGTTCAAACCGGGTGATCATTTGGCATGTTACGTGCCCCAACCTTACTCTGCCCTCTTCCCCTGTTTTTGGGATGGGCCTTTCAGCCTCGAGCCAGTGGAGGAGGATAGGAGGGGATAAGAGTGCAGGTCTGCTGACCATCAGGGGTCAATGCCACCAGGAACTGCGGCTGGGCCTGGGCAGCCCCCTGCTTCAGGTTTGGGGCGGTGGCGTCGTCCTAGGAACCTAAACTTAGGAAGGATGATCAGAGAGCTGCGTGGTGGTTTCCCGAGTGGAAGGCAGGGGCAGGTCACCTGGGTACTCGGAGGACTGCTGCGGTCTCCGGAATTCTGACTCTGTCTTGGACTGGCTTCTCAGTCTTTGCCGCCAGGTGTAGATGGACTGTCTGCTGGTGGCGGGTGAGCAGCACTTGCTGTTAGGCCGGGGGGGAGGGCATCAGCTTTCCACTCACAGCCCTGAGTCTATTTTTCCTCGTGGCTCTCACTGCCCCCCACAAGCCCTCACGAATGCTCTGGGCAACATTAATAACCCGCCTCTCTCTCCTTCCCAGCAGCAGCACCTAAAGCAGCGTCACCAAACTTGCGTTTAAACTTTCCAGTTGTTCCCTGGTCTCCCTCTCCGCACCCCACTCTGTCCCCCTCTTGGGAGGCTGGGACTTGGGGTTCCCTAATCGGACATCAGCACCAGTTCTTCGCAGACTGGTGCCTGCGGGCTTTGTTGAAAGTTCGGCGCCCCCTTGCCCTCCCGGGAAGCTGCAGGTCTGATGATGCGTCGGGTGCATTCGGCTTCGGGTCATGGGAGGGTTTGCAGCGTGGAATGAATGCTGGGCGGGAAGGCAGGACTGACGCCTCCATTGCTCTTCCGGGGGAACCAGCCGGCTTGGCGGTGCGGTGTAGATGCAAGACGTCCGTCCGCGTAGTGTTGGGGACCCTCCACTCCTCGGCCTTGTGAGTTCCAAATCTCGTCCTGTCCTGGCTGAGAGGCAGAGCAATTCACTGTTTTTGTGAGAAGCTATGTAAATGAAGTCACCTTAGAATATGTATTCTGTGTGGATGCTTATATTTCATTAACCCCATGACTGATACGGCATGTCTTATTTTTCCAAAAATGTGTGTGCTAGTTGTAAATAACATTATGAAGTGGTATTTAATTAAAGAAAATCCATGTGACCCCTACTGAGTTTGAGTCTTTGTTTGGCTGATATTTTTTAGAGTTATCTAGAACAGGGCTGTCCAATGGAACTTTCTGCGATGATGGAAATGTCGTATGTCTGTGCTGCCCAACAAGGCAGCCGCTATCCACTTGCGGCTGTTGAGCACTTTCACTGTGGTGAATGCAACCTAGGAACTGGATTTTTAGTTTTATTTAAGTTTAATTAACTTAAATCTAAATATCCACACATAGCTTGTGGGTGCTGTAGTGACGATACAGATCTAGAGATGCCCATAATTGCAGTGGAGACTGAATTAAGGTTTTTTTTTTTTTCCTACAGTGGTTAAAAACATAAACTCTAACCATACTGCTTAGGTTTGATTCCTGGCTCCACCACTTATTAGCTGTGTGGCCTTAGGCAAGTCACTTAAACTCTCTGTGCCTCATCTGGGAAATAGGAATAATAACAGTATCTACCTAAGGGTTATTATATGAGGCTCAGATGAGTTAATAGATATAAAGTCTTGGAAGTCCAGCATCCCATCAGGACATTATATCAAAGGAGTGGTTTCCCTCTTTATTTATTTTCAAAATACTTTTTAAAATTATATAATGAACACTTGTGATTTTCCTTAATTAAGCACTCATTCTAGGTTTCCAGTCTACAAAGGCAGGTGTGATATAGTGCCTAAATATTTATTTATACACACATGCACAGAGAGAGTCATACAGATATACTCATACATTTAATAACGCACTTATATGCCACACACTATATTTAGACCCATGTACATCTCAATTCTTTATAACGACTCCATGAGGTGAGTTTTAATATTATCCCAATTTTGCAGATGAAGACACTGAGACTCGGGTCACATAGCTGGTAAACAGCAGACCCAGGATGTGAGCCCAGATCTGCCTGACTCCCAGACCTGAGCTCGTCACCCCTCTGCTGTGCGGCCTTTCCTGGTGTGGTCGGATTTCAGTGGGGTAGGGTCCACCACACGTTAGGGCGTGACCTTTGTCTGAAAAGGAGAGGGAAGCACCGTGTCGAGGTAGAAGGCAGACTCGGAAAAACAGAAGCTCATCAACCGAGACTATAAGGGCCCCATTTGCAATGGCACCACCATCTAACTCTTAACCAGACAAGGAAATAAAATTCCAGCTATCATAGAGTTGGAGGGGGTTTTAGAATCATCCACGAGTCTCAGCCTTTTTGATTTCATGAAACAGTTCAATTTAAAAATAGAGATTGACAAAGGGTTACCAACCCTTTGTAGTTAATCTACAAAAATGGTTCTCAATTTTTTTTGTTATTTAATGGTTTTTACTGTTTACTTGTTTTTACTTTTTGATTTCATGGAATTGTAAAATTTCTAAATAGAGATTGACAAAGGGTTACTAACTTTTTTTGTAGTTAATTTTGTTCTTTTTAATATTTTTCATTTTTTATTAGCTTTACCAAAAAATAAATTCAGCTTTCTTTGTCTAAACAAACAAAAGACAAGAGGAAAACAAAGTCCAAGTCCAGTTTAAGAGAAAGATTGTCTTGGGAACAGCAGCACTAGTGTTTTTTTATAGCCTTATTAAATATAACAATGGACCAAGCATTAAAGTTATAAACAAATGCAAGTCACAAAACAAACATTTTCTCCTTGTGATGCTGTAAAATATTCACGTGAGAACACAGTTAGTTCTGTGAAGACTGTCCAGTTGCTACAGACTGAATGTTTGTGTCTCCCACACGCATACGCTGAAACAGAATCCCCAGTGTGATGGTACTTGGAGGTGGGCCTTCGGGAGGTGATTGGGTCTTGAGGACGGAGCCCCATGAATGGGATTAGTGCCCTGATCACAGACACCCCAGAGGGCCCCCTCACCCTTTCCATCAGCTGAGGACACAGTGAAAAGTCTAGGAACCAGGGAGCAGGTTTTCACCAGACACCGAATCAGCTGGCACCTTGATCTTGGACTTCCCAGCCTCCAGAACTGTGAGAAACAAACGCATGTTGTTTAAGCCCCCAGTCTACCGTATTTTTGTTCTAGCAGCCTAAATGGACCAAGACACCAGGTATAAAGGGAGAAGGTTCATGTGGCAGAAAGAACGTTATCTTCTGCCTTCTCCTGTTTACCCTGAATTGTGAATCTTCAACATTGCACCCTAGAAACTTTTATGCACTTAATTCTCAGGATTCCTTCATAAGTTAAAAAAAGAAAAACCCACAAAGTCTGTCTTTAACTCTCCAAAAGCCTGTTTGTCCTTAAAGAAACAGCACCAGAAATACAGCTATGCAGCTGTCCGTCACCCTGATCTCATAAAGCCCGGCTGTGTAAGCATCCCAGGATGATTCAGGAAACTGGTCTTGTATTGTTTTCTACTTATTGAAATAACCGTCTATCAGAATTTTCAAGTCACAGATGTTTCTCTCCATATGGATGATGCTAAGCATCTTTGCATGTATTTGCGTACCATTTGTGTTTCCTTTTCTGTGAACTGTCCACATTCTTTTCCCATTATTCTATGGCTCTGTTGGTGTCTCATTGATTTGAAGGTGCTATTTGTATTTTGCATTGACTGACCCTTTGTGATATGAACTGCAAATATTTCCCCGAAGTTTGTTGTTTGCTTTTTTATTTGCTTACGGTATTTTTTTTTTGCTCTGAGAAAATCTGTTTGTTTTGTTTTACATATAATTCAATTATTTCTGTATAACTATGTTCTTTATATATGCAAACATTTTTATATACATAGTTGAATGTATCAATCTTTTCTTTTATGGCTTCTGGATTTTGAATCATAGTTCTAAAGGTCTTCTTTACGCCAAGGTTACAAAGGAATTCTCCTGTGTCTTCTAGTCTTTTTATGGTTTTGTTTTACATTTATATTGAGAGCCTCTTGGACTTTGTCCTGGTGTACAAGGCAAAGGATGGAGCCAACTTAATTTTGTCCAGATAGTTACCACATTATCCCAGTTCCATCTGTGGAATAGTCCAGCTTGGCCTGAATGAACTGAGATGTCACTTGTATAATATGCTAAATTTCTGTATTTTCTGGACTTTCCACTCCGTTCCATAGGACTGTGTGCCTATTCATTCACCAGTAGCACACTGTTTAAATTATTGAGGCTTTTAACTGAGGCTATGCTTTAATATGTGGTCGGGCAAGTCTCCACCCATTGCTCTTGCTCAAACTTCTTATTTTGTCAAATAAGGGCATTGAAAGAAAACAATACCCTACTATACCATCATTTCATTAAAACAGGACATTAACACCAAAATAGAGAGAAGGGCAAAATCTCACAATAAAGGATAATTCTTTAAACTGATAATTTAGCTTTATGAAAAATTTAGGACAATGTCATTATTTGCCTCATTTTGCTGCAGGCCCATAAGATGAGACGAGTGTTAGGGAACCAAACTTGTTTTGATTTAACTCAAACTTGGTGTTACGCATGTGACGGAAGGGGAGGCCACTGGCCAGTTGCAGACACAGGACTAGAACTCGGGTCTTATGATCTCTAGTCTCATCCTCTTTCCACCGCGTCGTGAAGTGCTCCTACATCCTGCATTCGACATCCTCTGAGCTCTTCCTCCGTGCCAGGTGCTATCTAAGCACTTTACACACATTATCTCATTTCATTCTCACAACAGCCCTGCAAGGAAGCTGTTCAATCCTTGTTTTACAAATACAGACACTGAGACTCAAATTTCAGTCATTTGCCCAAAGCCATTTGGTCTGTAAGCAGCAGAGCCTGGATTCAAACTCAGATAAAACTGACTCCAAAGTCTGTATGTTTTTTAAATCTAGACCTTTGTTATATCAGCAGACAATAATTCTTTTCCCTCTAAATTTTTAATGCATTTTTTAGCATGGAATGCAAGTTTCTCTGAGTCTGGGGTAGCCTAGGAGCATTAGCTTGTCAGTCTTCGCAGTCGCCCTGAGACAAGCCATCTTTCTTTCCCTCAGTACACTTAGTATATAATTTCTCAGGCAGCTATTTATCACTCAGGATCCAGTCTGGAGACAGAAACCGCACCGGTTATTGGAACAGAAAACTGAATAGAAAGCATTGGTAACCAGGTATAAAGTGGTTTGCTAGGCAACTTAAAGGGTCAAAAGAGAACGCTCAGGTCGCAATTGTAAGAAGTAGCTACCACCTGCGGGCTGGAGGAAGCCAGAGAAGAGGCTGGAGTTACTGGGTGGAGGAGCACCCTGCAGAGCTGAAGCTCAGGCTCTGAAACAGGCTGATGCTGTGTCTCTGAGTTTGGAGGCAAGGCCGTATAAAACGGACTCAGATCCATGAGGCTCTGCGTAAGTCCGAAGACCAGAGATGAAGAAGACACACTCCCTGAACTTAAGTGGGAGAGAAAAAAAAAAAATTAGTCATGCCAAAAATATCTGTTAGAGCTTCGTGTTCAACATGGAGCCTCAGCACCCACGTTCATCCCAGAGCAGCTTTGGGCTCAGAGTCGCTGGGTACCGAGAATAAGTGTGCTCTGGGCAGCCGCCGAGGGGTGAACTGGAAGACTATTTATACACCCCACAGACTCAGAGCAGCATTTGCCCCACGTGGAGCCCTAAGGATTACTCTGAACAGTGGGAGAGATTTGGCTGTGAAGGGCCCATGGGAAGGACACTGGGGCAGAGAGGGAGGCAAGACAGAGCTGAAGCAGCTAATGGACCTCCATAATGACCAGGAGGAAAAATAAGGAAAGACAGCTCTGCGGGGGTGATAAACATTCACACACTCTGTCGCTAGAGTCAAGTCCTGCTCACTTTTGCCCATGTCCCTAGCACGCCTTAAGGGGAAGCTGATGGATGATGGATAGACCCTCCTCAGAGACAAAAAGCACCCCTCTTGTTCGGGGGATGGTAAGCTTTTGGGTAAACAAACCCAGGCAATTGCAAAGGAAATCCAACCAGCCAGCCACAGTAAGCAACACAGCTCTTCATTCATTAATGGGAGTTGTCTGCCAAGAACCACAAGGCATTTGAGGAAACGCAAAAGCATAAAAGAGAAAGACTAAAATTAATGAGATGAAACAAGAATGGCAGGATAATGTAGACAAAGAAGGCAGTGGTCCACAGGGTTCATTAAATTATCATCGTTATTTTTATGTATGCTTGAAATTTTCATAATAAAAAGCGAAAAAAAAGCTGGTTTTGAGCACTTATTATATATACAGCAATGAACAAAAGAGAGACCCCATACAAAGGAGTCAGAAAATGAAGCAAACAATACAAAGTGTGATGAATGTTATAAGTGAGGCAGTGATGGTGAAATTTCAGTGTCAGGACTAAGTAGGAAGTAAGAGAACCAAGAAAAAGAGATGGAAGCTATGGAAGGCGGCCCTGGAAGGGGCGGAGGACAGACGTTTCTCTGCCCCAGGGCTGGCCTAGCCTGACCCGGTGCCCCAGGTGCCCACGAGGCAAGAAAAGAGTTCAAGAGAAGACAGAGACAAGACTTTTCAGTCAAAACTAGGAAATCTGCAGGACCAGCTACTTAATTTCTGGGACCGAGTGCAAAATGCAAATGCAGGGGCCCCTTGCTCAAAAAGCAGGAAAAAATGCCATTAAAGTGACAATTTTTTACCACTCATTTTCTTTATATAAGGCACTTAACTCCTATGGGAATCACTAATATTATACAATTCATAGTTCGTAGCTTGTACATGAATATGTATTTTGTTCCTACCAGAAGAGTGGAAACCCTACACAAAACTAACTCAACTGTTTTTCTTTCTTTATTGATACGAGCACGTTCTGCCCACAGTCTCTGCCTCAGCTTACTGATGAGGAAAGAGGGACTGAAAAGAGAAGGAATCGTGGGTGGCCCCCATCTTTCCCTTTCCTTCTAGATCGTCATTTTCAGTGTAAGGGGTTGGCCGACACAGGGAAGTAACACAAGTAAGAAGGACACGATGGGGATCCTTGTTTGCTGCCTTCTTTCTGCGTTTGAAGAAAGGTTGGGTTGGAATGGAAAGTGCGGCCTCTGCAGAATGTCAGTCCTTCCCCACTCCCACCCCCCGCCCTCTGCTGACTTACACACATCACAGTTACCTTCTATTGGCTTTGCGGACGTCTCGTGGATCCAACAGAATTCTGTGTTCATGGGGGCATCGAGAATGCTATATGCAAATGTGGCAGCAAAAAATGCTGGACTCAGACTGTGTTTCCCTTCCCTGCTCATGCACGGGTGGCACTGTCCCATCAGACTTCGTTTACAAACAGAAAGATGTTCAAAGATGGAATTATTAAGAATTTCAAGATGGCAAAAGCAGAGCACTAAGCCAAGCGTGAGGCCCTTCTGAGGGTGGGGCCCTGCACGAGTGCACAGTTCGCACGTGCCCAGGAAGCAGGCCCTGGCCACCGAGGGGCCTTTCCAGGTGCCCCCACGTGGTGCCCGCTCAGGTGGGCTAAAAGTAACGATAGGTTCTCGGTGTGAAAGCTGCTCCGAATCCAGTTCAGTCTGTGCCTCACATTGTGAAAGAGAGCAAACTCCTATAAGGTGTGGGTGGCCATTCGGATCGAAATAAATCACAGTGACTCAAAGGGAGAAAGAAAACAGACTCTGTGGGCATCTCCAACCTGCTGCTGCCATTTTAAAATCTGAAAACTTGGATGTTCAGAAAAGGCTCAAAGCGACATGGGGTACTTTTGAAGTAAAAAGGCAAGAGAGACGTCAGGATTCTGAGTCATTCCACCTTAAGCCAAATCACCTAAAACCCACAGCTTGATCAGAGGAATGGTCCCCTTGGATAAATGTGTTTATCTAATTGATGCTTCAATTTTAACCCGTACAGCCCAGCTTCACTAGATCAGGACTTTGGCTACCAGTACTTTTCCTTTTTACACCCAGATTATGTTAGCCCAGGCTTCTAATAGTTGGAAATTAACTCCCTTCCATGTGACATTCCCTCCCCCACCCCCCTCTTCTGCTTTTGTGAGAGATTCTCAGAAAATGTTTCCAGCGTACTGTGTGCTCTGCCACGTCTGTTGGGGTTTCCACTCTGACCCATCTGATCTGCTCTTGTAGCCTCTTTGAGACCGCACTCAGCATGGTCAGCTGTCCCCTGCTGGTGACCTCCAGCTGATATACACACCCCTCACCCTCTCTGGTCCTAGAGAGGAGGCAGTCCTTCCCACGGGCCTCCCCTTCAAAGCGTGGGACAGGCCCTCAGCAGCCCCTGGAAAAGGCTTCTTGTGTGCCCACAGGGCCAGACAGAACCTCAGGGGCCCTTCATCAGCAGGAGTGTCACCTGGGTCCAGGTGGGCCTCCCCACCCCGGGCCAGCTCCCCACCCGCTTCTCCTCCACCAGGAACCCCTGAGCACTTGAGAGTCCAGACCTGACTGAGCCCACCAGGCCCAGACAGAGCAAGTCTTTCCTCAAGATTTGATTTACATCTGCTTCCTCAAAAAGCCCAACTCAGCGGGCCCTCCAGGAACTGAGGCGACTCAAGCCTCCACCCTGGGAGTCAGAAAATATTTCAAGTGGTAGACTTTTCCGGCTTCAGAATGTCTATTTAGGTCTTCACCAAGCATCCCCTTACACTCTGTGAGAGGATGATGTCAGCCTAGTCGTCCAGACAGCTGGCAACATCAAGGTGAATGCTGGTGGCATTTGAAACCCACTCAGGGGGCCACGCATGTTGTAGCACAACCACGCGCCACGATCTCTGGTTTGATCACTTAGGTGGGTTTTTCATGTCATCGAGATCTTTGGTGATGCTGCCCCCTGATTGAAGGAAGACCACATGGCTGTCCAGGAAGAACAGAGAAGCCCAGGCAGGGCACCGGGAGGCAGCACAGCATCGGGGCTAAGAGCGCAGGCCCCGGGGCTTACTCTCCTGCAACCTTGGGAAAGTACATAACCCCTCTGAGCCGCAGTTTCCTCGTCTGTAAAGTTGAGATAATAGTATTGCCTCCCTTGTAGGCTGCTGTAAGGATGTAGCATGGAACAATGCCTGGCACACGATAAAGTCTCAACGATGTTAGTGGTTGCTATTATTTTTCCGTAAGCGAAGGAGCAGTATTAAGTGGGGGCACAGAGCCACGAGGTCGAAGTCAAAGAGCTTCGTGCTTAGATTTTAGCTTCCTGCGTCTCATCTGATCTTGAGGCCATACTTCAGTCACTTCAGGGAGGAAGGGGGATTGCTATTCCAAAGACATGTCTCTCCTCTACTTGGGAATGGATTTTACGAGTTTAACCTTATCTCCAGGCTTGTGGGTATCTTTTTTCTTTTTTTTTTTTTGAGGAAGATTAGCCCTGAGCTAACTACTGCCAATCCTCCTCTTTTTGCTAAGGAAGACTGGCCCTGAGCTAACATACATGCCCATCTTCCTCTGCTTTATACGTGGGATGCCTGCCACAGCATGGCTTTTGCCAAGTGGTGCCACATCCACACCTGGGATCAGAACCGGCTAATCCTAGGCTGCCGAGAAGTGGAACGTGTGCTCTTAACCGCTGTGCCACTGGGCTGGCCCCCTGTGGGTATCTTTTTGATGACCCTCTTGCAGACAGTCTCAGATTGTAAAGCTAGCCTTAGTCATACTGGAGGAGAATGTCTTCTAGTCACCAAGGTGAGCAAGTGTGAGGGACTGAATGTTGGTGTCCCCCCAAAATTCTTATGTTGAAGCCCTAATCCCAATGTGACAGTATTAGGAGGTGAGGCCACTGGGAGGTAATTAGATCATGAGGGTGGAGCCCCCATGAACGGGATTAGTGCCCTAAAAGGAGAGGCCAGAGAGCTGGCTCCCTCCCTCCCCACCATGTGAGGACACCCAAGAAGACAGCTGTCAGCCAGGCAGAGGACACCCGCCAGAACCCAGTCACGTGGCACTAGATCTCAGACTTCTAGCCTCCAGAACCCAGACGTAAATGTCTGTTGTTGATAAGCCACCCAGTTTACGGCATTTCGGCATTTCGTTACAGCAGCCAGAACTGATCAAGACAGCGAGTCACTAAGCTCTTTTCTCTCAGCTCCAACCCCGCCCTTCCAGGGGATGGCTCTGGGATGCCGGGGCCGGACTCTGCACACCACCCTCCTGCTTTGCCAGCTGCTCCCTGGTCGGGGCCTGTGAGGGAGACTGTGAGGCAGCAGGAGGAGGAAGGGACTCGCTCCTTCCCGTCTGTGTCCTGTCCTAGGCACGTCACCCAGCAGCACCTCCTCACTCTCGCCAAGCAGCAGCTCCGTCTCGTTTTCCAGTTCTTTCCAGCTCTTGCACAACCAGCTTCACAGGCCCCCTCAGAGACATCAGCACCCTCCTCAGAGGGCTGGCTCCCTCCTCTTATCTCTTGTTTTAACAGTTCTATTGACGTAATTCACATACCATACAATTCACCCCTTTAAAGTGTATAATTCAATGGATTTGGTAGAACCACGGATACATGCACCATCACCACAGTCAATTTTAGAACATTTTCATCACCTCAAAAAGAAACCTGGAAAAGAAAATAAGTGTTGGTGAAGCTGTGGAGAAACCGGAACCCTCGTGCTAGTGGGAATGTAAAATGATGCTGGCGCTATGGAAAACAGTGTGGAGATTCCTCAGAAAATTAAAAACAGCATTACCATATGATCCGGCAATTCTACTTCTGGGTACATGTGCAAAAGAATTCAAAGCAGGGACTCAGATATTTGGATATTCGTGTTCATAGCAGCATTATTCACAACAGCCAAAAGGTGGAAGCTAATCAGACGTCCATTAACAGATGAATGGATAAACAAACCGTGCTGTATGCATACAGTGGAATATTAGTCAGCCTCGAAAGGAAGGAAATTCTGACACATGCTACAACAGGGATGAGCCTGGAAGACATCATGCTAAGTGAAAAGAGCCAGTCACAAGAGGACAAATACTGTGTCATTCCACTTGTGTGAGGCACTTAGAGTAGTCAGAGTCACGGAGACAGAAGGCAGAGTGGTGCTTGGGGGGGGCGGGGGGAGGGAGTTATTGTTTAATTGGTACCAGGTTTCAATTTGGGGAGATGAAAATGGTTCTAGAGGTGGGTGATGGTGATGGTCACACCTCAGTGCAGGTGTACTTAATGCCACTAAACTGCACACTTAAAAATGGCTAAAATGGTAACTTTTATGTTATGTATATTTTGCCACAATTTAAAAAAAAAAGAAACCCCATACCCTTCAGCTGTCACCTCCCTATCCCCGATCCCGACCCTCCCAGCGACCACTGCTCTGCTTTCTGTCTCTAGAGATCTCCCTCTCCTGGCCTTTCATATGAATGGAGTCACACAACCTGCGGACGTGTGCGGCTGGCTCCGTTCATTCAGCATGTTTTCACAGTTCGTTCAAGTGGCAGCATGTATCAGTACTTCGTCCCTTTTTATTGCTGAATATCCTATCTTCTATGTTTTAATACTCACAATGTCTGCCCTTGGTTCCTTTCGCCCTAGGAATGGAAGCTGCCTCCTGTGCATGCTGCCTCTATGCTCCCTTGGACTTTTTTTTACCCTGTGCAGTTACTAGTCAACAAGTTTATATCTAGGAAACGTTTTTTTATAATGCTTTCTGTTCAAATCACCGGTGTGATTTCTGTCTCCTGATCAAGCCCTGATGAATAGTCAAGAAAAATCAAAATCATTTGAATCCCTGGGCAGTTCATGCAGCTGCCCGTTTTTAATGTTCCATTTTCTCCTTTGCTCTCTGTGCCCCACCCACTTCCTGATTATGGTCATCTCCCTCTTATTATTCCCGACCCATCTGCAGCTCAAATTAATCAGGAAATAATATCTCCTCCTAACAAATTCAAGGACTGCAGCATTTAAAGAGCAGCTCGTTCCAGCGTGGAGTGGCACGGCTGCTCTCGAACGGATCTGCTGTTCGTGCTGCAGCCTGGGAGTGTGCAAGCGAATAGAAGTGATTCTTTGCAACTCAGAGCAACACAGCAAGACGAACTCTAATGCAGCATCCAGGCTCCAGAACACAGATCCATACCCAATCCTCAAAACTATGCAGGAGTGGGTTTTTTAAAGACATATTTCCCTTTATAAAAATGTAATACTTATTAATTGTCCACATTTTTATTAAGATTTTATAGTTTTCCGGGAGCTTTCAAAACATAATTCATTTGCGCCTCAAAACCATCTTATGAGGGACGTACCACGGTTATTTCCATTAAGTCGAAAAGGACCCAGGCTTAATGCCTGTGAGATTCGCTCACGGTTAAACAACTAGTCAGTAGCACAACCAGGATGTGAGCCTGCAGTTTTTTGAAGACTTTTAAGTAAAGCGCCCGCAGCCCTGAGGGAGGCGCTCTCATCCACTGCTCAAGGTGGAGGGTCGTGGGAAGGGGAGGTGGGGAGCAGGCAGCATACATTGGTAAAACTTTTGTGCAAAGTGTTTGGAAATACGTGTACCCTGACATTCCTTTCCAGATAATAAAACTAAATTATCAAAACAGTTTCTATGAACAGCTAGATCAATGAAACAAAAGAAATAACCCAGAAATATCTATATACTGTCTCTATATATACTAAATTGTATATATACAAAGCAGTGGGTTAAATGGATTCTTGTTAGAATGTTAGATGTTAGAATCATTGGAAAAAGAATTTAAGTTAGAGTCTTACCTCGTATTTTTATACTAAAATAAATTTCAATTAAACTAAAGTGGTAAATGCAGAAGATAGAAGTCATCAAAAAGATGAAGGTCACTATTAATTAAATGTCAGCAAGGCGGAAAAGCAAGTGAAAAATTTATGAAGTAAATTATTGGTACATTTACATAAACAAAAATGTTTAAATGCTTGTATATCAAAAAAAAGAAAAATTCAAAAGGGAAATCACAAAATGAGAAAATTTCAGCAAATATAATAATCACAGGGTTACCATCTACAATGTATAAGCTGTTCTTACAACCATACAATGTTCATAGCTCAATAGAAGAATGGAGAAAGAATTTTGGCAGTTCTCAAATGAAGTACACATGAAACATGTTCATCCTCTCCTGTAATCAAGATGCCATGGGGTTGTTTTTGCCTATCAAACAGGAAAGGCTTTTAAAATTAAACACAATACCCAATATTATTGAGGATGTGGTAAGACATACACTGAAGATGTGGGAGTGTATGGTTTGAAGAACCTTTCTGAAATGCATTTTGTCAATTTCCAATAAGGGTTTTTTTAAATGTTCATGCCTCTTTGCCTAGTAACCTCTTCTGGAAATCTATGCTAAGGAAATATCCATAAATGCAACAATATGTTTTTATATAAAGGTATCCATTGTATAGTTAATTATATAAGAGAAAATTCCAAAGAAATCTTGATTCCAACAATGAATGATTACATTAATAATAGAATACACACAATGCAATATTATGTAGCCATTAAAAGGCATATTTTAAAATAGTATTTTAAAACACAAGGAAATGCTTCCAATATAATGTTAACCAAAATAAATGGAAGATCCAAATTGAATGATTCCAATGATACCTAATCTTACAAAAAAAGATTGGAAGGGGGATGGCCCTGTGGCGCAGTGGTTAAGTTTGCTTTGGTGGCCCAGGGTTCGCCAGTTCAGATCTTGGACACGGACCTATACACCACTCGTCAGGCCATGCTGTGGTGGCATCCCACATAGAAGAACTAGAATGACCTACAACTAGGATATACAACTATGTACTGGGACTTTGGGGAGAAATAAAAAAAGAGGAAGATTGGCAACAGATGTTAGCTCAGGGCCAATCTTCCTCACCAAAAAAAAAAAAAAAAAAAAAAGAATAAAAAAGATTGGAAGGAAATATATCAAATTATTGAATAGTGACTATCTCTAAACCATGAGGTTGTAAGTGATTTTAATTTTCTTATTTATCCTTTTGTTTTCAAGTGACCTATATAGGCCAACTCTAATTTTTATAATGATAAAATAAAAAAATATCAAAAATTGACATCACTCATCTCCCAACCAATGTTGAATGTGGTGCTGATAAGAAGTGTCACTCCTCCAGCGAGGGATTGGATCATGTGCAACTCACTTGTGGGGGAAGACTGATTTTCCAGGAGTGGGAGACAAATGAGGGTGTTACCAGGGAGGCAGGTTAACTTAAGGCTCTTAAAAAAAGGCTGTCATCTGTGAGGCAAATCCCATAGGAGATCTAGAGTATGTGGCAGATCATGAATTAAAATATCTAGTGCACCCAGATGCACAGTAATGAGCCGGGGTGGGGGTGGGGAGGGATCACTGGCAGGCAAGCTTCCATGTGCAGCCCTCTTCCTTTCTCACGCGCTCTCTCACAATCAGAAGCAGCTGTTTCCTCCCCTTCATCCTCTCTTCCACACTTATTGAGTACTTGCTGTATATCAGAACCAGATGTTGTTGTAGGAGCTGGGGATCTATCAGTGAACAGATTGCCCCCATGGAACTGATATTCTAGTTGGGGACTTAGGCATTACACAGTATTTGCATACTTATTCTCTTAATTACAATTGTGATATATGCTATGAAAAGTAGTACAGGAAACTGTGGGATCACTTAACAGGGTATATCAGTTGAGATTAGGTTTGGCTGCAACAGACATCTAACAATATAGAAGAATATTTCTCTCCCAAGTAAAGGCAGTCTGGATATAGGCAACCCAGGACTGGTATGGCAGCTCCAGTGTCACAAGGGATCCAGGTTTCTCATCTTTTTGATCCACCATCCCAGCATGTGGCTTCCATCTTTAAGGTTACCTCCTGCTCCAAAATGGCTGCTGGAGCTCCAGCCATCATATTTAATTGCAGGCTAGAAGAAGTAGGAACAGTAGAAGGGCAAAGGGTACCTCTCTCAGCTAAGTCAGCTTCCTTTTGCTCACATCTCACTAGGCAAAATTAAGTCATATCTCGCTGCAAGGGAGGCAGCACATTGCTGCCCTGAATAAAATTTACTTGTAAACTGATTATAAACCAACTAATGTTTACTGAGATCTGTAGTGTGTCTGGCACTTTATAAAAGAACCCTGCAAAGCAGGTATCATCAATGCCATTTAACAGATAAGAAAAGTAAGGTCCAGTGGGTTTAAAGAACTTGCTGGATGATCACACAACCAGTTAATTATGGAGCAGACCCCCTAAAGCTCATGCTCTTTCCAGTATATTTTGCTGTCTTCCCACCAGCAACTAAAAAATGAGTGAGAAGCAAGTTCCTCAGACTTGTCATTGGCTATATTTAAAGAAAGGCCACTTTTTTCCTATTTAAAAGCATTGATGCTATGCAGGCAATGAAAAGAACCGAGGTAGGTCTGTATAAGAGCAGGGCCTTGGTCTGTTCACTGCTATATTCCCAGTGCCTAGAACAGTGCCTGGCAAATAGCAAACATCCAATAAATATGTGTCAAATGTACAACATGGAAAGAACATTTCCATAACCCCTGAATGTGCCCTGTGTCCCTTTCCAATCAACCTCACCAGTCAGAAGCAGCCACTATTCTGATGCTTGTCAACATAGACTAGTTTTGCCTTGTCTTGAACTTCACATAAATGGAGTCATACATTTACAGCTGTGTGGTGTCTGACATCTCTTGCTCAACAATTTCTTTCAAGAATTATTTATGTTGTTAGGTGTATCAGTAGTTCGTTCTTTTTCATGACTGTGTAGTATTTCTCTGAATATGCCATAGTTTACCCATTCTTCTTTTGATGGACATATAGAACATTTCCAGTTTGGGGATATTATGAATAAAGATGTTAAGAGCATTCTTGCATGAGCCTTTTATGTATGTGTGTATATACATTTGCTTACATTTCTCTTGAGAAATCTATCTAGGAGTGGAATTTCTGGGTGGGTGTACATTTAGCTTGATAAAGTGGCAAACAATCGCCAAAAATGGTTGTATCCTTTTTCCCACCAGCAACATTTGAGTGTGAGAAAGATATCTTTTACCACTTCCCTTACTTCCATAGCACAAACCTAATAAAGACTTTTTAAAGTATTGACTTTTAAGTCCGCTCAAATAAAAACAACAAAATCTGAAATGAAATCATCTGTCTGGAAATTCTCCTGAAAGGCAAGAGATGAGCGGCTCAGGATCCATAGCATCATCTCACAGTTTCTACCGAGTTTTCCAGCAGAGCAAAATGCTTGTCAACCTTGCCACGACTTTCAATGGACTGAGTCCCAAGAGATCAGTTTCTCCCTCTCTTTTCCTCTCTGCCTGTAACTCAAACCTCACAGTGAGGAGCAAGGGAGGGTTAGAAATGTGAAACTGCATAAAGTTCATCAAACAAGTGTTTCTTACACACTGTGTGCCCAGAGCCTTGCTGGACATGATGGTAAAGAGGAAAGACGTGGAAGGTCCCCTTCGTGTTCTCCAGTTGCTCACAACCTAGTTGATGAACATGAGATGGCAGCTCTTCCTCTGTCCACCATGGAAAGACTGATGTTGTGCTGGATTCTGCCCTCTGCACTTTTTTGTGTTCTAGTCCACAGGGTCATCTCCTCTGAGCCCATGATTTCAACTACCCACCATGCCTCCCTCCCGAATCACTGCCTGATCTGAGCTCACTCTTGGGCTCCAGATCTGTCTTCCAACTGCTTCCTCCCTCAACTCCTCTCTAATGCTCATAACTCACATGTGATTCATCAGTAAATTTTGTTACCCTTGCCTTTAAAACAGAGCCAGGATCATGCTATTTTTCACAACTTCCTCCCTTATGACACTTGCCCAAGCCACTGTCATCTCTAGTCTTCAGTATTGCAACAGCTCTACCAAACCGGCATTGCTATCTTATTGCTCTTGCCTGCTCCTTACCATTTCCCTTTCTTTTGCTAATAGAAACTTGAATTGCTCTTGGTGAATGCAACCATGGGGTTCCAGCAAAAGGCTAACCTGAGGTGAGTTTGGGAAAGGTTATTTACAGATGTGTGGCTAGGGTTGAGGGACACAGAAGGAGTGAGGGTAGGGAGCCATTACCATATCTGGGCCAAGAGAAGGGAGACTTTAACATAACCAGACAGAGACCTGTATGAAGAGGGTCCCTTGCCGGAAGGCTCAGTGGATGTATGCAGCCAACCTGCAGTGACCTGGAAGGGAAGGGACGTGTGGAATAATTCCCTGACTCCATCCTCCTCCAACCCTCTGACCTCCTTCCAATGTCTTCTATTGGATAAATTCAACTGTGAGCCAGAGGATAAGGGACCCACAGAAGCAGTCCGTGCAGGTTGGCCTCCTGAGGCACAGATTAGGAAGGAAAAGGGTGGAGCATAGATCTCAATGAACCAACAGAAAACAACTTGCATGGGAAGTCACCTCTTCCCACTTCTTAGTCCATGAGATTTGAGAGCTGCCGACCACACCTCAGCTCTGGAGGGGGCACATGACCCAGGCCTGGGCTGTCCGAATATTCCACGCCCCTTCTCAAGAGAGTGGTTCACTGATGCACAAGTAACCCAGCTCATACCAACAAGATGCAATCCCACGACTTTTGTTGACAGCATCCAGGGAAAGAAACTCTGTCAGTAAGGATGTGATTTCAAGCTGTAAGCAGTCATTCTGCCGTCTCTCTGGGAAGGGCAGCCTGAGACTGAAAAGTCAACACAAAGGAAAACACAGTTAGGAAACGGAGAAGAAAGACTAAATCCTGATGTCATAGTTTTAAGCCCCTGGATCCAGGCATGCCTGAAGCCCACAACTTTTCTGTTCATTTGTTTCTTAACCCAGTTTGATGTATTGCATGCAAAAAAAAAAAAAAAGACTCTAATGATATTTAATACTTAGCCCAAAGATCAACACGACGGTATACCTATATGTCTCTTAATATGCTGTTATTATTACAGAATGCCCTTTCCATATTCTCTACCTAGAAAACTCCTACTCAAATAGCCTCTTAACTGTGACTCCTTCCCTCAGTTTTCCAGGTAGAACTGCTCCCTCTTTTCCTCTGCTCTGTCAGCATTTTGCAAATGCCTGTATTTGTGCAGGTATAAAACTGTATCACAATTAGTTGTTGGCTTATCCGTCTCCCCTATCTGTGAGCTCCTGGAGGGGTAGCTTTGTGTGGGCCTTACTCTCGCAAGCCAGTGCCCGGCGTAGGGCCTAAGACCTCAGGGAAACTCTGAGTGAGACAAGGCTAAGCCAGTCTTTCACGCTAGGACCCTGGAGGGCCATTTCTGTGGGAGCACGCATTATGGATCCTCAAGCGGAGCTACAGGGTGAACAATTCCAAACTCCTCGGACCTGAAAACTCAACTTTTTACCCAAGTTGCTGTGTTAGATGAATTTAGAGAAGAAACTTACTGAGGTTCTTAGGGTGACCTTGTTGAAAGAAGTGACTCTTCATAATATTTGTTAAATGAACGAAAGGGAAGCTCGTGGTTAGATCAAGGTGGGGAGCAGGGACAGCAGGGTTAGAAGCAGCACACATTACAGAAGCAACGAGCAGGAAGCAAGGGGGCGGGGATCCACCTGGTGCGTCTCTGCGATGGGCGCAGTGCCAGCTGTCAAAGAGTGATGGCGGCCATGATCCAACCCCGCTCCCTTAGTTTAGATCTAACGGAGATTGGGTGTCTTCCACACATTTGAATCCTTCTCCTGCCTGCGACCCAGGTGCTGAGTGCCTGACAACACTGCTTCCTTGGTTTCCACATTCAATTTGCTTCACTTTGCCTTCGGGGGCCACGCGCGGGTGAACAAAGCTGATCTTCCAGCTGCACACGCTGAAGACAAATTCCTTTCCTGCTCTCTGCCTCTGTTTCCCTCTCAGTGAGCTAAGGGAAGAGACAGTCTCCATTCCAAGCTTGGCTCCGATGCCTTGTAAAAATAATAATAATAAAATAAATATTAATATCTGCGCCTCAAAGCCCCAATCCTACCGCTGTAACTTTGGAAACTCATCGAACAGCTCAGGCCCTTGCTCTTCCTCTTTGTAAAATAAGCGTAATTATGCCCCCCGTGTCGCCAGGGCCTTCTAAGAGAATCAAGCAAGACGGTGCGTGAGGAGTGTTTTGTAAACGGAAAATAAAGCACTAAAAATATAAATATCACTATTGTACATAAGGTGAAGAGGAGGAGAGAAAGGAAGGGAGGAGAAGGTGGAGGGAGAGAGGAGGACGAGCAGCAGGAGGAGGCATCCCGGTTAAGAGCTCAGGATGAGCAGTCGCGCAGCCCGCGCTGCCTCCAGCTCAGCTCCCGACGAGCCGCCTCTCCTGCGGCCATTAAGCTCGTGGAAGCCCTCGTCCTCCATAAAAGGAGGAGAACATCCGGTTCGCCGGGAACCGCGAGGTCGAACGAGGTGAAGCACGCGGCGCAGTGTACACAGTCACCGGCCCCAGGAAATGTTCATGACGTTCCCACTAACTATTCTTGTGGGCGACATTAACGGGCTCAGCAGGAAAAGGAGATAAGCTGTCTCCGTTCCCGGTGGGTAGACGCCAAGGGGTGCTGCCGTCGGGGGTGCCTAAGAGCCCCGCCGCACGCGCTGGGAGCGCGGAAACCCAGCTGGGCGGGCCACGTGCGCGCGCCCCAACGCCGCGCGCGAGGGGCGGGGCCTTCCTGCCGCCGGCCGCCGGCCTCGGGCGCCTGCGCCGCGCGCTCCGCCGGGGAGGGGGCGGGGTGGGGTGGGGCGGGGCCGCGCGGCCCGGGAGCGCGCGCGCGACGCCGGCAGCCGGGCTGGGCCCTGTCGCCGCTCGCGGCCGCTCCCGCCGGCGTCGAGGGCGTGGCGGCCAGGCTGCGGGCGGCCGGCGCCGCTCCCACCGTGCCCCGCCCGCGCCCCGTCGCCCGCCGTCCGCCTCCCGGCGCGTCTCCCCGGCTCTGCTCGTCGCGGCGCCCGGTTCCGCGTAGCCCGTCGGGCCGCGCGGCCTCTCCCCTGCCCGCCCGCCGCGGCCAAGCGCGCAGGTGAGTCTCCCCTCCGCGGGGCGGGGCCGGCGCCCGGCTTCTCCGAGCGAGGCTGCAGCCGGCGCTGGGGCGGGGTGCGGGAAGTGAGAAGCGAGTAAATCAGTAACCGGGCTGCGGACGCCCAGGAGGGTGGGCGCTCCAGTGCCCGAGACCCTAGAGATGCTCTGGCGTCCTCGCCCCCCGCGGCCAGCCCGTCCCCGCCCGGCGCCTCCTCCGGCAGCTCTGGGGTGATGTTTTGGAAAACAAAACCAAGACGCTTGTTCTCCCCTCTTTTCTCTGGCTTTGTGAAAAGGTGACAGGCCTAGCCTGCTCCTGAAGGCGGGAAAGGTGCAGTGGGTCAAACGGGGCCGCGCAGAAGGTGGAAGCCCCTTCTTGCTCCCCGTCTCCCCGATGCCCGGGTAGCCGGCGCCGTCCTTACTCGCGAACTTCTTCAAACTTGTCTCTCCGCTCTCATCCGCTGCCTGGCAGAGCGGCAGCGTCTGGTGGCAGGTTGCTTTGTTCCAGCCTCCGTGCAAAATCTGCTCATCTCCTTCAGGGATTAGGAGTCTAGCGTAGGGAGCAGTTGAGATCCGTGTTTCAGATACGCACGAGGATTATTTGCTCCCTCTTAACTGAAAATGACCTGTCACGCCACATTGATTTGAACTTTTCGTAGAACTCTGCATTTCCTTGAAGTCTCGGATGTACTGTGTGGTAAGAGAAGCAACTGGCTTATTTGTAGCTGTGATTACATATGATTTAAAATAATTGAAGACTATTTCATTAGCTCTGGTTCAATATATTAAATTATAAAAACACAATATTGAGACTCAGGATATAGATGTTTGCACATCACACAAATTCGTACCTTTTGGTGGAGATTTTATATTGGTATTCTAGAAACGGACTTTTGATGCAGGAAGACAGTGAAAGGCCTGGAAACGGAGCGCCCCTTCTTTAGCCGTGCCATCAGCTTTGCATTTTACTGCGTGGGCAGCACCTTTTCTTTTTTAGTTTGGGAAGACATTTCAAAGCTTTTAGGGAAAACAAGATTTTTCCCACTATCGAATTGTAAAGCTTTTAGTAAACATGTGGATGTTAAAGGTTACAAATGAGAACAGATTTCGTATGGTGCTAGAGGAGTTGTTGATTGAAAAACTTAAGCAAAACATCCTGAAAAATAGTGTGATTTGGAAATCCATTAGGCAGTAGCCTGAGACATAATGGAAGCTCTAAAGTTCAATACCGTTTGTTATTTAGATCCCAAAAAACCGCAGAAGGTGGAGGTCAGACAGTGGCTTTCCGCTTTTCGCCTGGAATGTTGAGGTTATAGTGAGGGAAAATGAATTATATACAGCAAAACAAATAGCATCAGTCTTTAATATCTCTACTTCAATTAGTCTTTAAAACTTACTATTTTCATATGTTCTGACAGTTGAGTTTTTTGTTGTTTGTTTCTGTCCTCTCTCTAACAAATACCACTCCTCCTGGTGGAGAACTAAATATCAATAATTACAGCAGGACCAATTCTAGATTATCTGTGAAAAGAGGGCACAGGTCATTGAAACATACAAAATACAAAAATCTAATTTTATTTTATTTTTTACCACAGCTACTAAGAAGTAGTAAACTTCTCCCCCTGAGTGGTGAGCGAGGAGAGAGTGGAGGGTCAAGGGTTGCGTGATAGTTCATCAGAACCCCCACATTGACAGTCTTGAGGGTTTCTAAAAATTGGGTCCAAATTTATAATTTAGAAGTTTTTAAAAAGAATTTAGTAATTCGACGGCATCTGTGAGTATTTTCCGTATTTTATATATGAGAACAAACATAAAACAAAAAGCCGCATGACTTTTCCAAGGTGATTCAGCAGGGCACTTGTCGAGCTGGAAAGGGGGCACTTGTTTGCTTCCAGTATCGCTCAGTAGCGTTTTGAACACATCAAAAAATAATGAAGTGCATCTAGCTAAGGTGTGTAAAGTATTCACCAAGTTGAAAAGCACATTACTTTGAAAAATTATTTTTTTAAAAATCCTAGAGGAGGGGGAATTTACCTTTTTCTGATCAGAACTTAAAATGCAAAATCAAATCCCCGCATTTGACATTTTGCCTTGAAGGATCAGTTTTGTCACAAGGCTTGTTGTAGCAGAGCAGATGGTCGTGCTACTTGGAGTTTTCCACTCGTTTGATGATTCCGTGAAGAAACAGTTTGCCAGAAGTCAGCCACAGCTACAATTGTGCTGGAGATGATGCTAAATCCTGATTAGCATGGGCTGTTGCTTACAGAAGCTGGAGGATATTGGTTAGCCCTTTCTGTGGAACCAGTCAGTATTCCCCCGGGTTAGTAAACTGAGGGACGGCTCAGTTTGGTAACACTTGGGGTGGGACAGAGTTAGCAACAATTCCAGTAATAATAGCATAGAAACAATGTACTTTTGTAATTTTTTTCTTTGCCTTTGTAAAACTGATTTAGTTTTTTAAGTTCCAGCTATGTTACCTCATAAGATGATTTTCTTACACATGTGCTAGGATTGTCATTTCCACTGGCTGACTTTGATCATCCCTCTTTCTATTCAGATTTAACTGTATTTATGATCTCAGAAAATTATGAAATGGTTGACAAGTGTAGATGTAAGTTATATCCAAAAAATCTTGTGGCTTTGCCTTTGGCGAGAGAACCGTCATCTGAATGGTAATGTCTCTGAGCCTGGGCGCACTGCATTACAGCATAAAATTCTGTGAGGCCCATAAAAAAGGCCCTTCTTCAGCTAGCTTTCTGTTTTTAGATCTTTAAATGTTTCTATGCTGGGACCATATTATTACTGCTGCTGGTTGCCCATTTTATTGATACATCTGATGTTGAACAGTTTTCTTGAAATGTTACAAACTGTTAGTTTTATTTCTGTAGCCTTTTTGTTGCTTGGAATTAGATCATTTGAGTATATATTTTTCTCATTTTATTTTATTTTTTATTGTGGTAACATTGGTTTATAACGTTATAAATTTTGGGTGTATATCATATTTCGATTCCTGTATAGGTTACATCATGTTCACCTCCCAAAGAATAGTTACAATCCATCACTATACACATGCCTAGGCACCCCTTTTGCCCCCCTGCCTCCCCCTTCCCCTCTGGTAACCACCAGTCCAATCTCTGTCTCTCTGTGATTGTTGTTGTTTTTATCTTCTATTTATGAGTGAGATCATATGGTCTTTGACTTTCTCCCTCTGACTTATTTCACTTAGCATAATACACTCAAGGGCCATCCATGTTGTCACAAATGGCTGGATTTCTTCATTTCTTATGGCTGAGTAGTAGTCCATGATGTATGTATAGTACATCTTCTTTATCCATTTGTCCCTAGATGGACACCTTGGTTGCTTCCAAGTCTTGGCTATTGTGAATAATGCTGCGATGAACATAGGGCTGCATGTATTTTGACACATTCGTATTTTCATGTTCTTTGGGTAAATACCCAGCAGTGGAATAGCTGGGTCATATGGTAGTTCTAATTTTTTGAGGAAATCTCCGTACTGTTTATGTTCCATAGTGGCTGCTCCAGTTTGCATTTCCTGCCAGCAGTGTATGAGGGTTCCCTTCTCTCCACGTCCTCTCCAGCACTTGTCCTGTCTTGTTAATTGTAGCCATTCTGACAGGAGTAGGTGATACCTCATTGTAGTTTTGATTTGCATTTCCCTGATAGCTAATGATGTTGAACATCATCCCAGGTGCCTGTTGGCCATCTTTGTATCTTCTTTGGAGAAATGTCTGCTTAGATCTTTTGCCCATTTTTTAATTGCGTTGTTAGTTTTTTTGTTGTTGAAATGTATGAGTTCTTTATATATTTTGGATATTAACCCCTTATCTAATATATGGTTTGCAAATATCTTCTCCCAATTGTTAGGATGTCTTTCATTTTGTTAATGGTTTCCTTTGCTGTGCAGAAGCTTTTTAGTTTGATATAGTCCCATTTGTTTATTTTTTCTCTTGTTTCCCTTGCCCGGTCAGACATGGTACTTGAAAATATGCTGCTAAGACCAATGTCAAAGAGCATACTACCTATGTTTTCTTCTGGAAGTTTCATGGTTTCAGGTCTTACATTCGTCTTTAATCCATTTTGAGTTAATTTTTGTATATGGTGTAAGACAATGGTCTACTTTCATTCTTTTGCATGTGGCTGCCCAGTTTTCCCAGCACCATTTATTGAAGAGACTTTCCTTTCTCCGTTGTATGTTCTTGGCTCCCTTATCAAAAATTAGCTGTCCATCGATGTGTGGGTTTATTTCTGGGCTCTTGATTCTGTCCCGTTGATCTGTGTGTCTGTTTTTGTGCCAGTAGCATGCTGTTTTGGTTACTATAGCTTTGTAGTATATTTTGAAATCAGGGAGTGTGATACCTCCAGCTTTGTTCTTTTTTCTCAAGGTTCCTTTGGTTATTTGGGGTCTTTTGTTCCATATAAATTTCAGGATTCTTTGTTCTGTTTCTGTGAAAAATGTCATTGGAACTTTGATAAGGATTGCATTGAATCTGTAGATTACTTTAGGAAATATGGACATTTTAACTATGTTAATTCTTCCAATCTAAGAGCACGGAATATCTTTCCATTTCTTTGTGTCGTCTTCTGTTTCTTTCAGCAATTTTTTATAGTTTTCACTGTACAGACTTTTCACCTCTTTGGTTAAATTTATTCCGAGGTATTTTATTCTTTTTGTTGCCGTTGTAAATGGGATTGTATTCTTAATTTCTCTTTCTGCTACTTCATTGTTAGTGTATAGACATGCAACTGATTTTTGTGTGTTGGTTTTGTATCCTGCAACTTTACCATATTCATTTATTATTTCTAGAAGTTTTTTTGTGGATTCTTTTGGGTTTTCTATATATAAAATCATGTCATCTGCAGATAGTGACAGTTTCACTTCTTCCTTTCCAGTTTGGATCCGTTTTATTTCCTTTTCTTGCCTGGTTGCTCTGGCTAGGACTTCTAATACTGTGTTAAATAAGAGTGGTAAAGTGGGCATCCTTGTCTGGCTCCTCTTCTCAGAGGGATAGCTTTCAGCTTTCCTCCATTGAGAATGATATTAGGTGTGGGTTTGTCATATATGACCTGTATTATGTTGAGGTACTTTCCTTCTATACCCATTGTATTCAGAGTTTTTATTGTAAATGGGTGCCATATCTTGTCAGATGCTTTCTCTGCATCTATTGAGACATGACATGTGATTTTTATTCTTCATTTTGTTAATGTGGTGTATCACATTGATTGATTTCTGGATGTTGAACATCTCTGCATCCTTGGAAAAAACCCCACATGATCATGGTGTATGATTGTTTTAGTGTATTGTTGCATTCGATTTGCTAGTATTTTGTTGAGGACTTGTGTTGTCCTTGTCTGGTTTTGGTATCAGTAATGTTGGCTTTGTAGAAGGAGTTAGGAAGCTTTCCCTCCTCGTCACTTCTTCGGAAGAGTTTGAGAAGGATGGGTATTAAGTCTTCTTTGAATGTTCGTAGAATTCACCAGGGAAGCCGTCTGGTCCTGGACTTTTATTTTTGGGGAGGTTTTTGATTACTGTTTCGATCTCCTTACTGATCATTGGTCTATTGAAATTCTCTGTTTCTTCTTGATTCAGTTTGGAAGGTTGTATGGTTCTAAGAATTCATCCATTTCTTATAGATTATCCAGTTTGTTGGCATATAGCTTTTCATAGTATTCTCTTATAATCTTTTGTATTTCTTAGGCGTTTGTTGTAATTTCTCCTCTTTTGTTCTGATTTTATTTATTTGAGCCTTCTCTCTTTTTTGCTTGGTGAGTCTAGCTAAAGGTTTGTCAGTTTTGTTTACGTTTTCAAAAAACCAGCTCTTAGTTTCATTGGTTTTTTTCTATTATTTTTTTTAGTCTCTATTTCATTTATTTCTTCTCTGATTTTTATTATTTCCTTCCTTCTACTGATTTTGGTCTTTGTTCTTCTTTTTCTAGTTCCTTTAGGTACACTGTTGGATTGTTTATTTGAGATTTTTCTCATTTGTTGAGGTAGGCCTATATTGCTATAAAATTCCCTTTTAGAACCACTTTTGCTGTATCCTATAAATTTTGGCATGTTGTATTTTCATTTGTCTCCAGGTATTTTTGATTTCTCCTTTGATTTCTTCGTTGACCCAATCGTTGTTCAGTAGCATTTTGTTTACTCTCCACATATTTGTGGCTTTTCCAGTTTTCTTCTCATAGTTGATTTCTAGTTTTATACCTTTGTGGTCAGAAAAGATGCTTGGTATTATTTCAGTCTTCTTAAATTCATTGAGACTTGTTTTGTGGCCTAATATGTGATCTGTCCTGGAGAATGTTCCATGTTCATTTGAAAAGAATGTGTATTCTGTGGTTTGGGAATGGAATATTCTGTGTGTATCTCCTAAGTCCATCTGGTCTAATGTGTCGTTTAAGGTGAATGTTTCCTTATGTTTTAATGTTTTATGTTTCCAGTGTTTTACTATCAATTCCACTGATGGTTCTGATATTGAGGTCCTCTCTACCCAAAAATGCATTAACATAGATTGTGCTTATGTAAAAATAATTAGTTATTGAGCACTAACTATATGCAAAGCATTATTCTAAGCACTTAGCATATATTCTCTCATTTTTATAATCCTTGTAACATCCTTATTGGGTAAGGATTATTATTATCCCCATTTTATAGTTGAGGAAATAGAAAGGGAGGCAAAGTAAGTTACCTAATATATAGAACTGGGGGAGCCATAGTTTAAATTTAGAAAAGTCTGATTATGGAGCCTAAATCTTCCTGGGATATACTTAAAGACTGTTCAGACTTGTTGGCAGTTACTGTAATATTTCATTAATTCATCCTTTTAAAATGTATCAAAGGGGCCAGCCCAGTGGCACAGCAGTTAAGTGCGCATGTTCCACTTCAGTGGCCTGGGGTTTGCTAGTTTGGATCCCGGGTGCGGACATGGCACTGCTTGGCACGCCATGCTGGGGTAGGCATCCCACATATAAAGTAGAGGAAGATGGGCATGGATGTTAGCTCAGGGCCAGTCTTCCTCAGCAAAAAGAGGAGGATTGGCAGCAGTTAGCTCAGGGCTAATCTTCCTCAAAAAAAATAAATAAGTAAAAAATAAAAAAATAAACTGTATCAAAGATACAGTACTGTATAAGTGAAGAAAATGTAGCAATACTGTAAAGATTATTGAAATATCTTGGGGCAAAGGCAAATAATTTAACAATAATCTAAAGAAATTAAAGAGAAAATAGCTATAAAGGACTTTATTGGGATAAATGACAAAATTTGAACATAGATTCTGATTTAGACAATAGTTTATCACTGTTAAATTTCCTGGTTTTGGTCATTAGCCTGTGGGTTAGGTAAGAAAATGATCTTGTTCTTACACGTTGACATATTTGGAAATAAAGGGGGCACACTCAACTTACTCTCAATGGTTCAGGGGAAAAAAGTATGTGTATAAAAATAAAGAGAGAATGATTTAAAAATGGGCAAAAATGTAAGTAATTGGTAACTGGGTAGAGAGTATACAGAAATTCCTTGTACTATTCTTACAAATTTTCTGTTTGAAATTTTTTTTAATTGAAGTAACGTTGATTTATAACATTATATAAGTTTCAAGTGTACATCATTATATTTCGACTTCTGAGTAGACTATATCGTGTTCACCACCCGAAGACTAATTAGCATCCAACTGTTTGAAATTATGTCAAAAGAAAAAGTTACCCAAAAATGAAGGTAGAAAACAGGAAATGAAGGTGTAACATTCTAAGAATTTTTTTTTTAAGTCAGGTGAAGGATTGTTTCCTGTGCTCTGATTTTTTTTTTCTTTTTAGGTGTTGGAGGAAGGAACTTGAAGCAAACAAAAAAATCTTATCAAAAGTAGCTTGACTTTCTCAAATTTCAAAATCTAGCCATTGAGAGCTCCCCAACTCTCCAACCTCTAAAAAACCAGGCACAATATTTCCTTCACCTCTTTTTAATAGGTTGAGGGAGGGAAGATATTAAAAACATTAGTGCCTCTAAGAGATAAGGTGGAAAGACAATCCTCTTTAGGTGATATTCAAAGTTAATTTGGGTTGATTATATCATTTCCCTGCCTAAACCCTCAAGGGCCTGCTGATATTGACTGGTTTTTATGTCAGAACTCTGAAATGCTATTTTCAAGGCAGCGTGGCCCGTCCTTGCCTTTCTGACTTTGTCTCGAGCACTCCTGCCACACAGACCACATGACCTCTGTGCATACTGATCCTTGTGTCTTCCCGCCTTTGTCCATGAACTGTTGGCTCTGCCCGGGACATACACCCTTCTTTTCCTGCTGAAATTCTGTTCATCCCTTAAGTCTCACCATAACATCCTCTGGGAAGCTGTCTCTAATCTCGTGCAGAATTAAATTTTCCTTTGTCTGTGCTGCCATATCAGTGGGGTAAACACAATGCTATCTGCCTTCATTCAGCAATCTTTATTAAGCATGTATTGTGAGCTAGAAGCGACCAGGGACTGGGGAATCAAAGACACTCATGGTCTGGTGCTAGGAGTGATTTGTAAACAAATAAGCCTAAGGATGTAACAGAGAAATGAAGAAACTGCTGTGAAAGCTGTGAACTCCACCTGACAACTTAGTTTTGAAGAAAAGGTTACAAGCCACAGTGAGATACCATTTCCCCCTACCAGGCCCCTTCCAGGTTGGAGATTTCCAGCACAATAATCTAATTAAAAGAATAAGTTTAAAACAATTGTCGTACCTCTGGGCTACCCAGATAGATATATACAGTAGAAAGCTAAAAATATAAATTTAGAATGCAGGAGGGAGAGGTTGAGTCTGGATATAGAAATCAGAGAGATCAGTGATTTTCAGTGTGCGTAGGCAGGAAAGACCCAGCGCAGATCAGAATCTCTTGGGGTCATGTACTTTTTCCAAACTGCCCATCCCCTTCATTGCCCAGGATTCTGTTCTTGCTTCCCCCTCAAATTTAGTGACGTCCTTCCCAGCTTAAGAATCATTGTGTGAAACGAGAAGCGGTATTGATGCACACATGTTGTGCGTGCAAACCACAGGGAAGCAGGAAACAAATTTGAGAAGCACTGGTGGTTAAGTAGTTAAATGCTTCGGTGTGGAGAAAACCACTCAGTAAGAGTAAGATGGGGAAGAGGGTGGAGATGAAACCTCATAGATGAAGTTGTAAAGCGTGAGTGGAGAAAGGAGTTGGCGACAAAGACAGTTGGTGAGGAAGGAGACCGAGAAGGCGGGGAGGTCCAAGCGTGAACAGGTGTGTGGCGGGGTCTGGTGCTGCAGACGGAGGCTGAGGCCCGAAGTGAGGTTCGAGTATGAGGAAGCCGTTGCTGTTCACAGAGGGCAGTTTCAGCCAAAAGACAGTGGCGGGAGGCCAGCCGCACTGAGTTCAGAAGTGACTAGCGTTGAGGAAGTGGACACAGCAAGTACAGATGACTCTTTCCAGGAAGCTGGTAGGAAAGGTAAGGAGAGACAGAGAGAGGAAGGTAGAATCCAAATGGAAGTTTTCTGGGTTTTTTCCCCCCGATTGGGGCGGGGAATCTTCCAATAGGTACGTTTACTGAGGAGAAGGAACAGGTGGAGGAGGAGGAATTGAAAGTATAGGAGCCCAGGTAATGGGACAAGATCCTCTTGGAATGGTTAGTATTGTTGAGAAGAAGACATGCTTGCTTTGGTGGGAGCTCCTTGAGGGTAGGAAGCATTTCTTATTCATCTAATATCCCCCAATACCTGGCAGGCAATAGGCATGCAAGAAAATGTTTGTAAAAATGAGTAAAGATTTTACTTTTTAGAATGAGTCTTTCCTGATTGATGTAGTAGAATAACGATGAAAAAAAACCTGCTATTTTTATCCTGCCATTAACATTTTGCAATGTATTCTATATATAAGCAGTATATTCACAGCCTTGTGTTCCTTGAAATAAAAGGGAAATCACAAATTAGGTAATATTTAGATAGTAATAATCACAGTCACTTAATTTTTCTGTGCCTGATGGGTATTTCTTAAACCCTGTTTCAGCATCTTGGAATATGTCTTGCTCGAGGCATGATGCTTGGTGGGTGTAGGGTGCAGTGCATCGGAGGAGACAGACATGCACGTAAACTGTCCCCATAAGACAGCCTCGGTTCCTTTATTTAACAGAGGAACGCTGTCGGCTCTGTGCACTGGGGTTAAAATTGTTGATTTTTAAAAGTTCAGAAAAACGGTATCTTTTTGATTGTCACATGTCAAGTTTTGCCTACTGTAAATATTTCCTGCATTAACAAAGACTGCCTTTGTAGAGGGCTTTTGGTTCTGGGTAACTTAATTCTTTATGGGTATATTCTAAAAGAACAAATTGGCTAAGAAAGGTAGAGTCAGCGCCTCGCAGGGCGTATTTCACAGTGCAGATGGTGACTGAGTCTGTGTGGGTTTTATTCTGCTCTGCCAGTTTCAGCGTCGAGGACCTAAAACCCAAAACAAATCTGTGAAGGCAGTTCTGGTTCACATTTTCCTTCCTACTGCTTGTAAACTCGTGTACATATTGATGTTATCTCATTTTGTACTATCCTTTTCTCCCCCCAGTTTTACTAGAAAACTTTCTGCCTTTTTTTGTGATACATCATTGCCAGTGAAATACATAAAGTATGCTAAGCAAATCAAATTAGTATATATAGAGCTGGTGTATGAGGACTGTAATGAGTTGATTTGGATGCTGATTTATCTTTCCTGAGTAAACTTGCTTCATTTGGTGAACTGCTGTCTCGAGAATTGATCGGAACAGGACGTGGCTTCAGTCTTCTCTCTCTTGTTTTCTCTTTTAACAGTAGATGCCTGGTAGACATCTTAGAACTTTAAAAACAGAGAAGACCTGCTTTTAGGGGAAAATTCTGAGGGACACTATGAAATCTTGGAATGACAGCCAGTCCGATCTCTGCAGCAGTGACCAAGAAGAGGAAGAAGAGATGGTTTTTGGTGAAAATGAAGATGATTTGGAGGAGATGATGGATTTAAGTGACCTGCCTACCTCGCTTTTTGCTTGCAGCGTCCATGAAGCAGTGTTTGAGGTGCAAGAGCAGAAGGTAGGCACGCATCCCGCCTTTGCCGACCTTTGGGGGTGTGTTGAATGTGTGTGGATTTGAGGAAACAGGGTAGATGGCTCTTTTGCAAAGTTTGTTGCTGGTCCATGTACAGAAAATGCACGTCAACCTTTAGACGTTGCTGCTGCATTTTTATGGTGTTTTATGAGGGTATCAGTCTGCAACAGATAGAAAGTATTTAAAAACTAGTTCTTTCCCACAAATATTTCAAGAAGCTCTGGTTTGTGGTGAACTCTGAGTCAAGTCTTATTAAATCTATTCCTTTATTTGTTCATTCACTTTTAGAGCCTGTTCTTCAAGATTAAAGAAAAAGCTGGTGCTATTTAGCCTGGCTTCCTATGACTTGGGTAGATTCACAAAAGAAGGAATATTGTAAGCCTTTTTCTGGGGCTAGTTACCTAATTAGACTATCTGTGATTTCATTGTAACAGAATTGTTAATATTTCTTGTATTACTTTCTACAACTTGACTGGGGAAAAATGATTGAGTTTATTTTTTAAAGGTTACTCTCCTTCGGTTCATTTATTATTTACCTGGAAAGAAAGAGGTTTTGTGTGCGTGGTTTTTGTTTCCATCCTGACCTCAAAAAAGCCTCTAAGTCTTAGTCCTAAAGAAGTAAAATATTGCTGCCATTGATATAAATTTTGCATGTTCTGAGACTTTTTCTCAAAATACCATCACCAGCCTTTTCATTTTCTGTCCGTGCACTCAAAGTATTTTCCTTCCACTGCCTCTCGTGGAGCAGAACTTGGTATGTTTGACTCAGTACATACTTGAGCACCTCCAGTGTGTAAGGCACCGTGCCGGCTGCTTCAGGCACAGAGCAGGAATTAAGCAGCTTCTGCCTCAGACAGTTTGCAGTCGAGATGATAAGTAATTTGATGGAAGATGGAAGACTACTGACTCTGGAGACACATTGAGGTGTCAAGGGGAGAGAGGATCACAGCCGGCTGGAATGGAAGAGCTTCCGGGGCAATGGCATTGGAGAAGAGCTGTGGAGTTGGGGAAGAGTTCGGCAGGGAAGGGAGAAGGATTTACAGCCAGAGGGAGCAGAATGAGCAAAAGAGCGGAATCAGGAGAGCGTGGACCACTTCAGAGAGGAGCCTGCAGTTCTGTGTGGCTGGTACATAGGTGAAATGTAGCCCAAGTCAGAAGAAATGAGGCTGGGAAGGTGAGTGTGGGGCGTCCTGCAGAGCTCAAGAGCTTGCCCTTCTGTGGTCGTCTTCTGAGCACAGGAGTGACGATCAGAATTACGTGTTCGTGTGATCAACTGACAACGTGGGAAGCACAGAGTGGTGGAAGGAGAGCCAGAAGCAGGGAGCCCGTTGGTTCGGATGCTGTTGCAGTAAACCTGCCTGGAGATGCTGAAGACCAGAAGTGGAGCAAGGGAGAGGGATGACAGTGCCAGTTTTGTATCTTTTGGGTTTCTTTTCATTTACAAACACTATTTTCTTTCCCAAATTCAGTCGTAATATAAAAATTTTGAACTCATTCTTCCTAACTTTCTTAGACTTTATAAGAGCTCTACGTTTTCGTATAATAAATAATTACAGTAACTTTGTTATTGTGAGAAACTGCATGTATTACTAGTTTATCTTAAAATTATGTTGATAAGAATTCTTTAAGAAACCTCACAATCTTATCTGTTCCAACTTTTTCTTTTTTAATTTGCCAAAGTGGTGAATTCTTGTTGGTTTTCATTTTAAAAACCATTTGGGGTTATGTCTAGCCTAAATTTATATTGGAGATCATATCAGCAGAAATTCTAGTAGTTCAGTGCACCTCACGTTATATAGGATTCTTGGTTATAGTAAATTTTATATAAAAGCCTTAGAGGTAGTATCCAAAACTGTAAAGTATAAAATGTTTATGTAATAAAATTATATGTGGCTCATCAATTGGATATAAAATGTGGGGAGACTCAAATGTTTCCTTTACATTTTTATTCTCACTATCAGTGTCTTATTTTGCTTTCGTTTCTCCTGGAATAACGTCTTTATGCAGGCCATCCACATGCGTACAAAAATCAAAGCAAAACAAACCATTTCTGATGGATTATACACAGAATAATCCTGATTGCAATTAAGTGTTTTATTTTCAAAAGAATTTTAGTTTTATTTCTTGACTTGAAAAGGTTTTTGTCTTTATAACTTTATAATTCTTGCAGGAGTTTTACCCTCTTCTGAATAGTGGACTAAATAGCACAGGCACCGTTTTCATGTGAAGGTGGATTGTCAGTTCCGATCTCTAGATTTTGGCTCTACAAAATCAGTATTTCTTGAAAATAGTGTGTGTGAGGTCGGAGGGCAGTGAAGAGTAGAATAAACTGTAAGAAAAATACACCGAAGAAGAGGCTTATCTTTTGTTTCCGTGTCTGCACCCACATGGTTGCGAGTTTTCTGCACATGCCCAGCTGGTCCAAGCTCCCTCAGGGACACTGCAGGCTTAGGACCTAATTTTTCTATAGCAGATTTGCATTTCTCCTAGTGTGATTTTATTTACTTGTTTGTTGTTTTCAACTCCAGTTGTCCCTTTCTTGAAATAAGGAAAAATTAAGCAGGCTTCTGATTTGAACGTGAGAGGTTTTTAAAATACAGTCTGGGTTTTATAGTGTAAGAAATAGGACTGTGTCTTCTTTCTGCTTCAGGTTTGTGTGTCTGTGGGAACTCAGTAAATGTTAATGCAAAGCAGTGTCGTGGGTGGGACTGACTTTATAAAGGACTGCACATGGCTTTTGGATTACAGTCCCTTCACGTACTGCCCTTTGTATATAAAACTGTTTCTGCTCACCCGCTCACCATCCGACATTTGGTTTGAGTTGTTCTCTAATGATAATGGTTGGGGTATGGTGAGAAATCTCTCCCTGCTCTCCTGGTCCTGCTTTTCCGTCAGTGACACTTAGCATCTACTAGAGTTCCCAGTACAGCGTAACACCTGTTAAATGTTGAATGACTGGATTCTTTGAGATGGCTGTTGACGGTTAGTGATGCAGAAACAGAATTCTGAGCTGAGTGAGATGAAATAGTGCATAGAAGATTTAATCTGAAATTAGGATCTCAGATACACTGGCCCACATTCTTTCGGGGTCTGTGTAATCACATGCACAATATACATCTTCCTATCAAGGATTTCGTTCTACACCCTCAATTTAAAGAAGAATAGGAAATATTTTTTAAGAAAAGCAGATGATATTTGGGAGTTAACTGAATGAGCTGATTCTCTGGTTTCCAGACTAAATCAGCTGTGGGGTGTTCTGACACAACCTTCAATCCAAAAGAAGTGAAATCCTTTGAGGAATGTGATTTGTTTTAAATTTGGGAATTGAACAAAGGGATTCAGTGGAAGAAGGTTTCTGTTATGGTGAACTGTTCTTAACAGTGCCTTGAACATAATGTTACGGTAAATATTTATTTAATTGAATCTATAGCGCCATTCTGGCCAAGAATTGGTAAAATTTAGTTAACTTCAAGGCTAGATTAAATGCTGGAGAATCATAAACCTTTAGAGCTAGAAGAAATCCTAGTCAACTCTCTATTTTGTCCCGTAGACTCAGAGTAATAGAGCTTGCTTTAGAACCCATTTTTCACTTGTACACTGAAAACTACAAAACATTGCTGGAAGAAATTAAAGACGACACAAATTAGTGGAAAGTCTTCCATGGAATGGAAGACCTAATATTGTTAAGGTGTCAGTACTACTGAAAACGATCCACAGATTCGGTGAGATCCCTACGAAAATCCCAATAGCGTGTCTTGCAGAAATAGAAAAAACATCCTAAAATTCATATGGAATCTCAAGGGACCCCACCCAGCCAAAACAATGCTGAAAAAGATGAAAGTTGGAGAACTCACACTTCCTGATTTCAAAATTTAATACAAAGCTACAGTGATGAAAACAATGTGGTACTTATATGGCAATTATATCTCAGTAAAAAACAACGATGATGACAAAAAGGAACCTCCCTATGTGGTACTGGCATAAAGACAGACATTTTGACCAAAGGAATAGAACAGAGAGCCCAAAAATGAACCCTTGCATATATGGTCAGTGATTTTCAACAGAGGTGCCAAGACCATTCAGTGGACAAAGGACAGTCTTTTCAACAAATGGTTGAAAACAGGAAATCAACATGCAAGGGAATGAAGTTGGAGCCTTACTTGACATCATATACAAAAATTATTTCAAAATGGATCAAAGGCCTAAATGTAAGAGCTAAAACTATAAAAAACAGCGAAAAAATTCTTGACGTTAGATTTGGCAATAATTTCTTGGATATGACACCAAAAGCACAGGTAACAATAGGAAAAAATAGATAAATTGGACTTCATCAATAATAAAAATGTATGCATCAAAGGACAATATCTACAGAGTAAAAAAGGCAACCTACCGAATGGGAGAAATGTTTTTAAATCGTATGTCTGATAGGGGATTAATATACAGAATATATAAATAACTTCTAAAACTCAACAACAATAGAAACAAACAACCCAGTTGAAAATGGGCAAACGACTTGAATAGATATTTCTCCAAAGAAGATATGTAAATTGCCAATAAGCACATGAGAAGATGCTCAACATCACTAATAATTAGGAAATACAAATCAAAATCACAGTGAGATACCACCTCACACCCATTAGGGTGGCTGTTATAAAAACAGAAAACAAGCGTTAACAAGGATATAGAGAAATTGGAGTGTTTGTGCAATGCTGGTGGGAATATAAAATGGTGCAACTGCTGTGGAAAACAGTATGACAGTTCCTCAAAAAATTACACATAAAATCCAGAAATTCTGCTTCTAGGTATGTACAGAAAAGAATTGAAAGCAGGGACTCAGATTGTACACCAATATTCATAGCAGCATTATTCACAGTAGCCAAAAAGTGGAAACAACCCAAGTGTCTGTTTATGGGTACATAAACAAAATGAGGTGTAAACATAGAATGGAATATTATTCAGCCTTAAAAAGGAATGAAATTCTGATGTGTGCTACAATATGGATGAACCTTGGAAGATATTATGCTGAGTAAAATAAGCCAGACATGAGGACAAATACTGTATGACTCCACTTAGAGGTGCCTGGAGTAGTGGGATTCGTAGAGACAGAAGGTAGAATGGTGGTTGCCAGGGGCTGGGGGAGGGAGAATGGAGAGTTAGAGTTTAATGGGTGCAGAGTTTTAATTTGGCACGATGAAAAAGTTCTGGAGATGGATAGTGGTGATGCACAGCAGCATGAATATCCTTAATGCCACTGAATTAAAAATGGTTAAAATGGTAAATTTTGTGTTTTGTATATTTTGCCACAATAGAAAAAATACCAAAAAAGAACCCATTTTTCTTGGGTTTAGCATTATTTGTAAACATAGATGTGTATATGTATTGGACACCTCTTTTGCCCCACTTTCCATCCTCCTGGCCCACCGTTTCCCTCCAGCTGTTGCTAGAGCGCCCAGCTGTGGGCAGATCTACCCTCACAGCAGCTGGCCCCCACTGCACTTTGGATATCTCGCTTTTTGTCCCAGCATTTCTTTGCTGCCTGGTGAAGTTGCTCGGCCATATTGGTGGAGACACAGATGTGGAAGTCTGGGGGAGTTAGCATTCCATAGGGCAACCCTTGACCAGTGGGGGACCAAAGCCAGAGAATAAGTCCCCCTTTTCTGACACTGAAACCCACAATCCTGAGGCAGATTCTCACTGGCTCCTTAGGGTTCCTAGGACGACCAAACCCCAGTTGCCCACAGAGGTGACCAGCTTGATGACAGAACCTGGAAGGAAGAAGGACTGGCCTGCCTTCCTTCTCTGTTTCCCTGTTTCCCTGTTCCCTCTCTTGCCCCGTGGGGTCACTTCCTGTGTGTGTGTCCTTGCCTTGGCTTCTGCTTTCCCAAGGAGCCCACGGGGAGACAGGTGAATAACTTCCAAGTTTGGTTATTCCTCTTGTGTGAAGACACTATCCCATGCTCTCAACAAGAAGAAAGAACTTTTAGGTTATGTGAAAAGGAGAGAGACTAATATACAGAACGCTCAGGTATCCACCCAATTTAGCAAATAAAATGTTACTAATACAGTTGAACCCCCTGAGTCTCCTCCCAGAGACAACCATTATCCTGAACTCAGTGTTTATCATTTCCCATGCAATTTTAACTTTTTTTGGGTTGAACCATATGAAATTGCTGTATTTGTGGGTCAAAATCTTCAAATATCGGCATTTCTTGTGGTTCAGCCTAGTGCTGTGTGTATGTACATACACCATTTTTAAAATTTTTCTCTATTTGCAGTTGACGTGATTGTCTATCTAGAAAGGAATCTACATAAAAGCTGTTAGAACTAATAAGTGAGTTTAGGAAGGTTACGGGACACGGGTAATATACAAAGTCAACTGTATGTCTATACACTAGTACCAGAAACTGTGAAATACTTAAGTATAAATCTAACAAAATATGTGTAGGATCTGTACACTGAAAACTGTAAAGCGCTGATGAAATATGTAGATAGTATTTTACATCATTTTAAATTTTATATAAATAGCATAATTGTATAAGTTCTTTTTTTGCTCCACATTATATCTGTAAGACTAATCCATGTTGAAATGTGTGTTCAGTTTCACTTGTAAAAGGTATCCTATTTTACATATATACTATAATGTATTTGCCCATTCTTGTTATTGGACGTTCACGTTATTTTTTCTTTTAAGATTTTTTTTTTCCTTTTTTTTCTCCCAAAGCCCCCAGTACATAGTTGTGTATTTTTAGTTGTAGGTCCTTCTAGTTGTGGCATGTGGGGTGCCACCTCAGCATGGCCTGATGAGTGGTGCCATGTCCACACCCAGGATTCGAACGGACGAAACACTGGGCCGCATGCAGCGGAGCACGTGAACTTAACCACTTGGCCACGGGGCCGGCCCCCATTTAGGTTTTTTTTTTTTTTTTTTTTTAAGATTTTATTTTTTCCTTTTTCTCCCCAAAGCCCTCCCGGTACATAGTTGTGTATTCTTCGTTGTGGGTTCTTCTAGCTGTGGCATGTGGGACGCCGCCTCAGCGTGGTCCGATGAGCAGTGCCATGTCCGCGCCCAGGATTCGAACCAACGAAACACTGGGCCGCCTGCAGCGGAGCGCGCGAACTTAACCACTCGGCCACGGGGCCAGCCCCCCCCATTTAGGTTATTTTTGATACGTCGCTGTTGCAACAGTGATGCTGTAAATGTTCTGTCCGTGTCCTGTATATGTCGTGGGGTAGGTTGGGTCTCAGAGTATGTAACCAGGAATGATACTGCTGGCTTGTGAGGCTGCCCTTCTTCGATCTTGGCAGATAACTCCAAGAGTCCGTGAGGCTGCTGCCCCTGTTTGCATCCCTCTCAGCCGTCTATGAGAGTTCCCATTGCTCCATAGCATCATCAACACTGTATATTTTCAGAATTTATATTTTTTGCCAGTCTGGTGAACATTAACATTTGTATTACTTTTTAATGCACTTTTGGGTAAACTATCAGTGAACACTTCGCAAACTTATCACTTGGTGGAGGACCAGCTTTTTCTCCCACATGTCACAGACTGATGCTTTTGTCAAACGCAATAGGAATGTCACAGCAATGTAACTTGCTAAAACACTTGTAAACACTCCCTCTCCTTTTCTGTACCGAACCTTGTCATGGACTGGTATCAAAGTTCATGGGCTAGTAGCACTGGGTCCTCAGACCACACCACAGTATATATAACATTTAGGGATTTTCAAGTATCTTACAAGATTTTGAAATGAAAAAACCATCTTCACTTACCTTCAATTCTATTGTAGCTTCCATTGTGAATATTTTGTCTCAAAAACAAGAGTTAAAAAGGATTTTGGGTCATTTAGTTAGGTAGGTAGGTATTCTAGTTATCAGCAATATTGAGATATCACTGAATAATAAGGTTGGCAGTCATGTTCTTAGAGATCTTTGGTTTACACATTACACGCCCCATCTTGATTCATGTTCAGTAAGGATATAGTGAGCATTATGCCACAGTTACAAGTTCCAGGGAGACCATGGTGGACAAGATGAAGTGCCAGCCCTTCTAGAACATAGAGTGAGAAAGATAGTTGACATGCAAATAAATGAATAAGAATTTCAGATAATAACAAGTACTGTGAAGAAAATGGTAGAGGGATAGAGAGCGACTTGATGAGTGGCAGTTTTATTTAGAGAGGTCAGGGAAGGCCTGTCTGAAGAAGCAGCATTTGATTAGACCTGAGTAATGAGAAAGAACCAGAAGAATACTTAATAATCCTCAGCTTCCTATAATTTAATTGAAATTTATCCTAAAATAATTTAAATAACTTTTCCCTAATGTGTGCATATAGTCAAAATGGCTTATAATTTTTTTATCTTTGTCAAAGTGCATAATGGCACCTAGCCTGCGTCAAAGCTTTTTTTCCCCAATAATCTCAGTTTCAATTGGAAAAGATCTGCTACTCCCCAAATCAAGGTAGGAGTCAAAGCTCTTAATTTCTAAGAAACAGCTAGATCACCCATGAGCATATGTGCCTAATCTGTCCAAAGCAGGGTGCTCCCATGGGTGCGGACGAGGTAATTCAGGAGCCAGCGAGCTCAGAATAGGTGGGTGCCTCGCCTCCACATCGCCTGGCACAGAGCCCAGCTGCTCATTAACTCCATGCTGAATGAAAGACTGGGAAGATCATCCACCGGGCAGGGCACTGGTACTTCCAGCATGGATCTTGAACCCTCAAATTAATTTCAACGACCGTGTCATTTCTGTTTGTTTTATTTACTAATCTGATTTACGTTTCTATTTTCATAAGTTTTGTAGGTCATATTAGGACAGCAGAACATGTTCATAATGTGGTATGTACATGTGTGTTTGTATGTGTGTGTATATAAATAAATATGTACATAAATAAAATAGGAGTGCAAATCAAAATACTTTTACTGATTCAAGAAAACAAAGAACTCGTTTTTTCCTGAACTATTTTAAGAGTAAGTTGCCAACAATGATGGCTATCACCCCTAATACTTCAATATGTGTTTCCTACAAACAAGGGCCTTCTAGGAGAAAAAGACAAAATTCAGGAAGTTAATGTTGATACATTACGCCCTTCTAATCCTCAGACCCCATTCAAGATTTGCCCATTGTTCCAGTACAGCAGTGCCCCCTTATGCATGGTTTTGCTTTCTGTGGTTTCAGTTACCCACAGTCAACCATGGTCTGAAAATAATAAATGGAAAATTCTAGAAATAAACAATTCATAAGTTTGAAATTGTACGCCGTTCTGAGTAGCATGATGAAGTCTCGCTCTGTCCTTCCCAGGACCTGAATCATCCCCGTGTCCAGTGTATCCACGCTCTTTACACTCCCACCCGTTAGGCACTTAGTCGCCGTCTCCATTATCAGATCAACTGCCACGGGATGGCAGTGCTTGTGTTCAAGTAACCCTTATTTTACTTACTAATGGCCCCAAAGTGCAAGAGTAGTGATGCTGGCAATTCGGATATCCCAAAGAGAAGCCATGAAGTGCCTCCTTTAAGTAAAAAGGTAAAAGTTCTCAACTTAAGAAAAAAAAGTCACATGCTGAGGTTACTAAGATCTATGGTAAGCACAAATCTTCTATCTGTGAAATTGTGAAGAAGGAAAAAGAAGTTCATGCTGGTTTTGTTGTCGCTCCTCAAATACGTATGTATAGGAGAAGACGTGCACGTATAGGGTTCAGTTCCATCCACGGTTTCAGGCATCCCCTGGGGGTCTTGGACCGTGTTCCCCGTGGATAAGGGGGGACTGCTCTAATGTCCTTTATAGCAAAAAATCCCTCATCGCGTGTTGCATTTAGTGTCAGGTGTCTGTAGTTTCTCTGAGTCTGCAGGAATCCTAGTCTTTGCTGGCTTTTCACGATGCTCGCTCCTGCTGATTCCAGGCTGGTTACTTTGTTGCATGTCTCTCGGTTTAGGTTTGTCTGATGTTTCCTCAGGATGAGACTCCATGCATCTTTGGCAGGAATGTCACAGAAGTGACACCATTCTCTTCTCACTGCCTCCTGTCAAGTGGTGCGATTTTTATTTGTCCTATTACTGATGAAATTCACTTTGAGTTCTTCACTACGGTGGCGTCAGCAGGTTTCTCCACTGTCAAGTTAGTCTTCTCCTCGTAATTATAAGTATTTTGTGGAAGGTACTTTGAAACTGTAAATATCCTGTTTCCCCATCAAATTTTTAACTCACTGATTTATTCCTATCACTAGGAGTCATGGTTTCTTCTTTTTGTTGTTGGTTGTCGTCTGATCATTATCTTGATGCTTTGATTTGTCCTGGTTTTGGCCTGTGGTTGTCCCTTCAAGATAGCTTGTCCTTTGACATGTGCCCATCATTCTTTGAATATCTCTTTACTTTCTAGTGCAAGGTATTCCAGAATTATCTTGTATTTTCTCTGCGCCAGCTCTGGAATCAGCCGTTTCTCCAAGGAGCCCTGATTCCTTTCGATGGGGAACAGTGTTTAGAAACTGAGATATGAGAGTTAGCTGTCTGTGCTCACTGCTCTTGGAGTGTCACTGTTCCAGGCCTCGCAGCAGACAGAACCAGGAAACATATAGATATATACGTATGTTTGCACACCTGCTTATGTTACCTTAGACTTCCAACTCCAGTGCAACACTAAAGAATTATTTCTAGTTGTCTCCGTTTTCAGATTTGCAACTCTTTACTCTGACTGAGAGGAAACTAGCTTCCATTATCTTGTATTTACTTATCCAGTCACTCCCTCTCCACCCCCTCCTTTCCCATGAGGACACCCTCCTTACCCCACCCGTGCTCCAACACCCATGCCAGGTCCCACCCTTCACCTGGACCCACCCAACGAAAGTCCTCACCCCGCCTGGATTCTGAGACTCCCACAGTGCCGTCCTTACCCCTCTTCGCTCCAGTGCCTCACCGGGTTGCCTCCCTGCCCACATCCCCCTCCTCACCCCCCTCACCCCCTCACCCTGCCCCTTTGTGGGATCCCCTCCCTCTTGGCCTGCTCTCGGCAGTCTTCCACCTGGACACTCCCCTGACGCCGCTGAGCTTCAGCACCCTGTGTTGGGCTGCCCCTCCCTCGGCACACTGTCCTCATCCCTGTTGGGCTCCAGCACCCCCTGCCAGGCCTCCCTCCTGGGTGACCACCTTCTTCACCGCACTTGGACTCCAGCACCGTGCTCCAAGCCACTGCACCTCCCCGCTCTCTGTCAGCGTGGACACACCTGCCTTCCTTGGCCTCACCTCAAGGCGTCTGCACTGAATGTTCAGGAAGAGGAAGGACGCCTTATTCTTTTTAAAAGAACAAATAATACCCTTAAGGTCCTTCCCTGGGTTTCTGACATTGTTTCAGATGTACATGTCTGGGAAGATGGGGCTCCGGCTTTAAAAATCACCTTCATCCTCGAAGGTCCATGGAGAAAACCGCACTGGAAGGCAGACTTCTGCCCTGGAATAAATCACACGCACAGTCAACGTTTGTTCCTTGTTGTCGCCTCTGGACCTAGGATAGTAGCTGGCCTTAGGGAGTGTGGATGAACAGTGAGGACACACACGGGTCTGGATGGAGACCACAGAAATAGACTGCAGGCTCCTGTCAATCACTAAGCACACGGGCAGGCCCACGAATGAAGCAGTCCTTGATCTTTGCGCATAACTGACCTTAGTGAAGAAGAGTCGTGTCTTACCGCTCTATGTTTTCTGTATATACTTTGATAACTTCATATCAGCCGTTTCCGCTCTAAGTGGCTTTTCATTCTCCTGTGCTAGCTCGGCACCCTGAATACATGCCTAGTAAAGCATGTTCAAGGCCATCAGCAGCAGTTATTTTAAGAACTAGAAAACAAAACAAAAAAGATAAAATTAATAGCAAGATAAAGGCTGCTGAAGTGAAAACAATGTATTTTTTCAATATGTCGAATTTGTGGCTGCAATAAAGAAAGATCTCCCTCAGTTCAAGCCCAGGTTCATAGCAGAGTAGCAGAGTCCTCAGTGTCATAACAGAGAAGCAGTGTTCTCTGCCCCAGTGTCAGGGATCTGAAGAATCCTGGGAGGATGGACACTGATTTCATTAATTTCATTAATCAGTGGCGCTCTGTATCACCCACTGCAACCGAGTCTCCTGGGAGTGCGTGTCTCCTAGGCAACTGCTCCAGCAGTGAGAGGCATATAAATTACTAAAGGACTATTAGGAAGGGCAGAGTCTAATTTTCCATTGGCAGCCATGATAGCACCTGCTGTCTAGTTCACGTTGTGTTAGCACTGTGCATTCGCCTCCTTCCTGGGGAATCCACATCATACCAGAAGAGCAGCTATTTTTTTGTAACCACAGAATGGCTGGTGGGCTAGTGTGAAAGCTCTGCCCTATTTCTGTTAGTGACAGTAATGGTACTGCCTATACTTTGTTCTAAGAGCTTTAAGTGTTCACTCTGTCTCAACCATAACCCCGTGAAGTGGGTACTTTTGTTGTCCTCGTTCACCAGGTGAGGAAACTATAGGCACAGCGAAAGTAAGTAACTTGCCCAAGGTCACACAGCTATAAGATAGAGCCAGGAGTCAAACCCAGGCACTCTAGCTCCAGAGTTCTGTTATTTGAGAAGATAAGTGGCTGGTAGAAACCATACGCTCTTCCTAAAGTTATCTGTCCAGGTTGTGGAGTCCTCGGGTCTTCTTTCCATGGTCTCATGTTGAAGAAGTGAGCAGTCTCTGTTAATGGATGCAGAAAGTAATATTTTATCCATGCTAAAAGGCCAAGGAGCGGAGAGCTTCTGGTCCTCAGGAGTGGATAGTATCTATTCCTGTCCCCCTCTCAGATGTGGAGGTGGGTTTGGTACTTGTTCATCAAAGCCTGTGCTTAGTCACTGAGGTCACAGGAGAGAAGCCGCTGTGTTGACAGCAGTGTCTCTGGCTGGGCCATCAGAGCATCTGCAGGCTGGCACATGCCATTCTCCTGACTGACAGAAGCCCGAGGCCGGACATGAAGTTCAGGCTGAACCTGGACTTTCCTACTTCATGCTCGAGAAGCACAAGAAAAGGGAAGTAAAGATTCGAGTGGACATCCTGGAGAGCAGAGTCATGGTTTCCTCTTGCAGCTGGCATGGATATACGATACTGACCTTGACAACTGAAGCCTGAGTACTCGGAACAGCTGTCTGGGCAACTGAAGCCGTTTTCCTTGTTCCTGGGGAAAATTCACAGGGTTTTCAGGGGAAGAACTCACTTTTGTGGTCTTTCTCACCTCTCATGTCTTAGATCAAAACCGTATGTTTGAGCCCAGGATGAATTTGCAAACATGAAGTGTGTCGTAGGCCATCTTGAGTCTTTGGATAGACAGTGGCCCCGTGCTAATCTGACCGCCTCTTCAAGATGCCTGTCAACCGCAGAATCGCTCGGCGGGATGGCCAGAGGCCTTGTAGAGTGGGAGACAGAATTCTTTGCTTTTCACCATTTGTCTGCTCTCTCCCCAATTTTGTTCCATCCTCTCTTTCCTCCAGGGGGCCTTGTAATCTGCTCCTCTGTCTTCTCTGCACTTTTCTTTTCAGTAAACAACCAAACAGGCTAAAAAGAAAAAAGACAAAAGCCATTGCTGCTGCTGAAGGACTGTCAAGAGCTGGGATGTCATTAGAAGTTCTCACAGTTAAGGTCTTGCAGATGGTGCCTCTCCAATAGATATTCCCCAGAAAAGCCAAATAAAAAGTGCTTTTGTTTATTAATGGCCTGTGGAGTTTGAGTATCGCTGATGGAGGGCGGTACCTTTGTACCTTGAAAATTAAGTGGGGTGTGTGTGTGTGTGTGTGTGTGTGTGTGTGTGTGTGTGTGTGTGTGTGTGTGTAGACTCTTCCGGTGGAGATCCTGACTGCTGCCTGGTTAGCGTAAGTATTAATGTGGCTGTGGTTGTGGATCTCATTCCCCTCCTTAGGTGGCAGGCTGTGTTTTTTAGGTGTTTTGAGGTTAGCAGTTGGCCACCAAACTGCTTGTAAATGGCTTCTGCATTGTGCACCCATCTTCTGTATCACAGTCATAGATCTTTTCCAACTTAACCACAGAAAATGGGAGACTTTTCATAACCAGAATTACTAGTAAGGAAGTGTTGTCCTAATTGAAGATGGAAAGCAGTGGCTGACCAAAGCCAGCCTCACTGTGATCCTGGCCAGGTCCATGGCTGACACTCACCTGCAGGGCTCTGGTGAGCCCCCACAGGCTGTGTGCAGTGATGGTGGGGTGCAGGTGCCACCTCTGTCTTCACAGCTGGCTGCTGTAGCCACCTCATCTCATCCCTTCTCTTGTTTCCTGATACTTTTTTTTTAATTTGGTAAAACTCACCTACAGTGAAATGTACTGGTCTTAAGTGTGCCATTTGATGAGTTTTGACAGTATCTACCCGTGTAACCAACACTCCAGTCAAGAATATTTCCAGCCCCACCCTAATACCAATCCGTAGTTTCCCTCAAAAATGACTTATCGTTGGTATGATACTTTTCTTGTATGTGGTATAGGGGTTTGTAGAGATTTGGGGAAAAAATCATAGTCCTTTAAGGATTTATATTCCAATAAGGCAGAGTATGTATTTATAGACATAGTAACCATTAAAATGAAAATCCATATTGAATAGATAATGTTCCATATTTTCTTGAATTTTAATTCAGTTTCATGTTTCTTTCTGATCTGGAAAGGTGTTGAAGGCAACATAAATGCTATAGAACAAGGTTATGGAAGGTGTTAAATTTTTATGTGTTCTGCTCCCCTCTAGCCTTCTAAACTTAGGTCCCAGAACTTTTTACAAGTGCTCAGGTTGTCACAGTGAAGTTTTTAAATTTGCCATGCCCAGGCGTGTGGGTGCTTTATCCTGGTCAGTGAGGTCCATCCCTCTGCCTGTAGTTAGCAGGACACTGAGGAGAACCAGAGGCATTTGCCTACCCCAGGCGGAAATGGGGGCCTTGCTTCTGATTATGCTTCTGATTATGGTCAACCTGCAGCCTCTGGATGCTGGAGAGATGGAACTTTCTGTTTCAGATCTACAGGAAGACATAGAATGTAAAAAATCTCTTGCCTTAGGACACCGGAGATAATTTCACTGCTGAATGGTTTGGAGTATTGCTTCTCATCAGCAGTGACATTGTTCCTCTTCTTCCTAATGTGCAGAATTGATGGGCCCCTCGGGATTCCTTAGTCCAAGGCCAAGGCCAAATCATTTTCATCGTTTGTTCCTCAGTGAAATTGACAAACCTCACCTTCTCTGTTTTGAGATGAGGAACAGAGTAGAGCAGGGGTAGTTCCGGAAAGGTCAGGAAATATGCACTTAGCTGCCATCCTCGCCTGGTGCTCCTTGAAACCTCCCTTCCTACAGCGTGGTTTCCACTCTCCTCCTTCTATGATTTTTGTATGTCTATTGCCCAGCTACAAAGTACTCTTCTTGAATTCCCAAGAAAGTTGTTGGTTACACATTATCCTAACATTTCAGGTGCTAGGTATTTGTGTCATTTTTACTGCTGATTGATTGCACAGTGGTCTCAGCATATGAAGGCAGCCTCTGGTCTGTATTTGATGGAAAACTTGTATAACAGGAAAAGCCTCATGGATTGGTTTTGAGGCTAAATTATTCATATTATTCCCATAGATGTTGTACTGCCAAAAGGGAATACTAAGTGACCGCTGGAGGAGTAGGGTGGTCAATGACGATTCTGATTTGATGAGATCGCCCTTATCTTACCAGAAGTAAGTGTGTAACCATCACCCTTTAACAGGATGATGTTAGTTTTTATGTTATTAGAGAATTCAGAAATGTATAAAAGTGAATTATTTCTAAAACAGTTCTAAGGAGAAAAATAATAATTTGATTTCTGAATGCACTCTGAACAGCTGCACGTCCCTAATAGTTGTCACAAGCCATTTTCCATCCGTGTCGTAGATTATGGCTGTCTCCAGTCTTCTAAATCCCTTCTGTCCTAAAGCCAGGCTGTCAGGGACACAGCCTCGGGAATCTACCTGTTGATATTGTGGATTCACAGAAGGGCAGAGCTGCCAGCTAAGGGGTCCTGCCTTTTACCTCAAGTAGGAAACAACAATAGTTTCGCCTCCACATTAATTTTCGTGTTTTCTACAGCACCTCACAGCTGGGAGTCACGCGTTTAATAAATTGTATTTATACTACATCAAGGGGGAAACAGTATGAAAAAGAGAGAAAGAACTAACAAAATTTAGAAAAAGCTTACTTAGTAAACTTCCATGACTTCGTTTTTGTATAATTCTTAATCAGTTCACAGGTATTGGAATTTAGAAGAGAAAGAGCCGTACACCCCATTGCTGTCATCTGCAGGCTACATTCAGTTACACTGTATTCCTGGAATGAGAAAAAAATCGTTTTGAAGGAAAGAAGGATGTGCTTAGCAAGTAGCTGTTTAGTTTGCAAGATAGCTTGTGTTATTGTTACTACGACAAGTCATCGTCGTGGGGAATTAGGAATAAATACATGGTCCTTTTACCCTGGGCAAGGAAAAGCATTTAATGTACAGAATTCCAAAACGCTAATATTTTGTAAACCATAATTAATTCTGCCTTAGTTTCCATTTCCATTGTGTTCAGTGTTGATATTTCTTAATTATCTCATATGGGGATATTTACTAAGTATTCAAAATATGTTTAAAGTAAGCATCTACCAAGAATTAAATGGAATGTGATTTCACAAAATCTCAACTTCAGTTTTATTTAAAAGTGATAAAATCGGCTGTCTTTTTTTTTTTTTTTTGCTGGGAGAGATTTGCCCTGAGCTGTCAGCTAACATCTGTCGCCAGTCTTCCCTGTTTTTTCCCCTTCCCCAAAGCCCCAGTACATAGTTGTATATTCTGGTTCTAAGTCCTTATAGTTCTTCTATGTGAGCTGCCGCCACAGCATGGCCACTGACAGACAGGTGGTGTGGTTCCACGATGTGGTTCCTGGGAACCGAATCCCAGCTGCCAAAGTGAAGCCAGCCATCTTTGAAGTGAATGCTGAGGAAACTGAAATGTGCCTAGAAATATTAATAATTATTAGTATTTAATATATTTAAGTGTTTGTATTTCTTTTTAAGCACTAAAATCCTCACTATCGCTGTAGTATTTATTTGTCCATATTACTTTAATATGTGGAAATACTGTAGTAAATAAGAACAGGATTGATCTTAAAGTTCACTTCCTTTTGTAGTACATTGGAAATCTGGCACTTAGCGCAAGGGCTGGCATGCAGCTGGTTGCTTAATATAGTTTTTTAAAATGAATAAACAAAAATAATATAATTTTTAGGATAAATGACATTTCCTAAATAATGAGGATGATATTTGAACATCAGAAGAATAAATACTGGTGCACAAATCATTGTATATTTTATCAAGTTGGAGAAATATTGCCAAGTGGTAGGTAAATGTTCAAATTAAGAGAAGTTAATAAATGAAGGAATATGTGATTTTCACTTCACTATCAACAGGTAACTGAAAGATCTTCACGTAGTCCAAAAACAAAGCTAGTTCACAGGTTCTTTTTATCGTGTTACCATTGGCAAGCCTAAAGAATATTTCGAAAGGGCTTGAGATTTTCTTACGTCTGTTTTGTTACATTTCATTTATTCAATTATTGCATGAAAGTAACCGGTAAAGAAAATTTAGTGTTGCTATTCTTCTGCTAATTGAAGTTAGGTTTTTCATTATCCCAATTCATTAACAAATGGGAAGAGAACCACTTTTTTCTCAGCCTCATGGAATGACTCAAATATTGCTCTCACTCTTTCCCGTTCTATTCCATCTCAAAATACTTAGGGCATATATTTTCCTTTTTACCAAAAAAAATACTATTTTTATGGAATTACGTACTCCCAAATGAACCTCGAGAAGAAGATTTTATTGTTTTGCCTTTGTAAAAGAGGAACCATGGCTATAGGATATTACGCATCTTTAAAGAAGGTGCTAAATGTACATTAGCATCTTTCATAGAAATTTCATTCGGGGGGAATAGAGAAAGAAAAAAATCAATTGAAAAGAAGGCAAAAAGAGAAGTGAACACAGAAAATCTGAGACAAATAGATAAGAGGCAGATATTCAAAAATATCAGTAATCACAACAAGGCACTAATTCCTTCAATTAAACACCAATGATGGTCAAACTGGACTTGTTTACACACACGTTCTTTTTATGAGGTATATTTCAGACATGGGATACATAAAGGTTAGAAGTAACGGATGGAAATTGAGTTCCATGGAATATATAACCAAAAGGAAGCTACACCAGCTGTATTAATATCAGACAAAATAGACTTTAAGGCAAACGGCATTCCTAGAGAGAGAAAGATAAAGAGGGCCACTGCCTAATGATTAAAGGTTCAGTTCACCAGGAAGAGAAAACAATTCTTAGTTTGTATGCACACAACAACATACCATAATCTTAAAATATATGAAGAAAAAAATGAACAAAATACAAATGAACCATTACAAGGAAAAATAAAGCCATCTAACAGTGGGAGGTTTTAACAGACCTCTCTCGGTAATCACAGTTCAAATAGACCCCCCCACCCACACCCAAATCAGTATATGGAACTTCTCAAGAACACAAGCTGGACATACTGGACATATTTACGACACAGTGCCTGACAGCTGCAGAAACACATGCTTTTCAAGTACACATAGAAGATTTACGGTGACCTCTTGGACAAAAAGCAAGTCTCAAAAATGTCAAAGGATTGGTATCACTATCGATAACCTCCTCTGATAAAGGTGAAAATAAATTAGATATTAAAAAGATAGCAAACAAAAACTCCCATCTCTTTGGAACTGGGAGACATCTAAACAATTCATGACACAAGGGAGAAGTCATAATGGAAATTACAAAGTATTTAGAATCAAATGATAATGAAAATAATGAATATCAAAACTTGTGGGAAGCAGCTAAAATAATACTTAGAAATGTGTGGTCTTTAAGTGCATACATTAAGAAGAAAAGCTGATGGGACTGGCCCCATGGCCTAGTGGTTAAGTTCAGTGCGTTCCACTTCAGCAGCACGAGTTTGCTTTTTCAGATCCTGGGCATAGACCTACACCACTTGTCAGCCATGCTGTGGTGGCGACCAGCATATAAGATAGAGGAAGATTGGCACAGATGTTAGCTCAGGGCTAATCTTCCTCAGCAAAAATACAAATCAAATTAAAAAGAAGAAAAGCTGAAAGATTAATAGACTAAGCATCCATCTAAGGAGATAGAGAACAAACTCAAAGAAAGAATAAAGGTAAGAGCAGAAATTAATGAGATGGGGAATAAATATCCATAGAGCCAATATTGTCTCAAAGTGACTCCCAGGGGAGACAGAGGTATCTCTCTCCAGTTAACGGACCTTTAATTTCTCTCAACTGTGTATTACGTTTTCAGTGCTCAGGGGAAAGGACATTTGCAACAGGTGGTGCTGGAACAAAGGGATAGTCATATGGGGAGGAAAATGAACTCTGGCCCTTGTCTCACTGTACACAAAAATTAACTTGAAGTGGATCATAGACCTAAAAGTAGGAACTAAGCTATAGAACATCTAGAAGAAAACATAGGAGAAAATTTTAGTGACCTTGGGTATAACAGAGATTCTTAAATAAGACACAAAAAGTACAAAGTATTTTTTAAATGTGAACAAATTGGACTTCGTCAAAATAAAGAATTTTTTGCTTTTCAAAAGACACTTTCAAAATGAAAAAGGGAAGCAAGAGGCAGTATTTGCAAAGCATACGTGTGACAAAGGACTTATATCTAGAATACACAGAGGAACTCTTACAACTTAATGAGAAGACAGCCCAGGTTACAAAATGAGAAGAGATTTGAGGAGACACTTCACCCAGGAAGTTATAGAGATGGCATATAAGCCTGTGAAAAGATGCCCAATATCAGTAGTTATTAGGGAAATGTGAATTACAACTACAGTGAGATAATCTGCACACCTGAAAGTTAAGAGACTGGCCATGCCAAGTGTTGATGAGAATGTGGAGCAGCTGGAACGCTCATACGCTGTTGGTGGAAATGTTAAATGGTATGATGACTTTGGAAAACAGTTGAGTAGTTTCTGAAAATCGGTCATATACCTGTCGTACAATTCAGCCATTTCACTCTTAGGTATTTAGCCAAAAGAAATAAAATCATATATCTACACAAAACTTGTACATGAATGTTCATAGCACCTTTATTTGAATAGTTAAAAACTAGAAACAACCCAAATGTCTATCAGCAGGCAAGTGGATAAACATCCATACGGTGAAATCTACTTGACAATAAAAAAGATCAAAAAAGGGAACACAACAACAAGGATGAATCTCAAAATACTTATGCTCAGTGAAAGAAGCTAGACCCACCCTCCGAAAAAGTACATTTATATAAAATTCTAGAAAATGCTATCTAATCTAAAGTGATAGCAAAAAAGATAGTGAGATAGTGGTTACGGGTGGGGCCACCTCATATATAAACATCTGTTTTATGTTGACTAAAGACTTAAACATGAAACCATAAAACTTCAAGAAGGCAAACTAGGAGAACATCATTATGATCTCAGAGTGTAGAGGGTTTCTTAAGACACAACACCAAAGGAAAAAATGGATATATTTAGTAACATTCAAATTTAAAACTTACATTTCTCTAAGAATAGAACTGCCATATGATCCAGCTACTCCACTGCTTAGTATTTATCCAAAAAACATGAAAACATAAATGCGTAAAGGTACGTGCACCCCTATGTTCACTGCAGCATTATCCACAATAGCCGAGACTTGGAAGCAAGCTAGGGACGAATGGATAAAGAAGATGTGGCATATATACACAATGGAATACTACTCAGCCATAATAAAGGATGAAATCTTGCCATTTGTGACAACATGGATGGACCTTGAGGGTATTATGCTGAGTGAAATAAGTCAGAGGGAGAAAGTCAAATACCATATGATCTCTCTCATAAACAGAAGATAAAAACAGCAAACACATAGAAACAGAGATTGGATTGGTGGTTACCAGAGGGGAAGGGGGCAGGGAGGAGGGCAAAAGGGGTAACTAGGCATGTGTGTGGTGATGGATGGTAATTAGTTTTTGGGTGGTGAACATGATGTAACCTACACAGGAATCGAAATATAATGATATACACCTGAAATTTGTGTAATGTTATAAACCACTGTTACCTCAATAAAATAAAATAAAAAGACTGACATTTCTCAGTTAAAAAAAAAAAAACCTAAAACCACTACAGAGAGAAGAATTGTGAAAAAACATTTATGGCATATGTTATTGACAAAGAATTAGTGTCTCTGTGGAACTCCCATGACTCAATAAAAAAAGACAACCCAATAGAAAAAGGAGCAAAAAATGATATGAACGGGATATCACGTTTTGAGGCACTCCAAATGTCCAATAAATATGAAAAGAGGCTCAACCTCGTGATTATTCAGAGAAACGGGAATTATAGCCAAAATTAGAGCCCATTTCATATTCCCTACCTCACACTGATGAAAATGTAAAAGTCGATATCAAGTGCTGGCAAAGGTAGGAAGCAACCGGAACATGCTTCCGCTCTTAGTAAATTGGTACAAACACTTTGGAAAACTATTTGGCTTATCTTCTAAAGTTAAAAATGTGCCAACACTGAGGCCAGGAGAGCCACTTGTGGTGTGTACACCAGAGGAACTCATGCACATGGGTACCAAGAATGTTCATAGCAGCACAGTAGTAGCAAAAACCTGGAGGCTCCAAATCCCAACAGCTTTAGGGAAATCCTGCTGCGACTCTACAATAGAATACTATGCAGTAGTGAAAAAGGATGGCTAAGAGTTACAGCAACAACGGAGAATCTTAGGAAGAAAATGGAGGGAGGGGCTGGCCCCGTGGCCGAGTGGTTAAGTTCCCGCGCTCCGCTGCAGGCGGCCCAGTGTTTCGTTGGTTCGAATCCTGGGCGCGGACATGACACTGCTCATCAGACCACGCTGAGGCAGCGTCCCACATGCCACAACTAGAAGAACCCACAACGAAGAATACACAACTATGTACCGGGGGGCTTTGGGGAGAAAAAGGAAAAAATAAAATCTTTAAAAAAAAAAAAAAAGAGAAAATGGAGGGAAAACAAGTTATAGAAGAAGACATGTAGCGTGATTAAATCTTTAGGGATACAAATAAATGTAAAACTAAAGAAAAGCAAGGGGATGATAAGCACAAAATCTCAAATGGTTTCTTTGAAGGAGGGAGGGAATGGGATGGGGAGAAACAACTCTGGCACACTGGGACTTCAGAACCGTAGAAGTGTCCTTGTTCTGTACTTGGGCATGTTTGTATCGTTTTGTGTATTTTACATTTATTTTATAATTACATTTATTTTATAATTTAAATCTATATAATATTTAATAAAGTTAATTGCTTTTAAAATAAGTGCAAATTTCAAAATTTAGCATATGAATAACAAGTTGCCTGTTCTTGTAGACCTGCAGGAAAAATATGCTTTTTCAGAGTTGGGGGGCGGGAGGGAGGAGGAATCATAATGAGTTTATGTTTAATCCTTTATTATTAGGGAATTACTTATCCCATAACTTATGCTTAAGGGTTTAAATTTCCTTTTGTTAAAGATTTTTCCTTTTTCCCCCCATTTTCTCGGCCCTGCTGCTCCTCAATTTACAGGAGAGATTCGAAGCACTGTTCACCGTCTACGATGACCAAGTTACATTTCAGTTGTTTAAAAGCTTTAGAAGAGTCAGAATAAATTTCAGCAAACCGGAAGCAGCAGCCAGGGCTCGGATAGAACTCCACGAGACAGACTTCAACGGGAGGAAGCTGAAGCTGTATTTTGCACAGGTATTTCTGGTGCAAAGGGCTCTGTTCTCTAAACTTGCCTTTCCCCATCCAAAAATTTTACCAGTTCTCCACTTTCTATATGTCAGAGATCTTTGAAATGAACAATCCTGATCAGCAAATAATGTAAAAACATTTTTTCTTTATTTTACAGCTATATAAATTTATTTATTGAGCATATTTACCCTCCTGACTTCATTTTGCTTGGACTACTAGTTAAAGGAATTCATTTTCCTGGCGGCTTTCCTCAGCTGGGATCCCGTGCGGGTGAAGCCCCACCACTTCACGCTCAGTGGGTTAGCTTTCCTGCCGTGCGTCTGCAGTGGCCCTGGTGCTGTAACATCCTTGGGAGAATTGAGGAAACAGTCTCTGAAGTCATTTCTGTGTTCTGGGTTCATTTAAAACACCTCATAGAAAATGGCTGCTGGCCTGAGGGGTGGCCAGCGGGGTGCCACAGCTCTGTATAGAAAGGCTCTCTCGGACTTTGAAACTGCAGAGGACCCTGTGGGTTCCCAAGGATGGGATGTATTTACTATTCGAATCCCGCACTGGTGTGACTCAGAAACCGATTTCTTCTTGGAAGAATTGGTGAAATAAAGGCATTAGAGCTCTACTCTTGCATTAAGTACACTGTTTTATTTTCAACAGAGTCATTTTTTCTTGGTCTTAGCTTTCAAATTAAAAAAGAAAAAAAGAGGTTTGTTGTCTCACACTCCAAATGAAAACCTGAGTAAGAGACGTCTGGACATTTCTTGTGGGGTCGATCGAGATGGAGACGATAGAACCTAATCTCTTCTAAAATTGGAATCTAGCGCTTAGTACTGTTCGTTGTTCATTCATCGATTCGGTTTTTTATTCAGCTAATATTTACTGAGCACCGAATCCGTGTGGGCTCTGTGCTGCGCACTGAGTGTCCAGTGGTGAACCGAACAGACCCCAACCCAGCCACCGAGAGATGGAAACGGTTAAAGAGGAGTTTCTGATTTTCTTCAAAGAGATGTAACAGTTAACATAAAGAGGAAAAGGAGGAAATAGCCCAGTCCCAAATTTTGAGTGTCTCCTTCCCTTCAGGTGCAGGTGTCCGGTGAAACACGGGACAAATCGTACTTACTGCCGCCCCAGCCGGCCAAGCACTTCCTCATCTCGCCCCCAGCGTCCCCTCCGGTGGGGTGGAAGCAGGGCGAAGACGCGATGCCTGTTATCAATTACGATTTACTCTGCGCCGTTTCCAAACTCGGACCAGGTAACAAACTTTTCTGTCTTTCCTGTTATTTCCCCCAGGAAACTTTTGTATTCAAGACCATATTCAGCAATTTGTGTTCTAGCCACCTAGTGGCAGCATGAGCAGCGTGGAGGATGACGTCACACAGACCAGGCTCAAACTCTAGCATTTGCTGACTTTGTGATCTGGAGGAAGTTACTTAGCTTCAATTTTCTGAGCCTCTGGGTTCTCATTTATAAAATAGGGATTTGTAAGATAATAGCTACCTTTCAGTGTGGTTATAGGGGTTAAATGATAGATATGTGATATTCAATAAATGTACTCCAGTTTTTACTGCTACAAGTTCTCCCACGGAACAGGCGCTGAGTGAGTCCTAGTTGCCTTCTCCTCACCCCGTGTAAGTACCAGACCAACACCCTCGGCCTTGAACAGTATTTCAAGAAATTGGTGGTGATACCACATCAACCCTTCCAAATTTTTCTCATGTATTTATTTTTCATTTCTTTTTTCCTGCTATTTAATTTCCCTCTCTCCTCCCTTTAAAATAATATAAGAAGTCAGTGCCGTTGCTGGTTCAGACTAGTTGTCCACTGAAGGTAACGTTATGTGTCCTATGGGGGATACAAGAGGCGTTTGAGGGGAGTGGCTTGGTGGTGTCATTAGACATCAGAGCTGTATCCTGGATGTCTGGGGTCCTGTACTAAGGCGATCGCCCCTGCTGCCTGGAGGTTACCTGTCTCCCCAGGGAAAACTGAAACCGTTCGGAGGTTAAGCACGTTCATGCCTGTTGTTCATGGAACAGTAATGAGCGTTTCCATTTTAACCCCCAAGACCTCAGTAGTCCTCAGCAGCTAATTTCTCGAAATGGTAAAACTTTCTAAGAACCTTAGAGTATCAGAGCTCTAATGCCAATACAAGGAAAAGTACTCTGACATAGGATTTAAAGACTTAAAAACTGATAATCAGCGATTGAAACATGCGTAGAACAAGAAGTTTCAAGAGACGAAACCCTCCTTTTTGCCGTTTATGTCCACAGGAGAGAAATACGAACTTCACGCAGGAACGGAGTCGACGCCAAGCGTGGTGGTCCACGTCTGTGAGAGTGAGACTGAAGAGGAAGAAGAAACAAAAAACCCCAAACAGAAAATTACCCAGACGCGGCGCCCCGACCCTCCAGCCGCGGCGCTGAGCGCGCCCCAGACCCTCGCGCGTGCGCTGTGAGGCCGCGGCGGCGCGGCGGGCAGGTGCCTGCGTCTGCGGGGGTGCAGGCGGGGCTGGAGGCCGGGGGTGGAGGCCGGGCCTCCCTGCCGGGCGCCGCTGCGGACAGTGTGGCGAGGCCGGGGCTAAGGAAGGGCGGTGTGTTGTCCCCAAGCCTGCACTGTGGACGTGCTTGTGTAGAGGAGCAGCTGATCTTGCCTGTTCACGGTTGTAACTGAGATTCTGAACAGCACTTTAAAGAATTATCCCCAACATGCAGCAACTCTTGACCATTTTTAAACAGTAACAAATTAGGAAAATGGCTGCCTCCAGCAATGTTAATTTTCCTGATTCCGTCTAGCAGGGGTACCCAGAAACTACAGCTATAGTCATTGAGTGCAGCACCGTTTTTATGAATTTAAAAATAGTCTCACAATTTTAATAATTTAGTGTGGGTATTTTTGTACTGGTATAATAGCTTCTAACTAATCTCTTGATGAAAGGTTGATTGTTATTCAGTATACATGAAATTTTTTGCATGAAAAGAAACCTGAAATATAGAATAATTCGTAGAAAATCAAGTTTCTCAAGTATTTTTTTCTTTACCTTTGGGGAGGAAATGCCAAATTCCCTTTGACTGTCAGAATCAAGTGGCGCAAACCTGTGTGCATGTCCTTCTCTTTCTTCCCTGGAAATTGGAGGAGAATAATGCAGGCTGTTGTCTCTCCTAGAGAAAGAACTGCTACTTTGGAAGTGGGACTTGTCACCGGTAAGCTTGCCTGGTTACGATCTCAGGTGGCTGCTGCAGTCTGCCATTTGTGACCGTGTCCTAGCCTAGAGCGTACCAAACTGTCTTCAGCTGCCAGTTGAGTTTTTCTACGCTATACATAATTGTGTGTATCATTTATAGACTTTGAATTAGAAAGGTGATGATAAGATTTTCTGAAGACCGTTTTAAGATTGTCCATTTAAACGTTTGTCAGCTTGCTTTGAAAGAAAAGTCGCATATAGTCTACCTCTATGAATTAGGGAAAGATGGGGGAGACCGTTTAGTCAATCCAGACTTTCTTTTTGGTGGAATATTTTACTCTGCCTTCCAGGTGGCATTTTTCCTTAAAACAATTGTTTCTCACCTATGTTTCAGAGTGTGTATTTGAACTGCGTAAAGTAGAAGCAAGGGTCTTTTTAACTCTTCATGGTCTGGTCAGACTTTGAAGTCCTTTTCATGGGAGCACCTCAGAGCTGAGCGCACTGTGCTTTTGGTCCGGCCACTCCGCTGATTCTCTGCTTGCTTTGCTGGCAGGTCTCTGGAGATCCTTGCTGTGTCTGGGAAGGGGTTACCCGTGAATCTGGACTAAGAAACCACTGTGGCTGCCCCTACAAAGACAGAAAAATGCAGAAGTTCAGGCCATGAGGCCTGTACATTTTTGATAACATGTTGTGGTTTAGATGTTCTTATTATGGTAGAATTTACTTCGGAGGACTTAAACTATATTGCAAAAAAAAGTTTTCTGTGTTTCCCTTGCCCTCAAATACTCTGATGTGGTAAACTCTTCTATTTATATGTACCCACCACTGCTAAGTCTCCATGTAAATTCAGTTGAAATTTGTCATTCCATAAGCAATTTATTGAATTCAGATCGTCATTTGGCAGTTTAACTGACAGCCACTTAGTAAATTTATTTTGCAGTTTGAAATTCAGCATTTTGCCAGTTTTTAATCTTACCTGTTTGCACTAACTTATCATTGCAGAATGGACCCTGTAAGTCAGGAAATGTATTCATTTTCCAGTGTACGCATTTCGGTGGGAATTTTTGAATTTCCTTTTAGGTAATATTTATTCACTATAATTTTCTAAGTGATCAAAATTCATGATGTTTTATTATTTGGCTTAGCTTTCATTCTCTGCCTTCCAATTGAATAATATTCTATCCCTAACATAAAATTATTTTTTACAGTCAAACAATGCAAATTACCCAAGTTTTTCTTTTTCTCTGTTCTTTTTTTTGAGAGTATTGAAGACAAACTTAAACCAAAATTAAATATATATTAAATTAGATATATACACATATATATGTGTATATGTATATATAACTTTTTTGAATGGAGAACATTAATATTTTCATTCTTTCTAGTGTAATATTTCCAAAAGGTGAACTCTAAAAGAAAAACTACCAAATGCCTATTAACTTTTTAATATTGTGAAATCAACCAAGATCTCAGCAGGTATTATGGTCTGTCCTTTTTGGCTATTTTATATCCAGTTCTTGTACCCATCTTACAAGAGATGAGTGTTGTGTATCTTTTGTTTTTTAGTTCCTTTTAATAAGTTTATATTTTTTTCTTCTTTGGAATTGTGTTAGTAGATTTAACTCTGATAGTATAGTAGCCATTTTTCTTCAGAAATCATAGCCTCTTCTTGGGAATCAAATTATTTAGAAAATTGAGAGGAAAGAAAACAGTGCTTTGTGTTAGGAAAAAACATTTGTGAGGGATAGGAAAACCATAACCTTTAATAAGGATGGTGGACAGATCCTGTGATGCATTGGCTCGTGTGTTCCAGGTTCTTTCACCTGATGGAACCAGAAATAAATCCATTTACAAAGTGTGAGCATCTGCTAGCCTAAGGTGCTAAGAGGCAGACATGGTGAGAGCAGTCCCCTCGCTTGGAGAGCTGAAGAACAGGTGGGAAGCGAAGTCGTCTTTTCACATTCTCCTTCAAAATTTTATATACTAAAGCCTGTCAGTGATTAAGAGCCAAAGAGAAGCTGCTAGGAACTTTAAGTTCAACATAAAGGTTTAAATAGAACATGGTGGGTTATGGCACGTTTGAATGAGAGACACCGGGAGGCAGAGGTCAGGCACAGCACTTTTCATTCTTTTAGGAGAGTTGTTTTTGGTTCCCATTCACATTACTTTCATCTTTTAAAAATGTGATATAAAGTGAAAAGATTTTATTTTCTCAATCTCAATTACAGAGGCAAGGGCGACTTTGGAAATCATATAGTGTTTAATCCTCATGTTACTCAAATTAGAAAACTACGGTGATGCCACTGGTTTCGAAGCCACAGAAAGGCTGCCCCAGGACTAGAATTGGTGCCCCCCACTCCCAGGCTGGTGCTTTGTCTACTTTTTCTTGCACTGGCTCTAAAAGACAGTCAGAAGCAATGAATCCCTATAATAAGAAAAGAAACAAAAAAGAGGGAAAAAATTCATTTACCCTGATGGGGATATAACGAGTAAGGAAAATCTCATCTGATGAAGGCAGTGATTTAGTAATTTTAATTAATGTATTTGAGGTTCCACGTTTTGTGTTTTTATCATTGTACCATAGGGATTGGAATCCACTTAAATAATGTTATCTTGGTAGCCAGCAATTGAGTTGACATTTTATATGGGCTGTCCTAGATTTTAATAGTAGTGAGAGTAAGATGTAAACGGTCATCCTGAGATGGGACTGTAATGAAGCAGCGTGAGATCTAATACGGTTTGGAAATAGTTCACGATGGAGTGACCCTCTCCCTCAGTGCTTGTGAGACAGACTCCTGTTAAAGATCGAAGACTGCCCTGTGCTTCGTAGTTTTATATGGACTCTCACAGACCATGGCTTTATTGCTCAAGGGAAAATGTCAAACGCCGTTGAGTACCGGGAGATGTGCGGGATTCTTCAGTGCGTCAGGTTCGCCGTGCGCTGGGTCCCTCCCTCTTCTCCAGTGCCCTGTACTCCGTGCCTGTTGGACAGGCGAGCTTGGTCCACCCTCCTTTTCCTTCCCATGGGCTCCTTTTCTGCACATTTGTGTTTACATCTTCCTGTATGAAAGGAAACAAATTACTTATATAATAAGTGTGACAACATAACGGAACGAAAGACTTACTGTGACAACATCATAAAACAAAAGACTTAGGGAAATAGTTGTGTCCCAGCTGGGGAGGTGAGTCCATGCCGTAGAAGCTCACCTTTTAAACAGGTACATAAATTTAAAGACTAAGATTTATGAACCTTGCCCAAGAATTTGATAAATACTCATTTGCTTTTTAAACTCCCCTTGGAGTGTGGGTCGGCCGGAACGTCTTCAGTGGAATGCTGTTGTTTTCTTTAATCATGAATCAGGGGAAATGTTAATCATTTGGAGAGTCTTGTTATTGTTACCAAATGTACAAGCAACAAAGCCACTGAGGATTGCAACGGCTGCTAGGGTCACTGACCAAAAAGATTGTAATAAAAAGGGTTGTGTTCAAAATAGACGTTTCCAGCCAAGGTTAAGAGGAACTAACCTTGGGCCGGAGTCAAAGTGTCTCTGCCCACTTAATCAACAGTGTGAAGACCTTTTACCAAGTCCGCCGTGTGGTCTGTCTTGCAAATCTGCATTTCCTTTTGAAACAAAATCGTGTCCTGCAAACCCTTGAACCTCCTGCATTGCTTTGACTGAATGTTCATTCTTGTCGTGATGGAAGATTTCTATCTATGCAGATAATCTGTGTTTTCTGTATTGTTTTCTATTTAGTCCCCAATCTCCCTGACTTGAACTGGGGACTGAGGAGAGAGAAGGTGGCTCATCTGTCGTCGTGCCATACTCTTCCCACTGCTGCTCAGCCCAAAGCGGGGGCCCAGTGCGTGTAGAGTTACATCTCTGTTGTCCTGCGCGTATCCTCCGAGTAAGAAAAGTTTCTCCATCATTTCTCTTCTATCTTAATTGAACTTATTATGTTATCTGAACATGTTTGTGATCTTGCGTTATATTTGGGGCATGTTACCTTTCTGGTACTATAAACTGTAGTGAATATTCATTGTACTTCCAGAAACTGGTCAGTAATTAACATGTATGCATTCCATATTTTAGTGTGCTTGAAGTGGCAATCCATAGTTTGTAGTAGTTTGTTATTTGTCAACTTTGGCTATTCTCTGTTTTGAGGACATTTAAACATTCCTTGTCCTATCAAGGTGACAAAAGCAGAATGTAATTTTTTTGGAATTTTCGTGATTAATTGTAACAAGTTTTGTTTTTAAAGCTAATAAAAATAAAGTAAGGTTTTTTTTTAATCAGTCTCTTGAGTTTTTTGTGTGTAGTATTTTCAGTGAGTATCACATTTGGGTAACAAAACAAAAGACAGAAAAGTGGAATATTATGTTTGTGCCTTTAACTGGCTTCCAGTGGAAATTTAGCGCTGTGTTGTGCCCAACTTAAAGGTGCGGGCTCTCTGCCCCCTCTGGAAATAGCCATCTGGTTCGTGTTCTTCACCAAGAAAAGTTTTTACCCTGATTTGCTCCTCAGTTAAAAGTGATTTATTCCTGGTAAAGGGTTATTTTCTGTCTTGGTTAAAAAAAGAAAAAGTCTCCAAAATTTTGAGGAAATGACTGCAGAGGTTATCTAGTAGAGCCATTTTTTAAGCCCTAGAACTCTGTCTGTTCTTTGTTCAAATGAAAGCTTATGCAAAACTGAATACAAAAAAAAGGAAACAGCTGCTCCTTTTGAAGGGGGTCGGGGAGGAGTGGGGCCCCGAAGTCCCCTCCGACCTCCACCCCTGTGAGAGCTCACAGAACAGTGCAGAACACAGGGATCCATCCACTGCAGCGTCCCCTCCCCGGTCACACCCTTCAAGTCAATGGCCCGAGAGACAGTGCCGATTCACGCGTCTGGACGGTAGCTCACCTGGGAGTAGAATCTAAGTTTCTTGCCGCTGTCCCAGTTTCTTTCTACCACATTCCACTACTCTCTTACACTGAAATCTTTAATTTTTCACGAGAAAATGTATTAGGATTCAAAGGTTCTTAAAATTGTTCATGTGTTTGTTAAACTCTGATTTAGAGTCCCTGGGGACATCTCCATTTTAACAGCTCTTTCCCAGGTTGTGTTCTGTGGGGCCGCCTCCAGGTGGAGCTGAGCTTCCAGCTTCCCGGGGCTTGCACTTCTTCGCAACTTTTATTTGTTAGACATAATGGTCTTAGGAGAAGATTTCCCTTGAGCAAAGAATTCCTTGGCTAAAACGGCAAGTTGGAGAACCACTGCAGATAGCCTAAAGATGAAACGATTTTCTTTAATGCAGAATGGAAAATACAATAATAAAGGTTTAAGGAATTTACCTGATAAAAATAGACTGACTTAAAAGTTAATTCAGCGAGGTATGTATCAGAGTTCTATTATCACCAAGAAACATGTTTAAAGTAGATAACAGGAGTGAGCAGCCACTCACTCTGCCTTCGCTGAACCCATCAAAATACGGTTCTAATCTAGAAGGAGGAGAAAATTTAATTTCTTAAGCACATAGGAAAGAGCTCAAGTCTTGCCAAACTTCGCCTGATCTTCTGAGACATGGAAGGTGTAAAATAAGTAATTTGTGGATTATACGTTTAAATAGGGTGTCTCTAAATATGTTGTTTGGGAAAGCTTTGTGGTCTGAAATATTTGGAAAAGTTAAACGGTTTCTATATGGCAATACTTCTAGGAACTTCTTAATTTGTGCATTCTGAGTCTCCAAGAGGATATAGTGTGTTTATCAAATCTAATAAACTACAATGCTCTTTTGCCCAGAAGTGTTTCATTGCCCTCATGCTCGAGGAACATTCAGAGAAACATTCTACTAAAATCTTGATTTGGGATCTGATGAAAGGATAGGTTTGTGAATTAAAATTCCTTTATTCCTCTAAGAAGAGTCTTACTAGATTGGGGGCATCAGAAGGAGCCTTCTTGGTTTAATGAGCTTCTCGAAAACCACGTTGATTAAACTATTAGAGTCTGTAAGAAAGTTCAGGAACGTTGCCAAATACAAGTATAATTTAGAAAAATCAGTAGCATTTCCTTACGCCATCAATGATCAAAATATAAGCAGTAAGATACCACTCAATTGCAACAAAGTGTCAGTTCAAACTTTCCAACTCTAGTGAGGACGCGGATCGTTGCCTGAGTACGTGCTCTTAAATGGGATAACAGTATTTTTGAGAATGTCAAATTTTCTCCAAATGAATCTATAAAGTCAATGAAATCTCTCAAAATTTCAGTTGCATTTTTTATGATAAACTCACTAAACTTATTCTAAAACTTTGATGGAAGAATGAAACAAATAGTTGAGATGACCTTAAAAAAGAAAAAGGATGGAGGACATGCCCTACCAAATATTAAGATAACCTCCAAGTCAAATGAGATTGGTGCAAGAACAGACAAACTAAAGAAAAAGAATAGAGACCAACCCAGGTCTATATGAGAATTTAATATACAATAAAGTGCCCTCATAAATAAATGGAGAGAGGCTAGCCGGTCTGGTAGATGGGATTGGCGAAACTGGCTTAACGTATGTAAGTAAATAAAAATCAGTCTCCCATCAAACACCCCATGCAAAGATGGACTCCAGATGAATTGAAGGCCAATTTGGTGTCCTTATAAGAAGAGGGACATTGGACTTGGACATACACAAAGAGAACAGCCCTTGAAGAAGGACAAGGGATTGGCATGATGTGTCTGCAAGCCAAGGCATGCCCAGGATTGCCAGCCATGGAGAGAAGCGTGGAACAGATGGTCCCTCAGAGCCCCCTGTAGGAACCAAGCCTGCCAACACCTTGATTTCAGACTTCTCCCCTCCAGAACTGTGAGAGAAGACATTTCTGTTGTTATAAGCCCCTCAGTTTGTGGTACTTTGTTATGGCCGCCCTAAGAAACTACTACAAGCTCCTTTGCCCATTGTTAAATTGGGTTGTCTTTTTATTCACAACTCAACTTATAGCCAGAACGTACTGCACGACTAAATTCTTTCCTTACAATTATATTTTTTAACAAGAGTCTGATTTATATCACTAGCTTCAAAAGCGAATTTTTGTATTTTGGTTTTAAAAGGGCTACATATGTGCATATTTCTCAATGTTTATTTTTTCCCCACTTGGTCTCCTATCCGTGGAATGACTTTAAGCACATGTTCTTATATTTGTCAGGAAAAGTCAATTTATCAGGAAACGTAAGAGAGAAGACAGAGAGGATGCATGTAGCTGAGCTCCTTTGAGTCAATGCCTTACTCTGTTCTTGGCTCACACGTAGTCATTCATTCATTTATGCAACAAGCATCTATGGCATGCCTTCTCAATAGATGACAAAGGCATCGACTCTGCCCTTGAGTGTGTATTCTAGTGGGGGAAACCAGACCTAGAAACAGATGCTTCACTGTCACTCACAGTTAGTTACTGCTATAGATTGAATGTTCGTGTCCCCCCAAAATTCCTATGTTGAAATCCTAACCCCATGGGATGGCATTAGAAGATGAGGCCTTTGTGGGTGATTAGGTCCTGAGGGTGGAGCCCTCATGAATAGGATTAGCGCCCTTATAAAGGAAAGCCCCGCAGAGCTCCCTAGCCCCTTCCACCATGTGCAGTTTAGTGAAAAGATGGCCGTCTACCAACCAGGAAGCTAGTCCTCACCAGACACCAATACGCTGGCACCTTGATCTTGGACTTCTAGCCTCCAGAACTACGAGAAATAAATGTCTGTGGTTTATAAGCCAACCAGTCTATGGTATTGTGTTAAAGCAGCCCAAATGGACTAAGACAGTTACTTTTCCCCTTTCTAGATTCCTTCACTAAAATTAGTGTGTTGAATTCAACACTAAGCTTTAAAGCTAGTGTAGTTGTCTTAATAGTCTTTTTAAAAATTAATAGACTTTTTTAGAGCATTTTTATATTTACAGAAAAATGAGCAGAAAATTTCCATATCTCCCTTCATTCCTTCTGCTCATTTCCCCTATTATTAACTGTTAACACCTTTTAAAACTCTTATTACCTACACGTCCATTGTAAAAAATAGGTATCAACAAAAAGAAGAAGATAAAGATTATCTGTAATTCCCCTATTCAGACATAACTATTAAAAATATTTCAGGGGCTGGGCCGGTGGTGTAGTGGTTAAGTTCACACGCTCTGCTTCAGCAGCCTGGGGTTCACGGGTTCGGATCCCAGGCATTGACCTACACACCACTCATCAAGCCGTGCTGTGGTGGCATCCCACATACAAAACAGAGGAAGATTGGCACAGATGTTAGCTCAGGGACAATCTTCCTCACCAAAAAAGAATAATAATAGTAATAATAAAAATCTCAATGTAAAGTCTTCCAGTCTTTTCTCTCTGTGTAAATATGGCTTGTTTCTCTGGTAAAAATTAAATCATACTTTACATATTTTATAATCTAAAGCTAGTTTTATTGCACTTTTTCTGTTTTTCTCTTTAGTACTGGAAGCCTAATCTCTTAAAAAAAAGTTTTTTTAAAGGTTTGCCTTTCAGTAGTAGAGCCTGATCTGTAAACAAAGTAGAATTATCTTAAGTTACCCTTTTTTTTGTTAGTGCCATCGAGTCGATTCTGACTCCTAGTGACCCTGTGTCCAGCAGAGCGGAACCCTGCCCGTTCTTTGCACCATCCTCTCACCTTCTGGTGCTCTATCAGACAATGCTCTGCTGCTATGCATAGGGTTTTCATGGCCAGTTTTTTCAGAGTGGGTGGCCAGGTCATTCTTCCTAGCCTGTCTTAGTCTGGAAGCTCTGCTGAAACCTGTCCACCATGGGTGACCCTGCTGTTACTTGAAACACTGGTGGCAAAACTTTCAGCATCACAGCAACATGCAGCCTCCACAATATGACCACCGACAGCTGCGGGCTGTGGTTCCCTGACTGGGAAGCGAACCAGGTCACACTGAATCTTAATCACCCAACCATCAAGGCTGGCTGTTACCCATGAGCAGGACCAAAATACAAATGTCATTTTTCCTGGATAAGAACATCCTCCAAACCAAATTGAAACCAAATTATTCTTTTGACCTTTAGTATCAGCCTGACTCCATCGGCTGGTATCACTAGCCTGCTGACTCTGGATCATCCATGGAAAACGCAGGGATTTCTGGAATCTGAAGAGGCTAAAAGACAGCCTCGCCAATTTGAGTCTTGCTTCAGGCAAAGCAAGATATTTAGCCATTATATATTTTCTGATTATAATTTGGCCATAAAACAAAAAACATAGGGGGCTGGCCCCGTGGCCTAGTGGTTAAGTTCTCATGCTCCGCTTCGGCGGCCCAGGGTTTTGCTGGTTCGGATCCTGGGCACAGACATGGCACTGCTCGTCAGGTCACGTTGAGGCAGCATCCCACATACCACAACTAGAAGGACCCACAACTAAAAATATACAACTAGGTACTAGGGGGATTCAGGGAGAAAAAGCAGGAAAAAAAAAAAGATTGGCAACAGTTGTTAGCTCAGGTGCCAATCTTTAAAAAAAATTTTTTTAATTAAAAATTTTTTTAAAAACCCAAAAAACATAGTCAAAAAGTAAAAATACAAACCAATCTAACTAAAAGAATTTTCACGGAGGGAGCGCTTTAAAAACATGGCTTTCGTATAACCAGTTTAAGACAGAAAAACTATCCTAGTATGTAGTGGAACTATGAGCGTGGGGGATGAAACACACGGAAAAAACACATAACCTGGCAGAATAGGGGGAGATCAGGTAAGGAAATACACAAGAGAAAAGCACATTAATAGTCTTCAAAACGTAGTACCCCCATCACACCTGCTACTTCCCACGTGACCTTGAACACGTGGCTTCACCTCTCTGTTTCCTGATGTTTAAAATGGAGATGCAACTTCTGCCCTGTGTCTCAAGATGTTGTTAGACTCAAGTGAGAAGAGAGATGTGCAGAAATTTTATAACTTGTGAAGCACTGCACATTTATAAACGATTATCACTTCCAGACACTAACTCCTGGCACGCGGAGAACATGTAATCGGGCGTCTCTCACAGTGGCTGGCTTGGTTTCTTGCCCATTGGATGCTCCCGGTACACGTTTACTTCAGTGAATTCACACATGTGGCTAAATGAGTTAACACATGTGTGTCCCTGAAAAGGTGACTTCCATCCCCATAGAATAAGTTTAACAAAAGCCAACCCTGTACATCAGGAAGAACTTTCTAAAAGCATTGGAGTAATTTTCCAGATGACAGCTATTTCTATAGAAATTGCACTTAAGAATTGTAGTCATACCTTAGACAAACCTGATCAAAGTTTTTTAATTGCTAGAGTTGCTGCCTTTATTTCATTTTGTCTTAAAGCAGCTTCAAAGCCCCCACTGGTCTCCTGAAAGCAATTGAGATGAGGAATCTGCCTCCTAATGCAGATGCCAGAGCAGAGGACCGACTTCGCCCGATTTCCATCGCATTGACATTCTGTGTATCTCTCACATCTAAGATCCTTTCAGATCATTAGCAGTAACTATACAACGAATGTGGAGTAGATGTTCTGCTTATCCAAAAAGAAATTCACCACTTTCCCACCCATCAACCATTTCCTTTTGTAATTCCAATATTGTTTAATGTCATCACTATCCACCTGTTATGGGTTGAATTGTGTCCCCTCCAGATTCCTAAGCTGAAGTCCTAACTCTCAATACCTCGTACTGTGACCTTATCTAGAAACAGGCTCATTGCAGATGTAATTAGTTAAGATGAGGTCATTGGTGTGGCCCTAATCCAATGTGACTGGTGTCCTTAGGAGAAGGAGAAATGTAGATGCAGACACACACACCCATGGAGAACAACATGAGAAGATGAAGGCAGAGATGGGGGTGATACTTCTATAGGCCACAGAGCACCAGAGATTGTCGCAAACCAGCGAGCGCCGGGAGAGAGGCATGGAGCAGCTTCTCCCTCTCAGCCTCCGCAGGAACCAACCCTGCCAGCGCTTTGATCTTGGACTCCCAGCCTCCAGAAGCATGAGACAATAAGTTTCTGTTGTTTAAGCTCTCAGTTTGTGTTTTTTTGTTACAGCAGCCCTAGAAAACTAATATACCACCCACCCACACCTAGGTGTTGTGGGAGTCAGTCATTATGGCTTCTCTCTCTGTGTCAAAATCCTGGCTGTCTGCACCATCTCTGATCCCTGTTGATACTACCTGGGAACCAGGTCCAGTCTCCACACTCTTCTCCTTGCCTCCACCCCTGTGCATCTTCCCTCCTGCCACCAAAGTCGCTCTCCTCAAAGGCAAGTCTGGAAAATCACTTCCCGGTTCAAACGGCCTCCGCTAGCCCTCTGGCCTACAAGGTAAAGCCCACGTGTTTTAGCAGGCTAGTTGAGGCTCCCTGTAAATTGAACTCACCCCATCTCTCACCCTGGCCTCCTGTTTATGCCTCACCGCAGCCACACTCAGCTAGGCCGGCCTTGGACACTTCCAGCCCTTTCCTGACCCCACGCATTGCAAACACGGCCCCTCTCTGTGCAATGCCCGCTCCCCTGTATGCGGATCATCTGCACCCCTTTTCTCCTAACAAACTCCTCTTTAGTGCCCAGCTTAAATATTATATACTCTGAGAAATCTTTCCAGAACCATCCAGGCAGGGCTAGATGATACGTTCTCTGGTTCTCCCCACCAAGAGGTCTCTCGACTTGACCCTCCCCAACTAAGTCCAGGTTAGGGCCCCTCCCATTTAATGGCCTCCCCCACCAGGCTGTGAACTCCACTGGGACAGGGATCATGTTTCTCTCGTTCATCACCACATTCCTGTGGCGCTTGGCACACTGTCTTCACTTGAAATCTGCAAGTGCTATTGAATTGGATTGTAATTAACTGCTCATAATTCTGGAGTCAGAGCCACGTCTCTATCTCCAGTGTCTAGACTGTGCCTCACGTCAGTCAGGTCTGGATGACGAATGAATGGGTGGATGGATGGATGAATGGATGATGGATGGATGAAAGGATGGTTGCCATGGAAATTCTGAAGGTGGAAAGATCTCCGAGATATGAACTCAGCAAGAAAAGTCCTCAGGAGAGAGAAGAGCATGTTGGGCTGTGAGGAAAGAGTGAGGTGAGCCTCGGGTAAGTTGAGACGGAGGAAGGATCCTGCAGAGAGGAGGAGGACCTAAACAGCAACAAAGAGCAGTCACTGAATTGGCCAGGGCTTGACTTTACAAAATAAAGGACACAAGGCTGGGGACATGGGGCCAGAGGCAGATTTGTGAAGGACAGAACCCAGAGGAGGGAGTTTGGACTTGACGCCGAGGGTTATTAGGGTTTGCAGGAAGGATGGAAGTGAAGGAGGATTATGCAAGGTGGGGCTGCAGGACAGCTGACCTCACAGGGGAGGGTGGGTACCCTGCAGTGAGGAGGAGGAGGAGGCGGGGAGCCCAGGTAGGAGACTTCTGATGGAGTCCCGGTGGTGAGGGTCTCTGCAGGGGGATCCAGGACCCAGGTTTTGGAGTCAGACGGACCTGGGCTCAGATGCTGACTCAGCGATTTAGGGCAAGACTCCTAATCCTAACCTCTGTAAGCCTCAATTTCCTCATCTGTAAAATGGGAATAATAAAACCCTTTGCAGTAAAGGTTAGTGATCACACTGGTAAATCACCTACCGGTGTTCTGGTATCTAACATGCTCTCAATCAGTAATAACATTATTATCAGTATTTGGTGGCTGAGCTGGTGGGAGCAGAAAATCAGACCAACCTCTTTACGTACAGAGGGCGACTCTCTCCACCCTTTAAGTTGGGAAGAAAAGGACCTTTCTTTGAAGGCTGTATATTTCCTTACAGTATAGAAGCATTAAGGATATCCATTGGGAAAATAACATCTTCAGTTGAAATGTAAACAAAGCACCACCAAGACATACGGAAGAGAAGCAAAACTTTGAAGAATCGCATTCTTCCTGAGGGTATTTCTAAGAGCAGTTCCTGACCTCAAAATGCCATTCCATGATCAATAGTGTAAAAAGAGTTCCAAGGGATGTTTTGCTGTGTTTCCTGAGAAATATGAATCCTTGATTCACAGGCATCTCTCAGCTGCTCTTACTGCTTCCTGACATTTCCCCACAACAGATTCCACACTAGGCCATACGACAGTCTCGATGTTTTGTGTTCCAATCATTATTGGTTTAATTACTAATTTGCTTATTGAAATTAACTTGACATTTGTACCTCATACTTTTCAAAGCATTTTCACATTCATTATCTCCTTCGGTCTTCACAGCAACCCAGAAGGTCAGCCAGGCCTGTGTTATTACTATTTAATAGACAAGAACACAGGTGTCGAGAGCAATAGGAACTCAAGGAAGCGCCTGGGGACGCAGGAAGGGAAGCAGGACACGATGTGGATCCTGAGAACAGGTGGGCACACAGGATGAAGAGGACAGTGGAATGGCACTCCAGGCGTGGAGGAAAAGGACACAGGAGGATGAGGTCATGTTTAGGGCACCATCGACCCTTCTTTTGATAGGCTCATCTCAGAGACAGCAGTCAGCTCTGAAACAAAGGCTGCCTAGAACACCTGGAGAAAACTCACAGAGGAGCTGGTATATGGACGGGAAGGAGCGAGTGTAACACATAACTTAAGAGATGAGGTACACAAAAGATAAGTACAGATAGTAAAAATTTAAATAAAAAATTAAACAGCTTAATTACATATTATAGGTAATATATATTAAATTATATAAAATATACACTATACAATAATATAATCTAGTATCATGATACATAATTATGTGATCTGTTATATGTAATAGATTATATATGTCTATATAACTTTATATATAACTTTGTAGCTGGAAAAGCAGTATTACACATTCTTTTCAAGCATATATGGAACACACTAAAAATCATCAAGTATTAGGCCACAAGGAAATTTTCAACAAATTACAAAAAGCAGAAATCCCATTAGTTTGTTCGGGCTGCTATAACAAAATACCATAGGCTGGGTGGCTTACAAACAATGGATATTTATTTCTCACAGTTCTGGAGGCTGAGAAGTCCAAGATCAAGGCACTGGTAATTTCAGTAATTTCAGAGATGGCTGTCTTTTCACCGTATCCTCACATCAGAAGGGGTCTCTTGGGGTCCCTTTTATAACAGCACTAATCCCATTCATGGGGGCTTCACCCTCATGACCTAACCACCTCCCAAAGGCCCCCCTCTCCAAATGCTATCACATTAGAGATTAGATTTCAACATATGAATTTGAGGAGGGACACAAACATTCAATTCAAGCACCCATATGCCACATTTATTGACCATAGTGTAATAAAATTAGAAATTAACCATAAAAGGATAGAAAACCAAATCTAACCATTTGTGAATTCAAAACTACCCTTCTAAATATCTCTTTAGTTAAAGAGGAAAACACAGCTGTTTTTGGAAAACCTCATTTTTGGAAATGAACAATGAGTTGCTCACTCTTATGACCTGTGGGATGTGGCCATGGTGGCATTCAAAGGAAAATGCATAGTAGTCTTAAGTATACATATTCGAAAACAAAAAGGACTAAGTCTAAATAAACAACACGTTAACTCAAGAAGCTGGAAAAAACAACAAAATGAACCAGGGGCTTGCAGGAGAAGTAGGACTTTGACCAAGTGGGATTGGAAGGTAATGGCCTTCTAGACAGAGGAAACAAAAGCCTAAAGATAGAAAAGTGTTCAACATTTTGGGGAGCAAGTGTAGTTAGTTGAAGGTTGGGTATAAATAGGTGCATAGTAGGAGATAATGCTGGAAAGATCAGCTAAGGCCAAACTAAGGCAGGCCCCGAATGCTGACCCTGTGAGTTTTCTCTTGATCCTGAAAGTAATAGCAAGCGGGCATGTTGGAAGGTGGTTCCCTCGGCAGTGTGCTAAATGGTTTTGGAATTACTTTGATCTTGTGCCATGGCCTCTGAACCTGACCACTGTAAATTCTTCTGTGTTTTTCATCTGACAAACAGCAAAGGGCATGGCCCTGAGAACAAGTTTTAGTGTGTTTCCTGTTCGACAAGTGTTATATTTGGGGCACTGCCGCCACCTTCTCAAGGCTGGCTGCTACCCTGGGATCCTAGCAGCTGACCTGTTCAATAGTCACTCACTTACTATCTGCCCTGATTTGTGAAATAGTTTTTCCCTGGAACAGATTCTGGTTTCACTGGCCATGGGTTTTTACACCTGGCACCTGTGTAGGAAAGAGCCAGCTGTAAGCCTGAGTTCTAATCTTGATGCCTCCCGGCTCCCCGGGTGGCCATAAAGAAGTCCTTTCTCATCTGTGAAGGGAGGAGAGCTGGACTAGATGACAAGGCCAGAGAAGCCGAGAAGAACGGCCGACTCCCCTTCAGCTGAGTCTGACGGTACTTTAATGTGCTGTCGGGTAGGGGGTGGAGGAGGAGCAGGCTGGAGGATGGGTGTGTTTAAAATTTGGAAAGAAATTGGGATTTGGAGTTAACTGCTGTGCTTAAAGTCTTGCTTTCATGGCATCTTGGCAAGTCATTTTGTGGCCGTTTTCTTACACGTACATGAAAGGTAATGACCCTTCCTGCCTTACAGGTTAACTGTAAGAATAAATGACACAAGGAGAAAATACTTGGCAAGTGCAGCTGGTCAGTGTCAGAGGTGCCCAAACTTGACCCCACCCCGGAATCCCCAGTCTTTCGTGATAACAGAGCGAACAAGCCATGGGAGCTGCACAAATGCCATAGAAGCACAGACTATTATCATGTGAACCATGCAGGCTGCCGCAGACATGGTTCCCCTGCATGGTGACGAACTCAGTTCACCTCGCAGAGAGGGAGAGAGAGAAGGATGAAATGTTCAACTCAAACAATTCTCTAATCTGTCCATCCTCGGAGCAAACCCTGGGGACGCCAGTCTTTCTAGCAAATCCCACCATGACCACACCTGTGGGCAGCCAGGATTCTTCGATCTTCAGCATCCTTGGATGATGGGGTGATTTCCACCTAATTCCTCTGGGTGCCTGAGAAGTAAATTCCAGACCGGTTTCCTCTCACTGGGGTGATGCTTTTATGTCCCCAGACAGAGCAGCTGCAGGCAAAATAGAAGCCATCAGCCACTCTCAGGAGTGATCCCAAAGTCTCGTAGCCCAACCAAGTCCCTCTTCTGTACTGCAGTGCTGGCTGCCTCTCCCTGCAGTGTCCACAGCCGGGGACCTGCAGTGTCCACAGCCGGGAAGGTCCGAGTCCTTACAAGGTAGGGGGCGCTTTAAGGCAAATGAGTTCAGTTTGCAAATCAAACATTTTAAAACCTATTTAACATTAAGTGCTCCAGGAAATCCAAACTCCAGCCCCTGCCCTCCCAGAGTCTATAACTGTACGAGAGATGGATCTGCAAACAGCCAGTTCTACTGCAAGACAGAATCACGGGCTATGGTTCCAATGCAGACCCAGCGTTAGGGTGCCCCAACAAGGGGAATATGGCTGACTAGGGGGTTAGATGGGGCTTCACGGAAGGATGTGGGATCTTGAAGGAAGGCCGTTGGTGGATGGGAGGGGCAGGAGAGCACAGGGTGCCCTTCTCTGGAAGGAGTGGCCCGGCTCTGACCCAGACGTCGGGGAGCGCAGGGCAGGTTTGAGGAACAGGAGTCACCCACGGGGCTGTGGGGGTGGGGGTGGAAAGGGAGGAGTCCTGGGAAATCTGGGAAGGACGGCAGGGCCAGAGAGATGCCCATGTGGTGTGGGCAAGAGGCGAACAAATGGTCAGATGATGAGTGTTAGTGAAACTGAGGGGAGGGAAGGCACTGCGTCCCTGAGGCCAGCACCATCTTGATCTCCAGACCAGACAGGTCTTTCTGGTTCAACCCCTACCACAGTGCTGACCCCCTGCGGATAAGCCTGAAAGCCCTGGGGCCAGACTATCTGAGTGACCTTGGGCAGACTGTATGACCCATCCAAGCCTCAGTTTCTTCATGTGTAAAATGCAATAAATAAGAGTATCTACCTCATAGAATTGTCTAGACATTTAAATGACCTGTGTATGTAACACATGTTCCCTAAACGTGACCTACAATTTAAATTTTTGTTATTCACCCTTATCTGATGACCCAAGAAACCATGGCAAAGACTGTATTTCATCTATTCATTCATGACTGTCTCCTGGACAGCCGTTAAGTTTAGAGAATTGTGCTTGATGCGACAGAGGACGCAAAGACAACCAGGACACGAGAAGCTCACAACCTCTGAGAGGAAAAATAACATCACCGCTATCTACAACATAAGGAGGCGGAAGGTAAGTCTGACTTGGGGGATGAAGGTGCCCAGGAACTGACTCTGAGCCTAGTCTTGCAACTTGAAGGGTGAATAAGTTTCACAGGCTTCCAGGGGAATCAGATCAAGGTGCTTCCTCCTCCCGGTGCCAAAGGGCACTGGAGGCCCCGTGACGTGACCAATTACCAGGTTGAATGAGTTTGCTCGGACTGCCATAACAGAGGACCACAGACCAGGCTGCTTGAACAACAGAAATTTCTTTCCTCGAAGTTCTGGAGGCTGGAAATCCAAGACCAGGGTTGCTGTCTTCTGAGACCTGCCCTCCGAGGCTTGCAGACGCCGTCCTCTTCCTGCGTCTTCACCTGGTCTGTCGTCTCTGTGTATCCTAATCGCTTCTTACAGGGTCACCCATGTGACCTCGTTTTACTTTAATTACCTCTTTAAAGGCCCTACCTCCAAATACAGTCGTATTCTGAGATACTGGGGGTTAAGACTTCTACATACTAATTTGAGGGGGACACCACTCAGCCCATGATGAAGGTTGAATTTGGCGTGGTCCAAAGCCTGGTCATCACCAAGAAGTCACACAGCTTTTCAGCCTTTCGATAAGAGAGACACCTCAGCCCGCGGGAAGAGGGGAGGAGGAGCCAGGACGCCATGACATCCCTGAGGGGGCTCCCAGCACCGAGGGGAGCAAGGTACTGAGCCGTGTACAGTGACTCTGGGCCTGGAAGAGCAAAGCGGCTCCGTCTCTACGGCAAGATGAGGCTCTCAACCCTGGTCACACATTAGCATCACCAGGGCGGCTAGTAAAAAAAAAAACAAAAGCCCCGTGAATGTCTGGCCCCACCCCAAGAGACCGGTCCAAAGGCTCTGCAGGGCAACCTTGACCTCAGCAGAAGTGTTTCAAAGCACCACGTGATTCAAGGGGGCAGCCAGCCCTGAGAGCCCCTGGCTAGAGGACGCTCAAGTTCCCTTCCAGCCCCAGGCCGTGACTCAAGCCCAGACTGGGGGTTCTCGACCCCCGGAACACCACATTCTCTGGGCCTTTAGATCACTGTAAACACTTTCATTGAACAGTATATTAATTACTCTTTGTATTTGCACAGCCCGTGACTGTTTGACGAAGTAATTGTCAGAGTATTGACTCATTCAGTCCTCATCACAACCCTTTGGGGCGGGCGCTGAGCAGATCTCACTATTCCACCTCCCCTTTATTTTTCTCCAGAGCACTTACCACCCTCCAACAGGCCCTATGATCAGCTTATCTATTTTCGTTTTACCCCAGATAAGAATGGAAGCTTCACCAAGGCAGGGATTGTTGTCTCTTGTTCACTGCTGGCACATGAGCTGGCACTCAGTAAATATTGGTTGAATGAATGAATGACTGAATCATAGAAGAGTAAACTAAAGCCCAGAGAGGTTAGGAGATCTGCTGGAGGTCACACAGCAAGTAAACAGAGTAGCTGTTGAACTGCCTCTTCTCTGTCTGTGTTCTTTCTACCCTCGCTCTGGGTTTCCTAGGGTGACCGTGACATTAGGGTGGACCCAGGAGGTACCAGGGGAGAGGGAATTCAGCAGCTGAGATAGCTGCAGGTGGGCCAACTGCTGCCAGGAAGTGCTTCTAGAATTATGCTACACAAAAGCACAGCTTCCTTGCCATGGTGAGGAAGAGCAGCTTCTGCTGATAGCCAAAGGGCTTAATTTACAGCCTCTCATTTTTTATCCTGGGAACAGAAGTTTTCTCTTGTAAGTACCTGCAAATGATTTGTGCTAACACACTGAAACTGAATCGTGGGGTTCCTAACGTAGCACAAAAATGAGGAAGCTGCTGGGTAATTCCTGGGCTGGCTGTTTACAGTCCGGACAATCAAACTTTCCATGGAGCGGGAAGACCGAACAGCCCCCCTGCCATTTCACAGATGAGAACACAGAACCTCGGACAGACCATGCGGCTTGGTGGCGGCTGCAGATGCCTGACTCAGCTCCCCATCGCTCTCTTTGCTCGCCCTTCATACCTCCCAAAGGTGAAATGGGAATTAACCCGAATGCCAGACAACAGCTTGTGGGAAGGGGCACCTGCCTCCTCTGGATCTCAGCCCTGGGTACCACACAGTCCATGTTTATCCAGGGAACAGCTGCTTGAAAAATCGTACCGTGTGTCCTGACAATTAAGAACCATGACCTGTGAGCCTCTTGGCCATTGCTGCGCCCTCCTCCCCCTTGGTTGAGAGGCAAGGAATTGATGTCAAAATCACTTGGCCCCGGCATGTTTGCTTCCCTTGTTTTTGGACTGGATTAATCAGTGTGGACTGGAGTTTGTCTGGCTCCATGACTCTCTGTGCTGGTCTCCCTCCTGAAATCGCATTCTAATCCTGCACAACATTTGTCCCGTTTCCCCAGCAACCAGCTCCAAAGCCATAAAGAGGAGATGAAGGCTTTGTGGGGAGAAGTGACAGGCAGCACCATCCTGGGGGGAGATAAACCCAGGTGCTCCAAGGCTGGATCGCAGCAACGCCCTCTGCCAACAAGAATGGGAGGGATCACTCACGGCATTTGAGTATTTTCCGTTTGGAAAGAGCAGTTGTCATTTTTCAATCTCTCGGCACCTAAGAATCCATATGGTACATCTGAAACAGGGGTGGTTTGTTGGGTAATTTTATAAGCAATTTTCATTGCCTTATAAAACTATTTTATATAAACATTATCATATTTACAGGAAAAAGGACACGGAAAATCACACTTTATTTACATTCCCCTAAATTCCCTTCAAATCTTACTCAGTATACGGGCACGCATCTTATACAGTTGCCAGAGTTTGCACGTGCCATTTCCATGCTCTATCTGTATCCTCTTATGCTAAGACACTCTTGTGCCTCCTCTCCTCTCAACACCCAACACCCTGCTTTATTTCTGACACTGCTGGTCACCAAATGTGTGTGTGGGCAGGGTGGGGATGCACACACCAGGCAATTCTGGGACACCAGCTGAGTGTCCTACAATTTAACTCAATTCTGACATGATCCACCTGGAGATAGCACCAGATCCCACAGGTTAAGGGCTCAGTCCCACGAGACTGCCTGCCTCCCTCTTCAGATGCCAACTGAACATCCAGGTTACCTGTGCTTCTGACCGCCTGGCGGACATCAGAGGTTCCCATAATCCCCTCCTCCAACTCGATTAATCTGCCAGAGCAGCTCATAGAACTCAGGACAACAGTTTACTTAGTAGATTACTGGGTTATTACAAAGGATATTAAAGGATATGAATGAACAGCCAGATGGAGAGACACACAGGGCGAGGTCCAGAGGTTCTTGACCACAGAAGCTTCTGTCCCCGTGGAGTTTGGGGAGCAGCCCTCCTAGCAGGTGGACACATTCTTGTTCACCAACCTGGAAGCTCTCTGAACCCCATCCTTTTGGGTTTTGATGGAGGCCTCATTACATAGGCATGATTGATTGAATCATTGGCCACTGGTGATCGATTCAATGTCCAGCCCCTGTCCCCTCCCTCGAGTCGAGGGAGGGGCAGCCCTGCAAGTTCCAACCCTCTAATCACTTGATTGGTTCTGGCAACCAGCTCCCAACCTTAGGTTCTCTAGGGGCTTTCCAAAACTCACCTCATTATCGTAAACTCAGGTGTGGTTGAAACGGGTTTGTTATGAGTAACAGAAGACATCCACTTCACCTGTATCACTTAGGAACTGAGGATAAAACCCAAATATTAGAACAAAAGATGCCCTCATTGCTCCAATCACTTAGGAATTACAGGGGTTTGGGAGCTTGGATGAAGACCAAAACACATATTTCTTATTATAAATCACACTGTCACATACACACATCTCCACGAGTTGGAAACGCCTGGTACCTCTATTATGAAGCACAGTTGGCTTGGCCATTCTCCATCACTTGGAATTGCGGTCATTCCTAGTTTTTACATGCAGAATATCACTCGATAATCTTGTTCCCGATTGCCTGATGTGGCACCGTAGATGACCTGCTCCTGGTGCGCCCGAGGAATAAATCAAGGCCAGTGGGTCAGGTGGTTCTGGACTGGGACGACTGCCTTTGCCCGGCGGGGAGCCCCGGGCCCGTTTCCCTGCCTCCCGGGACTCAGACTCTGTGGGTGTCAAACCTCGGGGGGACCTGAAGTTTTCCAGGTGGTGTCCAGCTTCAGCCAGAGGAGGCCCGGTGATTCTGGAGGTGGAAGCCTGCGCTGTCAGGGCATGAACCGCCTCATCAGCAACAAGTGGCCGCCACTTGGCCTTCTTTGAGTCTTCCTTCCCCTCAGCAATTCCTGTCTGCCCTTTCTCCAGGATATATCCCAAATCTGACCACTTCTCCCTACTTCCACCGCCACCCGCCCCCCACCCATTCCATGCTGCCCTCCTACCTGGGCTCCCTTGATGCGTCTTTCTCAGCCAGCCAGAGTAGTCTATTAAAAACATGGGTCAGACCGGGTCATTGCCTTTCTTAAAATCCTCCCACGGCTTTCCACAGTCCTTGGAATGAAATCTGGACTCCTCACTCTGATCTTTAAGACCTCACAAGATAAGATCTCTGCCTGCCTGTGACCTCATCCTGTCCACTCCGCCCTCAACCCCCACTCCAGTCAACCACACTGGCCCTATGGGCCTTCCCTTGGTCTGGAATGGCCCCCTGCACCTGCCTGCTTGTCCTTCAGGTCTCAGTTCGCCTGTCTTCTCCGGTCAGATGGTCCTCCTCCTTCCCTCCCTTTCTGAAGGAGCCGCTGCCCTCCCACCGATAATGATCAATGACAGCACTTTACAGTTTCCTTCGTAGAGTTTTTCACAGATTGTCTCTCTTGCATTACGATCTTTTGTGCTTGGGTATCAGCTGTTGCCCCCACCTCCACTGGAAGGTGAAGTCTACAGGTGGGACAGGCCCCCACTGAATCTGCCCCACCTCGTAGAGTGCCTGGCCTGGAGCGAGAATTCGGGGGAACTTGAAGAACGAATAAACTGTGAGAGGAAGCTTCTCTCGAGCCTTTTTATGCTTCTGCCTCCCTGGGCTTGGCTCGTGGCTCTGACCCTGGCCAACTCTTTACGGGGGAGGCTGCTGAGAGGAAGAGGTCCCTTCCCAGATCCCTCACGGCAGGCGTGTGCAGACTCATCCTGACGTGGCAGCGTCCTACCGCTTGACTGGCCTGGGTTAAGGGAGAAAACAGAAGGCAGGTAGAGCCATGGATGACAGAAGGCTAAAGACCACCGAATCCCATGCAGGGGGACCTACCCAGAGATGCCAAAGTCCTCTTTGTGTCAGCATGTCCCCTTCCCCAGCCACTACCACTTAGCATAATAATTGTCCCATTAATCCAGCATTTTTCAAGCATTATCTCATTTTTAATCCTCAGCACAACTATACTCAGGTAAGTATATTAGATTCATTCAACTGCAAGAAACTAAGTCTCAGAAAGTTTAAAAAAACCTGCTCCTGCCTTGCCTTAGAAAGCAATGGAGTCAGGGCTGGAACCCGAGGCCACCTGACTGCTGAGCCCTTGCCCCCATGCACAATGTGGCAAGAGCTTCTGGAAGCATCCTGAAGTGGCCCCACAGTGTCCCATTCTTCCCAACTCAGGTCTCAAGGCCGGAGCGCTCTCCCTGTTCACCTCCCTTCCTTCACGGCTCCTGCTCTGCTGACCGGCCTGCACCTCCCACCACAGGGAAGTCTTTGACGCCAAGGATTGTGTCTCGTGTCTTTGGGGAAGAAGTGGAATCACAGAATTATGCTTCTTAATCAATGCTTGTTAATAAATACCACTTCGGAGTTTCCTATAAAAATACAGTGGTCTCTCTCTCAGCTCTCAGCCAACCTGGGAGGAAGTTATCTAGGCTTTGACAGCATCTCAGAGGAACTCAGGCAAAGCAATAGGTCCATAGCCGACACTTTCTGGAAATAATTTGAAAACAGAACGAGGAAACCTAGCTGAGCTCTTGGTTCTGTTACTAACCTGCTGTATTACTTTGAGCAACTCACCTCTGCTTCCTGGGCCTCAGTTTCCCTGTTTATAAGAGGAGAGCGCTTAGGATTCCCCTAAGATCTCTCCCCTCTTTCCATAAATATTGATTGAGGACCTCCTGTGGGCCAGAGAGAGAGTGCTGGGCTCTGGGGACACAGCAGTAACCAGTCTGATGGAGGAGACCGTCCTTAATCCCACGGGGCGGAGATTTTGACACTTGCCATCTGTCAAACCTCCCGGTGTAACACTCTGTGATTGTCTAAACCCCAACCTGCCCTCACACTCTTCAATCAGATTAGCATAATCCTATTTTCAAGACACCGACACAAATCCCCTACAGCTCACATCCGCCCCGGTGTACTTGTAAGGCCCCTTCCTCCTCTCTTGCCCTCGGAGAAGTTCCATCTGGAAGATGTGGTCTGGCGGCTGAGCGCCCAGGGCCGCTAGAACCGGACTCCCCAAAAGGACCGAGGCCTGGGAGAGGCGCGAGGACACCACGGGGAGGCGCCGCCGCCCCAGCGTCCCGACCCTGGCGCCCCCGGGAGGCCCCCAGAGACCGGGGCACCGAGGGGGCGAGCTCGGCCCCTCCCCGGAATCACCTGCGCCGGGCGGGGCGGGGCCGGGGGCGGGGTCCCCAGGCGGGGAGAGCTGGCGGCAGCGGTGGCGCCGGCTGGAGGCCGAGCGGGCGGTGGCCGGCGCGGGGCTGCCCGAGCAGGTAAGGGGCGCGGGGCGTCGGGGACGCCCGGGTGGGCCCAGCTCAGGCGCGGCGGCTCGCTGTCCACCTGCCGGCTGCGCTGGGCGAAGAAGAGCCCGGGGGTGGGGGCGAGAGGGGATCCCAGTGTCGCCCCACCTTTGTTGGAGGAAGCGCCTGGGGTCTGCGCGCGAGGGCGGTGCTGGGGGGGGGGGGTGAGGGGGGAGGTCGATCATCCTCAGGGGGGTTTGGGGATGGGGATGGGGATGGGGCTTGCGTCAAGGTGCCCAGAGTGCTTAACAAGCTCCCCCGAGCACAGAGAAGCGCCCTGGGAACCAGCCTGCATTTGGGGGTGAATATTCGGGGCATCCTGAAGGCAGGTCGTTTCCTTGTTCCGCCCCCCACCTCGCCTGCCCTCCGCGGAGGGGCCGAGACTCCCCCGGAGAAAAGGGAGCTGATCCCGCCAGCCAGGAGATAGAAGGGACTTGGAACCACTCAGGACCTGTGTTTGCTTCATCTGTAAAATGGGCCTCTGGACGGGTGGGCCCTGTGCGGAGGCCCCTCCCGGAGGAAGATCTGCGGTTCAGTGGAATGAAACCCCACACCAAGGGGAGGAACCCAGAGTTCTAGTTCGGATCCGCAAAGCCAGTAGACGCGTTTGGAGCAGCTCCCCGGTGGCTCACTGGACAAGCTGCTCCAGAGGAAGGACGCAGGGACGGCTCCAGTTCTGTGGTCTGGGTGCCCGGGTGGGAGGAGGAGATGGGTGTGTCAAATACAAGGCTGGCTTAGGGGACCAAGGAAGCCCTCTAGTCCTTGGAATCCTGGCCTTGCGCCCTAGCCGGGTGGTCTAACTTAGTCTTGGACCCTTCATTTCTCTATGGTTCAGTTTGATGTGCTCTTTAAATGAAGCAATTTCTCCAGCAGATTAGGTCAGATAATCCATATAAAGTGCTTAGCACAGTGCCTGTATATAGTAGGCACTCAATAAATATAAGGTACTAATTTCCACTAGACCAGCTCCTCGAGATCAGGGACCAATGTCTGTTTGGTTCACCATGATATGGTGCCTGGCGTATAGCAAGTCTCACTATGTATTTGCTGAAGGAATGAATGATGGCTGAGTATGTAGAACAATGCTTGGCGCATGGTAAATAGTCAACAAATAGGAGTGAATTTAGAGATGGCCAGATGCTAACTGATGGGTAAGGAGACAGGAAACAGTGCTCTAGGTGGATGCAACAGCACAAACATAAGCCCAGAGTAACAGATTTGGAGCACCCCCCCCCAAGACTAACATGATAGTCATAGCCAGAGCACAGAGGTAGGGGAGGACACCCCAAATCCTGGAATCCTGAATCCCAGCAGCCACGTGGGAGTGGATGAAGGAGCTGGAACTCTAGGTAGGTCAAATACCTTTCTCGTGTCCTCTGAGTGTCTACCCTAAAGTTACAGGGGAAAGGGGGGGAGGGGTGCCGAGAGACAGCAAAGGACCATGGATGCCTGATGGGAGCAGATGATGAAAAGGGGATCCCAGGACCCCTTTGTGGGGGTGGGGCATTCTTCGCCTTGTCCCTGCTGGTCTCTGTGCTGGCTGGTGGTTAAGTAGCTGGAGCGGGCAGCATGGTGCCAAGTGAGCCAACCACTGGGTGTGTGTGGTGAGCCAGGCGCCCAGGGAGCAGGGCTAGAGGAAGGTGCTGGATCTCTGGGGACATCTGCTGTATGGGCTTCACATCGACGGCTTATCCCCTGGGCCAGTTCCTGTGCTCCATATCACCGCTATGGACCGTGGCACTCCTGCCTCAGGCCTGGAGCCAGCGGGGTCTTGGAGGTCGAACTGCTCTAAGTAAAGCTAGGGCCTTAGCTTTTCTGACGTCCTGGCAGGCAGCCGTGTTGGGTTTCCATCTCTCTGGGGTGACCAGGACTATGTGAGAAGCAAAGGTCTGAAGTGGAGGTGAGAGACCAGGGGGAGCATATTGACAGGGGACGGGAGGACTATACCCCTCAAAAGAGCCAAGTTTGAGGCTTCTCCTTGTAGCACTCTCCGTAATTGCTTGTAATCATTTGTTTAATTTGCAATGTGCCCTTGACAAACCAGTCCCCAAGATCCTCCCAGGAGACCCGAGGGGAGTAAAGCAATGTCCACACCGATCCCCCGCTCACTGCTTCTGGGACACAGGGTGAGAGTGTCAGAGCCACGGGGACCCCTAATGGCAAGAGAGGGCCCCCTCCATCTAAAGGTGAGGAACTGGGGTCCTGAGAAGAGAGTTAGGCTCAGTCGTGCAGAGTGAGGGGAGACCACAAGTCTCCCAATTCCTGGTGCCTTTGTCACTGCAGTGGGCTGTGGAATCCTCCGGGAGTTGAAAATGCAGCAGGACTTCCTTTTATTTTCCAATCTTCCAATAAAATGGAATAAAGGGTTACAAAAAGCAAGGTAAAGTGGATTTTAAGTTGCCTGATAAACCCTTTTAGTTTTTTATATATATATATATATATTTTTTTTTTTTTTTTTTTTTGCTTTTTCTCCCCAAATCCCCCCAGTACATAGTTGTGTATTTTTAGTTGTGGGTCCTTCTAATTGTGGCATGTGGGACACCACCTCAGCATGGCCTGATGAGTAGTGTCATATCCGCGCCCAGAATCCGAACCAGCGAAACCCTGGACCACTGAAACGAAGCCCGCAAACTTAACCACCCGGCCACGGGGCCCGCCCCCGCTTTTAGTTTTTTAAAAAAACCTCATGTGTGATGAATATAAGACCCCAGATTACATTATGTCCACTCATTTTTTTCAAGACATATGATTGATACTGAAGAAAAACAATCCAAAATAGGAACCCGTCTAGCTGAGGCTGAACTGTTGCTGGCCAGAAGCGCTGGCGTTAGGATGCACAGTGCGCACCCCCTGCGGGGGCCTCCGAGGGCGGCCTAGAAGCAGGAGCATGTTTGTTTCTCCTGGACAAGCGCCCAGCCCCTGCGTGCTGCCCCTATCGGTTTCCCCATCTCCATCCAGCAGCTTCCTGATGCGGCTGGCATCTGGGCTTCTGGCATCCCACGCTTTGCTTTGGGATCCGGCAGGATGGATCCCTCTTTGTTTTCTCTCAAAGGAATTCCTTATCAGAACTATAGATTCTAGGTAGGCAGGAGGAGGCAGGAAGAGAGGAAGGAGACCGAGCCAAGTCGAGAGCCAGCCGTGGCTTCCTGAACAGAGCTGGGGTGTAGGTAAAGCTGAGGGGGTGTGGCAGTGGGGCTGGAACCTCTTACGTGGTTTGAAACTCCCCGGGGGTGGTGGCTGCCGTTGGGCCTAAGGAAGGAAAAGAGGGAGTGCCAATCTCTAAGACAGAGAAGCCTGTTCTTCAGCCTGCTTCCAGCTTGTTCTGAGGGGCCTCCTGCCTGGCCGGACACTCCTGAGCTGTTGGGGCCCTCGGTGGGACTGCCAGATCCTCTGGACTGCTGGGGGCCTCGAGGAGGTGGAGGGGGTGGCGGTAGAGGCATTGGCATGTCAGGGGTGGGTGCACCCTTGGGCAGAAGTACCAGCAGTGAGAATGGGAGGAAAAGCAGGGACGGAGGCCTCTGCTTTTGAGCTGTGGGATCTTGTTCAAGCCACATGACCTCTCTGAGCCTGTTTCCTAATTTATTACAGAGGATACTATCCACCACAAGCACTTGTAAATATTAGTTTCCCCGCCTCTTTAGAGAAACTTGTGTCTGGGGATCTAGTGAGCCAACCTTTAGGGCAAACAACCTCAGGATTTTCAGATTCCTCCACAGTTCACTCATCCTTCATTCATTCAGTCAGTCAGTCAGTCGGTCCACGTCCTCAGGGCTGACCCCTGTCCTGGCGCCTGCACTGGGCATTCAGGGACAGCTCTTCTTGCTGCTGTTCGTCTGGTTTCCTGCAGACCCCCAGCACAGGATGGCCTTGCCTGGAAGCCCCCACCTGTTCCTCCACCTGGGCTTATCTCTTCAGTCTGTTGTGCAATAAAAAGCGATTGTGTCACTTGTTCCCCCACTGCCACACCCAATCCCATAACCGTCCTCCAGCTTTCCTAAGGTGTTAGCCTGCAGGTCACAGGGGAAAGAAACGGTTAACTCCTGTTTGCTGAGCGCTTGCTGGTGCCCACACAGTGCTAAATGCTCCCCAGGCTCAGTCCCTTTAACACCCACGGCACAGAGGAAGTGACTAGTATTATTCTCTAGTTCCCTACTAAGGTTCAGAGACATATGTAACTTGCTGGTTGTCACAGAGCTAACCAGGGACCCATTCTCACTTCCTTGGGCCCTAGGCATCCTTGCCTTTGTGGGCCCCTTGCTCTGTAAAAAATATTAAGAATTATATTTATGACTGCATTGGTGTATTAAAACATTGTCTTCAACCTAAAATTCCTTTTATTCTTCTGATCTTGAAAGAAATGAAAACATCTGTGTAGGCCACTAAAAGTGTCGTGGGCCCTGGGCGCTTCATCTCCTGTGCCCAGTGGAGAGGTCGGCCTGGAGCTGAGGAGGGAGAGGGTGGGATTCTAGCCCATGCCCATCACGGTGGAAGTTCTGACCTCCTCATGGTACTGCCCTTTAGCAATTAAAAAAAAAAGAACAAGCGAAGACCTGGGGTAAAGGGACTACTTATCCAAAATCCTAACCCTGTAGTGGTATTAACAGTTCTCTCTGGAAAATGGAGATATTCCCCCTCCCCCACCCCCTTGTGGCTTTTTGACTGAAACTTTTCTAAGAGCCAAGCCCACTCTATCCTCTTTATGCGCAATTCTAGATACCCCACTTTGGCATTCTCTTCAGACATAGACCTTAAGGGTAACGGGTTTGCCCAGAGGATGAAAGGCGATTCATTTATCTTATAGAACAGCTCCAAGTTCCCACCTGAGCCCCAGTAACGATATCATTGGTCATAATAATGAGCATTTTCGAGAGTTCTCGGTGTGCCAGGCATTATGCCAGTCTCTTGGCAAGCATTGCCTCCTGAAAGCCTCAGTAATGCGGTGGATAGATACTGTTATCATCTCCATTTTGCAGATGGAAAAACTGAGGCTTAGAAAGACTAAGTGACTTGTCCAAGTGGTGGTGCCAGGATTGGGACCTGAGTCTGTCAGCTTGTTGTCAGAGCATAACCTCCGTGAGGGCAAGGACTGTTTCCCACCGTCTCCCCATCGCCCAGCACAACACTGGGTACATGCAAGCTTTCCATGTGGAATGACTGACCCCAGAACCTGAACTCTTAACCTCTCTACTTTCCCGCCCTCTGGGAAGCTTACCTGCTTCCTGTCCCTGCCTCAGTCTTGAGACAGTCACTCCCTGCCCCTCTAGTGCAGAAATTGGCAGTGACAGCGGGGGGTAGTCTGGGGCAGCTCAGAGCTGAGGAATTGATCCATCAGGCAAGGCCGCAGGCATTCTCTCTTCCATCCCTGCCCCCTCCTGCCTCCTCCCCCGCCCCGGCCTGTGGAATCCCCCTGGAGGAGTCTGCCTCCTGCCAAGGCTGCTTCTCCCTGGGACTCAGAGGTGCAGCCTGACAGTCAGGCAGGCAGAGTGCCAGCCAGAAGGCAGTGGCCGTGGCGTCTGTGGTTTCTGCCCTGGGGCTCGTCTTCTTCCTCCCTTACGCCTGCCTTGGGCCCTTCCCCAGGGCACATTACTAGACAGATAGCTGGTATCCTCAGGGGTGCTTGAACTCACCCACCAAAATACTTAGACACCTGAGAAGAACAACTGCTAGAAAAGAAAGACAATAAATCAAGCTACATGTGCCACCTGAAGCAGAATTATTGAAGCAGATGGACCAAGATTTTAAAGTAAAGCGTGATAATTAAACTTGAGGAGATAAAGGAAGAAATTCATAAAATAATGCAAGAACAAGAAGTCGTAGGAGAGAACCAAATCAAAACATTAGCTAGAAGAATATAATATTTTTTAAAAGAACACAATAGATGGTGTAAATATCAGGATGGATACAGTTGGAGAATTAACTAGTAAAGAGGAAGATCAGCTGGAGAAGGCAGAAGGCAGCAAGAAAAGACAAAGAGATAGCAAATAAAAAAGAAAACGTAAGAGATACAGAGAGGAGAAGTAGGAATCCTTAAAAGGAAAAAAAACTCTAAAGTGGAGAATAGGAAATAATTGAAGAAATAATGGAGATTAAATGTTCCAGATTTAAAAATGAGTGAACTCTGTCAACTTAAAAAGCAAACTCGCCTGTTATTTTATCCTCAAAATATCTTCCTGTTTATCCGGGAATAGCCAAAAGAACTGAAATTCAGGACGTGGATGCTATGGCAAACCACAGGCAAATCCAGAAAACAAAGTTGGGGAGCTGCTTCCATACAGAAAAAGGGAGCAAGGGAGTGGCTGTTCTAAAGGAAAGTACATTGGGGGAAAGTAACAGTTCAGAGCAGAAACAGCTTCTCATTGGCTGAGCTGCAGTGTTTCTCATTGGCTGAGCTCGGCGTTTCTCATTGGCTGAGCTGCAGTGTTTCTCATTGGCTGAGCTCGGCGTTTCTCATTGGCTGAGCTGCAGTGTTTCTCATTGGCTGAGCTCGGCGTTTCTCATTGGCTGAGCTGCAGTGTTTCTCATTGGCTGAGCTCGGCGTTTCTCATTGGCTGAGCTGCAGTGTTTCTCATTGGCTGAGCTCGGCGTTTCTCATTGGCTGAGCTGTCACTGGGTAGGGAGAGAAATCTTCCTTCAGTAGTAAAATAGCTTTACTTTCTGTCCAAGATGCAAGCATATGTGTCTTCCTGTTTGGTGTAACCCATGCTGTAGGATAGGGCATGAGAGCTCCCCTTATGGGCCACACTGACTCCAATTTGGTTAAGGTTTCTTTTATTAATTTCCCCAGCTCAGATCAAAAGGACTTATAGAGCAGCCAACAGTAGAAATAAGGAAAAATCTTGGGGTCAGCCTAGTGGTGCAGGGGTTAAGTTAGCATGTTCTACTTCGGTCGCCCCAGGGATGGCTGGTTTGGATCCCGGGTGTGGACCTACGCAACACTTATCAAGCCATGCTGTGACAGGTGTCCCACATATAAAGTAGAGGAAGATGGGCACGGATGTTAGCTCAGGGCCAGTCTTCCCCAGCAAAAAAGAGGAGGATTGGTGGCAGATGTTAGCTCAGGGCTAAGCTTAAAAAAAACAAAAAAGAAGGAAAAATCTACATACAGATATTGCAATGAAATTGAGAATATAAAAGACAAAGAGGAAGACAGCAGAGAGAAATAACATCCCTTACAAAGGAACAAGAATCAGATTGACACCATACTTCTCAATAACAACGCTTGATAAAGGAAGTCAGAGTAATGTTATTAAGAATCGAAAGAAAAGAGCCCTTTCAATCCAGAATTTTAAAGCTAACCAAATTGTCATTCAAACATGAGATCATAATAAAAATATTCTTAGGCAAATAAAGCCACAGAAGGTGGAATACACAAAGAACCACACTGAAAATATTTATGGAGGAAATACTTAAGTAATAAAAGAAACAAATCCAGGAGATGCTGCAAGAGCTATGGGAAGTCGTGGGGATGGGTCAGAGGTCAGTGCAAGAAATAGAAGGAGAACTCAGCATTTTAGGTGGGAGAGGATTTTATGCACCGAATTCTTTAAAAATATTGGAAAGGCTGGAGGCTCCCCATACACTGCAGAACGGGCCAGATTGGAGAGCTGTGGTGCCTGTCTCAGGAAACTGGGAGAATCCAGGCTGCCTGGAACTGCTGAATTTAAGGGCACATGACAGTGGCTCTTGATCCAGGGATCCAGAAGTTGAAATGCTGTCTCTGCCCAGATGCTGGAACTCAGAGTCTGGCTACCAGTGACACAACACTTGCTCATCTTTTAAACAAACAGCGGGCCAGCCTTAGGCTCAGACACTTTGGAAGGTAACACTGTCTAGCTAAAATTTAATAACATTGTTGTGCTTCATCTAATTTATTTTGTTGTTACCTTCTATTGATGGCAAGTGGTGTTGGTTTTCCATCTTCAGAAGTGATAGAAAATTTCTGTTTAGAATAAACTGATAAATATTTTAAAGGAAGAGTAGGTCCAGGGATCTCAATGTAAAGTCATCATGATTGGTGCAAACACTTATTAAAAGAGGTGAGAGGTGGAAGAGGGGAACTGGGGAGGAGGGGACAGCTGGGTCTCACGATAGAAGAGGGTTAGATTGGCGTAGCTGGGAACAGAGTGCTGGAGTGAAGGTCACTGTGCTGAGTATCTGTTGCTGTGTCCCCACCCACTCCAAAACAGAGTGGCTTAAAACAAGTTACCATTGTTTGCTCTCATGGCTCTCTAGGTTGACGGGGCTCAGCCAGGAGGGTCTCACTTGGGGTCACTCACATGGTTTCGGGGGTCAGATACTCAGTTATCGGCCTGGGTGTTCAAGGTGGCTCACTCACGTGGCTGCCTATTGATGCTGTCCACTGGGGGCAGAACTGGGGCCGTCCACTATCATGTCTCCCTGTGGCCTTTCCATGTGCTTCTCACAGCATGGCAGCTGGGTTCTGAGAGGGAGGTTCCCAGGAGCAAGCTTTCTGAGGCAGGGAGCAGAAGCTGCCAACTAGGGGCTATGCCCTGGTCACTTCCGGTGTGACTGCCAGCGTCACATCCACCGTATTCTAGTGATCCAGCCAGTCAAAGGGCCCGCCTAGATCCAAGGGAGTGGAGAACTAGACCCTCTTGATGAGGGGACGGGCTGGGTCTCATGGCGGAAGAGCACGTGGGATGGGAGATCCTGCGAGGCCAGCTTCCCAGGGCTGGGAAGCACTGATGAGTTCAGGAGAGGGAGAGTCGCTCATTCTGCCTAGGATGGGGGAGGAAGGGAGGAGACCGGTGCTGGTGGATAAGACTGAGAAAAGTTCATGGAAGACCTTGGTTGCCAAGACAAAGGATTAGGGCTGTATTCTGTAGCCAGTCAGAAGCAATTGATGGTATTGGAGCAATGGAGAGACGCCGTGTGGAAAGCGAAGGTCTCAGAGCCTGTATAATTCTTTTTTTTTTTTAAGATTGGCCCTGAGCTAACATCTGTTGCCAATCTTTTTTTTTTTCTTCTCCCCAAAGCCCCCCAGTAGCTGGTTGTATATTCTAGTGGCAGGTCCTTCTAGTTGAGCTATGTGGGATGCCGCCTGAACATGGCCTGATGAGCGGTGCTAGGTCCGTGCCCAGGATCTGAACCAGCGAAACCCTGGGCCGCCAAAGCAGAGCGCGCGAACTTAACCACTCGGCCACGTGGCTGGCCCCCCAGAGCCTGTATAATTCTAATTCCCTTTCTAACAAGTGAGTCCCCAGGGTAGAAGCTGGTGGCATCTGTTCCTTCAGTGTAGCATATCCCAGCACCACCATGGAGTGAAAAATGCACTGCCCCCAACCTGCTAAGCATTTGTTAGACAGTTGTCGTATGCTGGGTGCATGGCCAGGCCAGGTGTTGTGGAAGTAATTCTACGATTCGTAAACCACTGGACTATCCTGGAAATTCCAGTATTTCTGCATTCATTCCACAGCTTCCAGATCTCCTCTTTGACTCCTCATGAGCCCAAAATCCTTTGCTACAAGTATCCTAGTTTTTAACTAAAAATTTATGGTCCAGGTCCAAGTCCAAGCAACATAAGAGCCCGGAGGAGGGAGTGACTTGTCCCTGGGTCCGCGTGGAGCTGAGCAAGGGGCCCTGATGGCCATCCCCAGAGTTCAGGGAGCCAGAACGCAGAGTTGTGTACATTCAAAGCCAGCCCATCCTAGGGCGTCTGCTGAAGCCCGTCTCCCCCGTGCAGCCTGTATGCGTGCTCAAATTCATTCATTTATTCACTCAGGTGCCTTCTGAATGGTGGACCTTGGGCTGAGTGCTGGCAGCATGGCTCTGACTGAGGCAGGTTTTGTCTCCCAGGGATCTCCTGGAATAGAAGGGAAGACAGACCTATCTACTAATTACAATGGTTTCACGTGGTGAGTGCCATAACAGAGGTACCTATGAGATGGTGCAAAGACTCTCAGAGAGATTGTCCTATCTGAGATGCTGGGGGGCCTGGGGTAGGTCTCAGAGGAGCAGGACACCAGCACGTGTCAGTGCCCGCTGTGCCTCGGGCGCTCTGCTAGGGGAGTGGCCTGCATAGCTAAGTGATTTATGCGTGTAAAGCCCTTCCACGTGCCTGGTTTGCAATAAGGCTCAGTAACTGGCACCTCTTATTAACAATTCTCTCATTTCATTGTTTGCAACCAGGAATGAGGCCGAAATCCAAGCCCAGGTTACAGATGAGGAAACAGGCTCAGAGAGGTTAAGTCATAAGCCCAAGGTGACTCAGAGAAGCCGGAATTCAAGCCCACATCTAACTCTACAACCCGTCCCTCTGTCCACACCGCCAGTTCACAGGGGGAGAGGATGTTCCAGGAGAGGGGCCAAACCCCGTCAAGAGTGTGGGGCCAGGGTGGGGGGGGGGGCTCTGTAGTACCAAAGAGCTAAGGTGCCGAGTGTGTGGGTGTCAAGATGGGATGGGAGAGGCGGCAGGAAAGAGGTGGGGTTGGGGGGCTTTGAATGCCAGGCCAGGGTAGGGGAGCAGGCTTAACTCTATCCACAAAGAGAACTGACGGAGGGATCCTCGGCTCCCCGGCCCACACTGGCATCTCTCCTCCGTGAAGACTTGTCACCCACTGTCCACGTCCTTGGAGGCGGGGCTGGGCCTGGAAGGCAGGTCACCTGACTCCGGACCCAGAGCTCGCTCCGCGCCCAGCTTCCTCCTCGCCGAGGCCTCCCGTTCAGCCTGTGGTGTTTGCTCAGAACCTGAGCCCGGGGCAGAGAGCACAGAAATATTTATTTATGCCGCTGCCAACCTGCCTGCTGCAGGCCCCCGACGGGTGCCTCACGGAGAAGTCCGCTTATATAACCCCAAGTCGCCACAGCAAGGAGGAGAAGGAAATAGATTACAGTTATTCTTTTTTCTCAGTTTTGGACACATTTTGAAAACTGGGTAGCTTGACATTTTCCTCTCTTCTTCCTCTGTCACCTTATTGACCTGGGGTCCCCAGGGATCTTGGTGGCTCTAGATCAGTCGTTGATTTTAGCCTTAATTCTAGTAAGACTGGGGGTTTGGGGAGATCGTCCCAGAGGTGGGGGAGGGGAGAGAAATGAAATATATTAAAGGGCTAGTAAGTGCTTTATCAGGGGCTTTATGTTCATTATCTCATTTTACCCAAACAGCAACCCTATGAAGGAAGTCTCGTTTCTTACCTCCATTTTACCGAAAAGTAATAAGGCACAGAGAGGTTAAGTAGTTTTCCAAACGGCACCCAGCAGTGCCAGGTCAGTCTGGCTCTGACGCTCTGCGTTTTCAAACACCTCACACAGAATCCATGATATAGGGATTCCGGAGGGAGCGGGGGCTGCTAGCGTCTCCCTGTGGAGGGAGATCCTCCACAGTTTAATCCCAGGACTTCCCTCGCATCTAATCTCCACTCTGGCCTTCCCTGGACTCTCGGCTCCACTGTGCTGGGACCTCCACCGTCCCATCCCCTCGCCGAATCTTAGATTTCCCTTCCCGAATGTGCTCAGCCCCGCCCCCACCTCCCAGTCTCCACTCCCACTGTTCTTCCCAGCTAGAATGTCGTCCCCCCCTTCTCTACCCTACAAAATCCCCGTCAAATAAGCAATAATAATAATAATCCTCCTTCGTTGAGCAGAAGCTGTGGAGTGGCTAAAAGCATGAGCTCTGGAGTGTTCTGCCAGGGTTCCACCCAGTTCCACCACTTTTGCTGGCTGTGTGACCTCAGGCAAGTTACTTAACCTCTCTGCACCTCAGTTTCTTCACCTGTAAGATAGAGATAATGATACTCACCTCTTAGGGTTGTTATGGGAAGAAATGGGTTATACAAATTAAAACTAAACAAATAACTTACTTGTAAAGTTTTTAGAAAAGTGTTCAGCACGTAGCGCTTTTTAAATGTTTATTCTTATCATCGAGCGCTTAAAATGTGGACCAGACTCTAAGTCAGATTCCCTGGGTTCACAACCTACCTCAGCTGGTGACTTTGGAAAAGTTATTTACCCTCTCTGGGCCTCAGCTCACATAAAAATTTTAAACTGTAACATGCTTCCCACTTAGGGCGGATGAAAACATCAAGCATAAGGGGCTTAGTGTAGGGCCTGGCACTGGGAACCATGTGAATAGAGAGATCATTAAATTATGAGGATACAGACCCCGGTCACTTTGACCCCACAGCACAAGCATCTAATGACCGTTTGGTGCCACTCAAGGCAGCCTGCCCTCTTCCCCGGCCCCCTGCTCAGCACTGTCTCCCTCTCTGAGCTCCACAGCCCCCTCGGCCTGTCCCATGTCTCAGTGTCACGTCTGCATCACTGTGGCCACCACACGTGGGAAAGCACAAGAGCACAGGCCTGTGCTTGGTCCCCGCTGGATGCTGCAGTTCAGCAGCAACTACTGCGCATACCGCCCCCCGACCCCCGCTCGTTCATTCAGCCGGTCACGTGTTTCATTCAACAACCGAGTGTTGACGCTGGCGAGGTGCCAAGCGCGGTTCCAGCGCTGGGGATCCAAAAGGTGAATAAAAACTGACACGGCCCCCCAGTCACGGAGCTCAGAGCCTGGTGTGGACACAAGCGGTCACCAAGTGGAAGATGTGAGCTGAGGGACACAGTGCTGTGAGAGTGCACGGCACGGGGCTGGAAGGGACCTTTGGGTTAGAGTATCATAAGTGTCAGAGGCCAGCCCAGTGGCGCAGTGGTTAAGTTCACACATTCTGCTTCACGGCCCGGGGTTCACTGGTGTGAATCCCAGGTGCAGACCTACACACCACTTGTCAAGCCATGCTGTGGCGGGCATCCCACATATAAAGTAGAGGAGGATGGGCACAGATGTTTGCTCAGGGCCAGTCTTCCTCAGCAAAAAGAGGAGGATTGGTGGCAGATGTTAGCTCAGGGCTAATCTTCTTCCAAAAAAAAAGTATTGAGGGGGCTGGCCCCATGGCCGAGTGGTTAAGTTCGTGCGCTCCGCTGCAGGCGGCCCAGTGTTTCGTTGGTTCGAATCCTGGGCGTGGACATGGCACTGCTCATCAGACCACGCTGAGGCAGCGTCCCACATACCACAACTAGAAGAACCCACAACGAAGAATATACAACTATGTACCGGGGGGCTTTGGGGAGAAAAAGGAAAAAAAAAAAAAATCTTTAAAAAAAAAAAAGTATTGAGTTAGTGGGCGTGGAAAGGGTGCTCTGGCACATGCAAAGGCCCTGTGGCAGGGATGGGAGGGACCGACAGGGCTGCGCTCCAACAGGGATGATACTGGAGGAGTCTACAGGATCCAGATCCTGCCGGAACTTGTTGACCACATTTTGTGGCCAGTGGCTACCATAGTCTAGAGCTGCTAGGCGGTAAAAGGCGTGTTAGGGAGTCAACCTCATTTGCCTCTGCTGATGAGAGGCTGTGGAAGGTCTAGGCAGAGATGAGCAGGGTCGGATTTGTGGCTAGAAAGTTCTCTGGGCTGGCTGTGCAGCTCATGGGTTTTGAGAGAAGGGGGGACCTTTCCATCCTCTCTGTTCTAGGCGTGCCCACTCTCCTGGCTGTAGGGTGAGGAGGGTGGCATGGAAGCCCCGGCTCCACCTAGGCCTCCCCCTCTTTGGGTGAACTTGAGAGCCGGAGGCCCCAGCCACGCTCCTTCCGCTGTGACTCTGAGCTGCTCTTTCCCGGCGAGGCAGGCAGTGGTCCCCAAGCGGGGCGGCCTGGGCTGTGTGTGCGGTGAGCAGAGGGGCTGGGGCCGCTGGGCGAGGGGATGAAGCACCGTTAGCGGTTCAGCCGCAGCCTGCCCGCGAGCGCAGCACCCCCGGGGTCCGCAGGGGCCCCTGTGCGCCCCTTGCCCGCGCCACTGTCCCGCTCACTTCTGTATTTCCCTGGACCCCGGACTCACGCTCGCCTTGCACGTTCCGCTGCCCCTAAAGGTCTCTGCCATGTTTCCTCCGACTCTTGGACTCTTCGAGGAGGGCAGGGTGGGGGCTGGGAGGCCCCCAATTTGGGAAGCAGAAGACTGGTCCCAACCCTGTTCTGGTGGCTCTGTGACTTTGGGCGAATTACTTGGCCTCTCTGTGCCTCACTTTCCTTGGGTGTCAGGCAGAATGGTTGTGATGAGGATTAAATGAGATTATGAACGTGAAGCCCCAAGCACAGTGCTTGGCACAGAGGCTCCCAAAAGGGAGCGGCCATGACCGGGCGTGGTGAGTGCTCGTCCTCCCCGCCCTAGCTCCTTGAGACCCAGGCCCAGCTCACACGCCCGGGACCCCTGGATTCTCCCAGGCTCCACGCCTGTGGCGTTCCCATCAGCCTGGGCGACATGGCTCAGACCACGCTGAAACCAGGAGGTTGGGCAAAAAGGGGCCCCTGGGCCCAGCTCTGTGGGGTGGGAGGTGTCTGTATTCCAGGGCTCTCTGAGCTCCATGGTGGGGTTCAGAGACAACACTGGGGACCCAGTGGACCTTAAAGATGGCGCCTGGGGGACCGGCCCTGTGGCCCAGTGGTTAATTTCGTGTGCTCTGCTTCCGAGGCCCAGGGTTTCACCAGTTCGAGTCCTGGGCGCAGACAAGGCACCGCTTGTCAGGCCATGGTGAGGCGGCATCCTACATGCCACAACTAGAAGGACCCACAACTAAAAATATACAACTATGGGGGTGGGGTCGGGGTTTGGGAGAAGAAGAAAAAGAAGATTGGCAACAGATGTTAGCTCAGTTGCCAATCTTTAAAAAAAAAAAAAGGCTGGCTGCCATCTTGTGCTCGCTCACTAGTTCATTTTGTGGGAAGCTGGAAAAAAAAACGCCACCTGAGACACGTCAGCTGAACCAATACCAGGGCCGACTTATCAACCAGGCACGGCAGAAACGAGGCCCACTGTATTTTTAAGGGCCTCCCAAAATGTTTTCATTTCTTTTAAAATCAGGAGGAAAACCCAACTTTTAGGACAGAAGAAGTGTTCCGTTGTTTTCTCACATCAGAAAAAATAAAATATTCAGAGCCCATGAAAATTTATTATGGGGGGGCCCCCCAAAAGTCATGCAGTGGCCCTGACCGATTCGTTATTTATTCAGACATATTTATTGGGTGGGGTGCTTTCTATCAGTTGTTGTTTGAGCCCTGCAATCTTGTCTTTTTAACTCAAAGGAGGAAGGTGAGGCTCATGGAGGGTAAATAAGTTGCCCACAACAGTGAGTTTCAAGGTAACAAAAGTGGAATTTGAACCCAGGCCCATCTGAGTCCAAACCCCTTTCTTCACTTTGTTGTTAGTGCTGGGGAGTCGATTTCAACTCCTAGCGACCCTGTGTCCAGCAGAGCGGAACCCTACCCTGTCTTTTTGTGCCATCCTCTCACCTTCCGGTGCTGTGTCAGACCACGTGCTACTGCTATTCGTAGGGTTTTCATGGCCAATTTTTTCAGAAGTGGGTGACCAGGTCCTTCTTCCTAGTGTGTCTTAGTCTGGAAGCTCCGCTGAAATCTGTCTACCACGGGCGACCCTGCTGGTATTTGAAATCCCGGTGGCACAGCTTTCAGCATCTCAGCAACACACAGCTGGCACAGTATGCCAACTGACAGACAGGTGGTAAGAGCACCCAGTGTTAACCACCGGGGCTGGCTTTTTCTTCGCTACACCACACTGTGTGTAAGTCATCGTTTTGTTTAGTTTAGTCGTTACAGCCTAAAGGCGGGACAATCACCCCCATTTGAAAGCTGTGGAAACTGAGGCCTGGAGAGAAGAAGGACGTGCCTTGCTCACAGTCCCGTGGCGAGTCAATGAAGGAGTCGGGAACAAGGCCCTCTTGACCCCCTCTCTACTGCCCCACTGCCCTGTGGTCCCCCCATCTCCACCCTCCGCCCTCGCTGTGGCCTCCTTCACCGCAGCCACGCTGCCCCCGGATGGCTCCCCGCCTTTCTTCCCACCTCCTTTTTGTCTGGTTTCCCAGCCTGTTGAGGGGCTGCTCATGCCTGTGCAACAGCCGCATCCCACCTCCTAACAAAGCTGGAGGCTGGCACTGCCACCCGAGAGGGAGGGGAGAAATCAGAGGCGGCAGGCCAGAGCAAGAGCAAAGGTTTACACGAAACCGTGGGTCCCCCAGACAAACGCCCCTCTGTATCTCGGGGCCTATTGTGACTGGCCGCCGGCCAGCTCTCACCGCGGGCAGCTTGAAGGGCCCGGATTGTTCCCCACCTCCTGTCCTCTCTGCAGGCCAGCGCCTGCCAGGCCTGCGCTGGGGCAGGAAAGGGGAGGGGTGTTCCTTCTGGAATGGAGAGTGTGGGAGGCCAGCAAGCCTTGGGGAGAGTGAGGGGCCACAGCCTGTACCAAACCAGGAGACCGGGAGAGTCACCGATGAAAGGAGCGTGAGAGGGAGGGCCCTGGGGCCCAGCTGTGCATTTTGCAGGAGAGCAAACTGAAGTCCAGACAGAACAAGTGACTTGCCCAAGGTCACACAGCAAGTAAGTAAAAGAGGTAAGACTCGAACCCAGGACCCCTAGTTCCCAGCCCAGGGTTCTTGCCCCCCACAGCAGGCCTCTCTGTTGGGGTTTCAGTGGTGACCGTATTAAATAGGTGAGGTAGAGCTCTATAGACCAGGACATTGAGACTCAAAGAATGTCACATGTGAAGGTTGCAGTGTATTAATTTTCCTAGAGTTCCATGTTAAAGGGCAGGTGCTCCAGACAGAGTTTACGTCCTGGACTCATTAATTCCAAGCACTTCGAGGTTAGCCAAGCCCTAGAAAAGGCGGAGGGAGAGGCAGAGAATCAGGGGTGAGAGCGCTGAGGGTCAGCGTTGGGCTGAACCCAGATACGGGAGTTCCTAGGAGGCACTGGCCTCGGTTCCTAAAAATATAATAATAAGGAGCTACCCTAGAGCACTGGGGTCGGGACCCTTGGTCCCAAGGAGATTGCTGGCGCTCATTTGGGATAGGACATGCCTGTCCATGTGCACAAAACTCATTTACACCTACACGTTCTTGCTTCACTAGGTGGCCCCTGGAAGTAACCCAGGGAGCTCAGCCTGTGCCTTTTAGAAACTGGGCGCAGTTCCATCAGCAGGGGGTGTTGAAAGCAGAGCTAAGGTGAGCGCATGGCCCCGGGGGGGTCTCGCTTATCACCCACCAGCCCCGGTTCTTGTAGGGTTGGTTTGGTTCTTGCTGCTGTTGTGACTGAATGAGAAGGGGGTTCTTGAAAACGTACCAAGTGGTCTGCCAATGAACCTTCCTCTCTCTGGCTGCCCCTGGGTGCCTCACAGGCCCTCAGTTTCCCCATTTGTCAGGAGAGGGCCATGGACACACAGCAGTCTTCAGACTGGGTTCCGCAGAATCCTGTGATCACAGGCGTTGCCAGCACAGACGGCGTGGGGACTGGTGGAGGAGAAATGGTGGGGGTGGAGTAGGAGGGAGGAGTCTGGTTCCTTAAGTCTTTTGGAGGAGCTTAGTTTATTATGAATTCATCCCCCAAACTCTCCAACAGAAGGATCCATCTCCTTTCAGTCTGGACAAACACAGCAGAAAATCTACCGCTTGCATTTTTTCGTGGCTGGCAAAATCCCCCTGCGCCTCCCGCCTCCCCTGAGTTGGACTGGTTACCCTCCTGGCTGCTGCAGGGCGCCGCCCCGGGCACCCCCGGTCCCTGGATCCAGCGGGGGCGGGTCCTCCAGAAGCTGCCCAGGAAAAGGTGCATGGGGTGGTGTGGATTTTTTTGAAGCCTTGTGTGTCCGAAAATGTCTTCTATCCTCACACTCAATATTTAGTTTGGCTCGTTGTACACTTCTAGGCTGGAAATTATTTCCCCTCAGAATTTTGGAGAGTTGTCTCAGAGCGTCTAGTGCTGCTGCTGTCAAATCCACTGCCATTCTGATTTCATCTGATTGTTGATCCTTTTATTTGTATTTGACCCCATTTAAAAAAAAAATATATGGCCGTGTGTAGGATATTCTCTTTATGCCCTGTGTTCCGAGAAGTCATATGATGAGTCCTATTGTGGGTCTTTTTTATTCATTGTTCTGGGACTCAGAGGGTCCTCTCATTCTGAAAATTCTACGTCCTTTGTTTCTGGGAAATTTTCAGGTATCCTGTGCTTGATCGTTTCCTCCCTGGCTTTGATTTTCTCTGCTTAGTCACTTCTGGAATTCTTGTTATTAGGATGTTGGTCCTCCTGGAGTCATCTGTTTTCACCTTTTTCTCTCTCAATCTTTTTTGTTCCCTTTTATGAGACGTTTTCTCAACCATCTTCTAACTTTTCTATTGAATTTTTTATTTCTTTCATCAAATTTTTATTTCCAAGCACCCTTTCTTATTCTCAAAATATTCTTTTCTTATAGCATCCTGTTCTTGTTTTATAGGTGTAGTGTCTCGTCTCTCTGAGGATGCTGAAGTTTTCTTCTGCTATTTGTGTTGCCTCTTTGCTTTAAATACCTCCCTTTGTTCATTTGTTTTGTTTGCTGTTTGTTCATTGCATGTGAGCCTTTTACCCCCAAAGGTCCATTGACTCTGGCCATCTGTTCCTATTTAAGAGTAAGGTGCTAAAAAGCTCATTGAAAACAAAAGTTCATGGGAAGCTCTGGGTGTGGGCTGGGCTTGTCAACTAGCAGCCTCCCATAGGCCGATGGGCAGGAATCTCATCATTTCATTGGGGGATTCTCTACCATCAGTAGCGTCTGTACTTCTCTTCTCTTTGGCTAATCAATCTCCCCAGAGCCTCCTCTCTAATTTGCTGCCTGGAGGTTGGAGCCCGGCTCTGGGAGTTCTGGCAGTTCTGGCAGCCCAGGTGGTTCAGGGGCCTGGCTGAGCCCCACCAGGCAGGATTTAGACTTTCCCTGAACTCCATTTTCAGCCAGAGGTTAACCACTGCCTTCTGCCATTTCCCCTGAGTCTCAAAGCCAAATGTGCCCATGGATCGCTTGGGGATCTGGCTAAAATGCATATTCTCATTCGGCAGGTCTGAATGGAGCCTTGGATTCTGCATTCCTAACAAGGTCCCCAGAGTTGCCAATCCAAGGACCACACTTTGGATGGCCAAGGTCTGGAGCAGCGCTGTCCAATAAAACCTTATGCAAAGGTGGACACATTCTAGACCTGCACTGACCAATGTGGGAGCCATAGGCCACTGGGCACATGATGCCTTGAGATGTGGCTTGTGCGACTGGGGCACTGAGCTTTTACTTGTATTTAATTTTACTTAATTATCATTTAAAAGTAGATGGCCACGTGTGGCTGTCACCTTGGGCAGGGAGGGTCCCCCTCCTGATTCACTCTGTACAGGGTGAATTTACTGGATCCTGCAGGATGGAGGAGTCCTGCGGCTGGGAGGGCAGATGGAGGGGGTGGAGGTGCTGACCTAAGCAAAGAAAACAGCCAGTTATTTTACCAGCAAAATGGGTTCATTCGGGAATAGCAAGGGAATTGCAATTTGAGACAAGCCAGCTATAGCAAAAGCCATAGGCAAGTCCAGCAAACAAAGGAGAGGAACATTACTTTATAGAGAAGAAGGAGGAAGTAGGGAGGGGTCGTTTTGAATGAAAATCCTTTGGTGGAAAGCGAGAGCTCAGCTTCACGAGGGTTTCTCTCAGCTGAGTGGCGGCAAGGAGGTCATCTTCCTGCCTCCTGCTGGGGTGGTAATGGATGTCTTCCTGTTTGGGGTCTGTAATCGACATGGAGTGGTAGCGTGTGAGGGCTCCCCCTTCTGGCCTCCCAACCTCTTTAAATGGTGTTTCCTTTATTCTGTTTCGCTGAAGGGATGGAGGGAATGGGATTAAGCTGCTCCTTTTACACACTTTTGTCTTCCTCTTTTCAGCCCCATGTGGCATCTTGACTTTTAGGGGCATCTCTTGCCACCCGTTCCTGAGTCTTCCTGGGGTTTCTTCAGTGCGATCAGCTTTCATGGGTTTCCCCAGTCTGCAGGTTTGAGCCTCAGCCTTTTCCAGGCTGCTAAGTCACGCTCAGCCATCTGCTCTTCCAGATTGGCCTCTCTCCCGTGTGGTCGTCTTCTCTCCCCTTCCCTTTAGCCTTGTGGGTTTGTACGTCTTGATTCCTTTACTGTCTTCGTGAGGGATTTCAGGAGGAAGCAGAGATGAATACTTGTGTTCCATCTGTGTTTCACCAGAAGTCCCTCTTGGATTTTTTAAAAGGAGCCCAAACTGTGTTTCTCCCAAGGTGAGGCAAACCGGAATTTATCCTTCTTCCCTGTAGTTTTCCTGCGGGCCAGGAGATTTGTTGTGCCCAGGAGCCCAGGGCACCCATTCCTGAACCACTGCAGAGCCTGAGAGCTGCTGGAGGAGGGGAGAGGGAGAGCCAGGCTGACCCACCCGGTGTGGTTCCTCTGTTCTGTAAAGGGGTTGATGGGCTCACGCAGGGGCCAGGCAGCGCAAGGGCATCCTCTCAAACCAGAGCTGAGCAGGGACGGACTTACAAAACGGAAGACGTTCTAAGCCCTTGGCAGCGAGGAGATTTGGAAAGGAAAAATTGAGAAGGATTACCAGTTAACTGGGCAAGTAGATCCCACAGATGGGACCAGATCCTGGCTGGCTGGGGCTGGAGGGGTGGTCCTTCAGGATGGATGCCCTGCAGATCGATTTGTAGTTAGGTTGGAGGTAGGTGCTGAGACTTCCATGAAATCAGCTTGTGCAGCGGGGAAGGAATCAGGCCCACCGGTTGCCTCCTGAGCCCACTCCCCATGCCCCACCCTAGCCCCAGCTGGCCCAGTGTTTCCAGGACTCTTTCTCTGCTCCTCTCTCACCATACTTCTCATAGTGGGCCCGCGCCTACCACTCCTTGGACGTGTCTGATCAACCTCCGCGTCCCCCGCAGCCTATGGGATGTGTCTGTTCGGGCAGGAGAGGGGAGGCAGGAATGAATTGAGTATAAACCTCGGGGTCAGACAGATAAGAGTCTAAATCCTATATGTTAGGCTGAATAATGGGCTCCTCACAAAAGATACCCACATCCTGATCCCCCAAAGCTGTGACTATGTGACCTTACATGGCAAAAAGGACTTTGCAGAAGTGATTAAGTGAAGGATTTTGAGATGGGGAGATTATCCTGGATTACCTGGGTGGGGCCACTGGAATCACAAGGGTCCTTATAGGAGGGAGGTGGGAGAGTCAGAGAGAGAGAAAGACATGACGATGGAAGCAGAGGTCAGAGAGAGATGGAAGATGCTACACTGTTAGCTTGAAGATGGAGGAAGGGGCCACAGGCTAAGGAATGCAGCTGGCCTGCAGAAGCTAGAAATGGCAAGGAAACAGTCTCCCCTAGAGCCTCCGAAAGCAACACGGCCCTGCCAACACCTTGATTTTAGCCCAGGGACACTAACTTCAGACGTGTGACCTCTAGCACTGTAGGAAAATAAATTTGTCTTGTTTTAAAGCATTAAGTTTGTGGTAATCTGTTACAGCAGACATGGGACTCTAACGCATCCTAGCTCTGCTGTATCTTAGCACCAAGACCTTGGGCGAGTTACCTAAGCTCTCTGAGCCTTGGTTCTTTTATCTGGAAAATAAAGATAATATATGTGAGAAAATAGATATATGAGGTACTTAGCATGGTACTTAGTAAGCACTTGATAATGGAAGCTGTTGTGTCTGTGGTTATCATCGATGTCATCATCATTGTTGGTTGTGTATCCACAGATGTAAGTATGGACTGGACATTTTCCTTCTTGTCTAGACCTTTTTGGATAGAAAGGATAGGAAACTGTTAAGAGATGGGCTGATCGCTCCGCTTCAGTAGTTTCCAGCCACTGGTGATGTTGCCTCCCAGAGGACGTTTGGAAATGGTTGGAGCCATTTTTGGTTGTCATAACTGGGGATGCTACTGGCTTCTGGTGGGTAGAGGCTGGGGATGCTGCTAAACATCCTGCAATGTGCAGGACAGGCCCCCAGACAAGGAATTATCTGGCCCAAATGTAAGTCGTCCCGAGAGTGAGGAACCTGCCATACTCTGAGGGTTTGTGGTACCTCCTGGGCTCAAAATATCAACAGGCAGAAAGAGTGAGCAGAGTCCTGGCCCAGTGATGATGTCTGTGGACCCTCAGAGGGTCCCCAGGAATACTGCTCACCCCCGGAGGCCTGGCAGCCACAGACGGTTTGGAGGTAGAAGATCTGAGCTTGAGACTCAGCTCCTCCACTCACTTGCTGTAAGACTTTGGGCAAGTCACTTAACCTCTCTGAGCCTCCACTGCCTGTCAGCAAAGTGGAGACAAAAACTCTCGCTGTGTTGTGTTGATTAAATGAGGAAACATGGAAGCAGAGTGCCTGGCACTTTCCTAGCATCTCCTTAGATGTTAGTCCTGACTAGAGTCTTGGGTGGAATTATTTTCCTCTGACATTTTCACTTAGGGGCATAAACTCTTTAACCTTGTGTCTTTTTTCCCCTTGGGGACAGTGGGACACCTGGAGATTTATGTGGGAGCTCGGGTATGGTTTGAGGACCCTTGGGAACTGGGCCCTTGCCTTGGGTCCAAAGACCGAGGGGCAGATGGAAGCCACAGGTCACATTTCAGCTCTTGGTCAGTCTCCACCAGGACACCCACAACTCTCCTCCTCCACCGACTCCTGGCACAGCCTGTGCCGCCCTTTTGGCACTAGGCAAAATATGCCTTGTGACCACTTTCACCTGGGATTTCTGTTTATAACTCTTAGTACGTGGAATTTATCAGTTTTGCAGGTCTTGGGCTGGAAACTCTTTGAGGCATCTTTCTTTACAACATGGGCCACAAAAATAAAAAATGATGTTCAAGCCAGAATTTGACAGAGTGAAGTTGATTAAATAAGATTTAATGATGTGGTGGGCCTGGAACCCAGACTTCCGGATCCGAGGGCACTGCTTTTCCCATAGAACTTCAGTATGATATTGATCAGGCATCTCTCTGTGATCGGTGCTGGGCTAGGCTTGAGGGGTCATGATCCCCAATAAATATCGACTGAAGGAAAGATTCTTAAAGGAAACACTTCCATTTTTCCTTCTCTTTGTCTGAGTTCTTGGGATGTGATCCCCCAGCCTTTCTTTAATATTCTCAGTGCTATGTACATGGTGGGTGCTGGTTGGATGAATGACAGGGCAATGGACAGAAGAACAGGTTGAAGGAGGAATATGTGTGCTCTGGGTGGGTGGGTGGGTGGGTGCATGAGTGGACAGGAGGATGAAAGAATGGATGGATAAATGAAACAGGAAATGTCCTTCCTAATTTCTGGGAACCAACCACAAGGACCATGTATTCAGTATGTAATTGTGTGTGGCCCAAGTTCAGGGGAGCATTATGCCAATTCGGACCCCCACCTTTGGAAGCTATGACACACAATAGGACAGAGCCAAGCAGACAGGGCAGACGGGGTTGTGGGAGATGATGTGGAAGCCAGCAGGAATGGAGAGTGTGAGAGCTGGCCATTTGGGATTCAGGCAGATTTGGATTACTATGTATCCAACAGAGGGTTTGAAGGTTCGTTCCTAAGGGTCCCATATGCTGCCAAGTCAGAAGTCTTCTGTAGAGCTCTCGGTTTGTTCCAGTCCCAACTGCCTTCCAGGAAGGCTTCCTGCCTTCCAGCATGAACTGCACACGCTGGCTTCCCTCTCCTAACAACCCCTGAGTCAACATCTATAAGGAAGGATGAGCTTTTGCAAGTCACTGGTTCTTGAGTTAACTTATGAATGGCTGTTCCGTGCAATAGAACTAGCCTGGAAAGGGCCTTGGAGAACCTCTCCCAACAGGGCCATTTCACAGATGGGAAAACTGAGGTCCAGAGAGGGGAGAGGACTTTCCAAAGTCACATGGCAAGTGAGTGGCATGTGGGAACCCTGGTCTCCTGATTCTCAGCCCGAGTTATGAACCTATGACTTGTTCTTCCCCTGCTTACCCAGCGGCCCCCGTGCCCTACAGTCCCTTTAGGATCTTTGTGTTCCTGGGGGAGGTTTCACTATTTCCTCTGCCTCTGCCCTCAGTGGAGATGGAGGAGAAGCTCGAACCCTGCGGGAGTTCTGGTGAACCCCTCCTCCAATCCCCTCCTTGGGACGCCATGCTTCATGGCTGGCTCCCTGACCTCCCTGTTCATCCCCGAGTTCGACCTCATGCGGCAGACTGTTGAGCAGCTGGAGAGCTGGGAGCTCAAGCTCCAAGAACAAGGAGAACACAGACTGGGGACAGAAGGGAGAGGAGAAGAGGGTCTGGGAACTGATATTTACCAATTTACCCAGCATCCACCAGGCACCATGCTGGGCAGTTGGAGCTCATTTATTCTCACAACCCCTCAAAGTAGGGGTGTTAGCCCTGTTTTACAAATGGAAACACTGAGGCCTACTGAGGTCTAGAGAAGTGGCTCGACTTAGAGAGCTGGTCAGTGGTGAGGCCAAGATTGAAACCCAGGTCTACCTGACCCCAAGCCCTGCTGGTCATGAGCTCCTGACAACGTGCTCTCCCACAGTGCCATCAAGAGTTCTCAGGGGCCGCCCAGGAGGAGCCAGAAGTTCTCTCCTGAGGACCCAAATCAACAAGGTCAAGGCTAACAGGGATCCATGCAAAGTCTTACACTTAAGTTCCAAAAGACTTTTGCACAACAGCATAATGGAGACCTGGTTAAAGGGCAGCAGCTCATCCTCACATTGTCGCCATTCATAATGCGGCTGCCGTTGCCTTATATCTCCATGGCACTTTGCAACTGAGAAAGCCCTTTCACTTGACCATAAGCAAGCATGAGAATAAGTCTGAAAAAGGTTTGGGGTGTATCAACAGGTTTGTATGAGCAATGCGCTGTGCGGTCTGTAAAGCTAATGAGCCGTTTGTTTGCATTCATCCAGTGTAATAGCAATAGATTTTGTGCACAGCCACTGTGTGAAACATATTACATGTTTTATCTCATTTAATTCTCACAACAACTCTATGGAGTTTGTAATTCCTGCTTTACAGATCAGAACACCAAAAAGAAAGTTGACCAAGGTCACACAGCTAGTAAATAGTAGAATTCAGGCTTAAGTCTGCTAAGTATCGAGCAAAGCATCGTTCTGGACATTTCAGGCCCCCTCTGGAGTCATGTCTCTATTTTGGGGGGCTGTATTTAAGGGAGACTTTGTCACATGGAGAAATGAGGAACCCATGAGGATCACTGTCCCCCTAAAGCTTGTTTGAAGGAGCTGAGAATGTTTATCCTGGAGAAGAAAATCATCAGAAAACATACGATTGCTATTTTCAAGGGCAGAAACCTCCTCTACTTAGAAACAGGTTGGGTTCATGGGACATTTGCATTTACCAACTATTTGTTGGTTAAGTTCGAAGGGGTGCAGTGTAGCCAACTGCTATCGCCACCTATTGGTGGGAGGTAAAATTGACGTGCTGATATCAGCCACCATGGCTGTTCCCTCCATGGAAGTTTGAGTTCAACCTTTTGGACATAGAAGTGCTTTTAAACCTGACACAGGTCGTCATGTGTAAGAAGTAGGAGATTACCTTTGTGGGAAGAGAATTAGGACCAATGAGTGAAAATTAAAGGAGCGAGATTTTGGTTCCACCATGAAGGTTAATTTTCTGAAAAAACATCCCCAAATTCAAGGGGCTGCTTAGGAGTAGTGAGGTTCGTGTCTGTGGAAGAGACCAAGTCATGCTGAATCTCCCATCTCTCAGATGATTGGGAGAAGTCACTCCCAATGTTTTGGTGGGTGGCAGGTGTTTGTGGGTTACCTACTCTGAGTTACAGTTGGCCGTTTGAGTAGGGTCGGCTGGGGTTGGCAGTGTCTTTGTTGTCAGGGAGGAACTTCTAGACCAGGCCAGAGGGAAGGAGGGTGCCGCTGGGGCAGAGCAGTAGGGAGACATTTTGGACAGGTGGGTCTGGCACCATTTATCTTCCAGATATGGCTCTTGCACTTGACGGAGGGATAGTCAGAGGCGGGTGGCTAAATGAGTAAATAGCCATGACCCTCCGTCACTTCCCAAACTGACCTCCCACACAGGGCCACTTGTAAACAACCCCGAGGGAACAACAGCTCCTTGTAGATTCTGTAAATGTGATTAAGGCTCTGCTGTAGACAAGCTCAGAGTGTGGCCAAGGGCAGGGACTGGTCAGATAGGACCAGCTGGGGGCAAAGGCTCTGGGTCCCTTTGCTGAGCCCCAGCCTCTGTGTGTTATCTGATCAAAGCCCTACGTTGATTCGGGTCCTGAGTGCTGTGCCGTTTGTACCTTGTGCATTCACTGGGAGGCAGTCTAGTGAGGAAGAGGAGAGGCTGTGAAGTAGGACAGATTCCCGCTTAAATCCTAGCACGGCTACATATTAGCCTTGTGGGTTTAGACTGATTGCTTCTTTGCCGTGAGCCTCAGTTTCCTCGTCTGTAGAATGGGCACCTTGGTTGCACTCTCCTTACCAGAGAGGTATGAGGATTAAATGAGACTCCCACATAAAGGTCTGAGTGCCGGGCTGGGCACGTAGTACATTATTATTACTATTATTGAATTAACCTCTGTCAGTGAAAACCAGCCTCACCCTCCCTGGCCTCTCCCTCCTTTTCTGTGCCCATGGACCCTGGTCCCAGGCACGTTTGATGCTGAAATCCCCCTGCTGGACCTCACTTGGTTAATAAGAATCCCCGGGGCCCCATACGTGAAAACGCCCACATCCTTGGCCATGGGTGTCCCCCCACCCTCCCTCCCACCCCGTCTGATGCGGCAGGAACAGAGATGTGATTGAGAGCCCTCAGTCCCGAGGTGAAGCAGGCTGTGCTCCGGGACAGCTGACTGTTCTCTCAGAAAGAAGAGTAGCTCGTCCATCCGAAAGAGGGTCACACCTGGACTCGGCACCCAGGAGGTCACCCTGAAGGCCCTGCAGAGGAGCCTGAGTCCTGGTGGCCTGAGGAGGCTGCTTTGCTGGTCAGTGTGTGTGTGTGTGTGTTTCTGCAGCGACTGGTCGTGGACCCCCAGGTGGCCCAGGGCCAGGGCTGCAGGGGGAAGGACACAGCCTTTGAAGTGTGCAGGGCCAGCTTCCGGGCGGTATGCACACGGACAGTTAGCCTTAGATGCCCCAGTCTCGGGTCCTCATTTGAAACAAGAGGAGCAGAAAACCTAGTTTACATGCTATTTGCTACTTAAATCACAGCATGGATTGAAAATACCGGGCACAGGGTCTTCGCACGGGACAGGCGCTGGGATGCCGCCTTCTGTCATTTTTGTGCATGTTGATGTAACGGCGGATGTGTCCCCAGAGGGCTTTTAGCTTCTCCGGGGATGGTGCCCTGTGTCTCTCACTAGGTGACCCTTGATCAGCAGCCACCTATTTGCCTGTCTTTTCTGTTTTTAGAAGAAATTGTGAGAGGCATTATTGGCAAGTCTTCTCAGCTTGATATTGGTAAGGATAGAAGTAGAAGGTTTTGGCAAATGATAAGCTATTCCGTGCTGGGTTGGGGAGTGTGTGTGGGTGGGCACCTCTCCTTGGGAGTGGGAGTGGGGGCAGGGTTGGGGAAGACTTGCATTCCCGGTTCTCATATTGGTCCATACGTATTTCTATAGAAAGAATTTTTCTTGTTTTGTGCTCCAGATCCACCTGTCTCTAATTTAGTTCAGCAGATATTTACTAATAACCACTATAGTAGTAAGAGCTACTATTTACCAAGCGCATCAAAGCACTTTCCATACTTAACCTCTAACCCTCGGCTCCCTTGAGAAAAAGCTCCTTCATTTTACAAATGAGTAAACCAAACCGGGAGAAATTCAATTACTCGCTCGAGTAATGCCACTGGCAAAGGTGAGACGACCAGACACTTTATCCAGGGGAGGTAGAAGGATATGAAAAAGAACCCGAAGCAGTCTCCATCCTCAGGGACCTGACAGTGAATGTGGAGAGTTCACTGCCAGGCAGAGCTACTGGGACCCTTGGTGTGGTGGTGTTTCTTCGCAGAGCGCTGCTGTGGGAGTGTGGACGACAGAGTGGCTGATTCTGTCTGGATGGGAGTCATCCTGCGGGTGACTCGGCTGAGTCTCGAAGGATGTGTTCATTTTGGAGAGGGAGCAGGCAACGGAGCATGGCCAACCCAGGCCTGTTTAAGGCAGTCCAGAGAAGGAAGCCCAGCCAGGAAAAGGTTGGCCGGTGTGGAAAGGTCAGGCAGAGGCAAGAGGCTCCTTGAGGGAACCTGAGTCGTGGGAGTCCTGATGATCTGGTCTTTAGAAAGAGAGGACACACGAGAGCTGGGGGTGTTAGGCAGGGCCCCGAGGCTTAAAGGAGGGCAGAGAGAGTGAAGGCAGAGCCCTTCCTATGGATCAACAGGGCCTGGCCACAGAGGGTTATTCTGAGGCTGGGGCCCCCGTGGGGTGGGCGGGGCAGGCCAGAGCCCCCAAACCCCCAGCCTTGGTGCAGGAGACCTGACCCCAGCAGAGGGGTGCTGACCCTGTTTCCATCAGGAGCTGGGAGAGTGGGGGAGCTGCAGCCCAGAGGTGAGGACTCTGGGGAGAGGCCCACTGTGGGGACCTGGGAGGACAAAGCCTGGGGCAGCCAAGACCAGGAATGACGGGGGAGGATGGAGTGGCCTGTTGTCACAGCAGTTTGGCAGAGGTTAGTGCGAGGAGCCAAGAGGCTGGAAACAGAGGGTGGAAACAGCCTGTGAAGGGCTCTCACTGCCAGAGACAGAAGTGTGGGCACTGGGGAGATGATTGTTCCCTGAGCCCAAGAGTCCGTGATCAAACCTACGGTCACTTTCTCACTGGGACGTGGGCTTCTGGAGGCAAGGAGTGTGTCTTTTATTTCACTAGTGTACCCCCAGCACATCTAGCGTGGGTCACTTAGTGACGCTCCGTTAGTATTTGTTTAACAAATATGTAAAACCACAATATAGACAATGTTCGTGTATATCATCCACAATGTTCATGGGTATATACATGTGCAGTAAACTTTTGAAAACTTTGATGAAAAGAATATACACTAATGGCCAAGGCAGTGCTTACTTTGGGGAGGGAGGAAATGGGGTTGAAATAGGATAGAAAAGGAACATCAAGTGAGTCTGACATTTTTTTTTTCAATAAGGAAGGGCTGAAGAAAATAGGATTGTAAAAAGTCGTTCAATTTGAGCAATGGGTACGTGGACTCCTATTATATTATTCTTCATAATTAAAAAATATTTCTTATTTTTAAGAAGAAAAAAAATTCATGCACACATATTTTGTTGAATGAAGAGAATATCTCTTCTCCAGAAGATGGAGCCACCGCAGTGAGGCCTTATGGCTTCTTAGGGTTGCAGCCACGCCTGGGGAATTCTCCTCTCGATGGAGATCCTTCACAGGCCTCCAGATGGTCAGCGGTTGTAGTAACAGTGTTGCTCTGAAAGCCTGGTTTGTTTCTCTTCTTTTCTTCGTGCCCATAGTTCAGAGCAATTATTTATAATCTCGCCGTGCTTAGAATATAATTCTTGGTGGAGGATCTCAATCCTTGTTTCTGGTGGCGTGACATCATATTAATGTCATACCTCCTGGCTCGCTCCTTGAGTGTAAGATTACAGGATTGTGAATTTTGATTCCTACTGGTGTCAGGGAAAGAAGAAGTTCTGTGCACTCAGAGAATATGTTTGAGTCCAAGCTCCACATCTTCCCAGCTGTGTGACTTTCGTCGATTCACTCAACCACTCTGAGCCTCAGTTTGCTCAGCAGCAAAATGTGATGATTGAGAGGATTAGATGAGCTGTAGAGAGTGTGAAGGCCCCGATGACAGAGCCTGGTGCATGGGAGATGCTCAACCCGCATTCACTCTCTTCCCACTGCGGGCTTTGTGCAACCTGACCTTCATTCTCTCTCCTCCCACCCCTAACCATGCCCACCCTGCAAAGCCCATTCAAATCCATCTCCTCCTTGAAATCGTTCTTCACAACCCAATGGCTTGTGCCACTGAGTGCTTAATAATCATAGTTAATTTTTTAATGGCTTTTTTTTTTTCCTCCTTAGACTGTAAAGCTTTTGAAAGCAGGAACACCATTTCAGGCATTGTTGTGGGGTGGGGAAAGTCCCTCCCTAGCATGGGAGGCAGACGCTCTGGGTTAACTTTTGCTAGATAAACCTGGGCTCCACGTACCTTTGGGGGCTTCAGTTTCATCAGTAAAATGGTAATAATAACCTCCCTTAGATTCTAGAAGATCCATTGAGACAGTCTGGGTAAAACATAGTTAGGAGGAGTTTAATAAGTATTGTTGAATGGATTTAAACTGCTTTGAAAAATGAAGTTCTTTACAAATGTCAGACATTCTTTTTAATTCCCCGTAGTGTATAGGAAAAGCCCTGGTATTTACTTGCTGCTAAGAGAAACTGCCTGTTTGAATATTCCCCAGTCGTCCAGATGAAGACCACAAGAGGCATCGTACAGGGGTTATAAAGCTTCCTCTGGTTTTAAATGAAATTTCATCTTCGTTCTCACCAGGATCGAGATGACCACAGCCACCCCTTTGGGGGGTACCACCTTCTTCTCACTGAACGTGACCACCGGGGGAGAAGACTTTCTGTACAAGAGTAAGGTCAACCTGGCTTGGCGTCCAGGAGAGGGAGGGTGGGACAAGGGCCATGGTCAGCTGCTGCTGTTGAGGGCAAGACCGAGGGCTCTGGTGGCAGACTGCCTGGGTCTCAGTCTCAGTTCTACCACTTGCCAGCTGCGTGACCCTGAGCATGTGACTTCACTGCTCTGTGCCTGTTTTCTCATCTATAAGGTGGGGATATTAATAAAGCTACCACATAAGGTAGGTGTGAGGACCAAAAGAGATAACCCACGTAGAGAACTTAGAATAGCTTTGGTGCACACTAAGTACCTAATGAGTATTATTACTATTATTACTGCTAGTGCTATTATCTTCATTAGGGAGTTTTGGAGTCTAGAGGGCAATGGAAATTTGAATCTCTTGTAAGATGTCCCTAAATGAGTCATCTTGAAATATAGCTACTTTCATACGATTTTTGCAAGGCAGAAACATCCCATCAATTTACAAAGGAGGAAATGAATGTAGGTGGGAAGAGTCCTGGGGAGGCATTTGCCAGGAACGAGGGGTCCCCAGAAGGAAAAATTTGAGGACGACACTTCAGAAAACCAACTAATTGTATTAGAGGGAGTTTGGGTCCATGTCACTTATTTCAGTTGAGTTGGTATACACCTCTGTGAATGGAACAGGCCTCCCGACACTCGCAGAGGGCTCCCCCAGTGACAGACGGCTCCAGCCTGGGCTACTGGTGGGAAGCTGGATTAATGGCAGGACGTGGTCCCGCACATTAGCCTGCTCCTTGCTGGGAGGGCTGCTGAGGTATGTCTCAAAACAGTTGTGAAGAGAAATGGAGTGTAGACAGAATCACTATCAGCAAGATGAAAGTAATTCTTTCTTCATTTAACTAAAAGCAATGCTTCTCAACTAGGTGATTTTGCCCCTGTAGAGAGGGGTTACCAGATTTAGCAGATAAAAATAAAGTACACAGGCCAGCCCCAGTGGCCTAGTGGGTAAGTTTGGTGCAGTTGGCTTTGGCAGCCTGGGTTCGGTTCCTGGGAACGGACCTACACCACTGGTCTGTTAGTGGCCATGCTGTGGTGGTGACCCACAAACAAAATGGAGGAAGATTGGCATCAGATATTAGCTCTGGGTGACTCTTGCTCAGCAAAAAAAATTTTTTTAAATATAGGATACACAGTCAAATTTGAATTTAAGATTAAAAAATACTTTTTTTAGTATAAGAACGTGCAGTACAGGGGGCCTCCCCAGTGGCACAATGGTTAAGTTCACATGTTCTGCTTCAGCGGCCTGGGGTTCGCCAGTTCAGATCCCTGGTGTAGACATGGCACTGCTTGGCGAGCCATGCTGTGGCAGGCATCCCATATGTAAAGTGGAGGGGGTTGGGCACAGGTGTTAGCTCAGGGCCAGTCTTCCTCAGCAAAAAGAGGAGGATTAGCAGCAGAAGTTGGCTCAGGGCTGATCTTCCTCAAAAAAAAAAAAAAGAACGTGTAGGGCAATATTTGAGACATACTGAAAAATTATTCGTTACTTGACATAAATTCTAACTTAAATGGGTATCCTGTATTTTATCCCGCAACCCTACCACCAGGGGACATTTGGAAATATCTGGAGACATTTTCGGTTATCACAACGTGGGGGGAGAAGTGCTACTGGCATCTGGTGGGTGGAGGCCGGAGATGCTGCTAAACATCCTGCAACATGCAGGACAGTCCCCACAACAAGGAGGGATCCAGACGAGGCTGTGAAAAACCCTGAACCAACAGTATCATTACTGGAGTCCCCGGAAGGAAAGAAAAACACGTTACTCCATGATGGATTCTCTGCCCCCTCCGTTTTTTCCTCCCAGCCTTTCATTCTATGAGTATTTGCACATATTTTGGGGTTTTTTTTAAATAGACCTTTTATAAAAGCATTACGTGCATTCAAAAAAGTGCACAAATCCTAAGTTCACAGCTGAATGAATTTTCGCAAAGTGAACACACCTGTGTAACCAGTCCCCAGATCAGGAAACAGACCACCGCCAGTATCCCAGAATTCTCAGTGCCCTTTGCAATCAGTATCCCCCCCCAAACTGCCACCCCAGGGGATCCACTATTCTGACTTCTACCACCAGAGGTTAGTTCTACCTGGTTTTGAACTTTCTGGTTTTTAATTTTTTTTTGAAGATTGGCCCTGAGCTAACGTCTGTTGCCAATCTTTTTTTTCTTTTTTTTTTTATTCTTCTCCCCAAAGCCCCCCCGTACATAGTTGTATATTCTAGTTGTGAGTGCCTCTGGTTGTGCTATGTGGAATGCTGCCTCAGCGTGGCCTGATGAGCGGTGCCATGTCCATGCCCAGGATCTGAATCCGCGAAACCTTGGGCTACCAAAGCAGAGGGCACGAACGTAACCACTCGGCCACGGGGCCGGCCCCTGAACTTTCAATGAATGGAATCATACCATACATACTCTTTTCCTCAGCATTATGTTTGTATGCTCATATTTTAATGGTTGCACTGTAATGTGTATATATGCGGATCGGTTTATAGTATAATATTTCATGGGATAAGTGCGCCATACCTTATTGAACCATTCCCGTATTTAGAATATAAATAATGTTGTAAGAAACATCTTCATTCAAGCAGATTTTTCTGTATTTAGGATTATTCCCTAAGATAAACTGCCCAGAATCAAATAGATTGGTTTAAAGTAGGAACCTTTAATAGTTGTTGATATTTTCAAAATCAATTCTGACAAGGATGTTGATCTTGAACCTAAAATTAGAGTTAGACATTGGGACTGGGGGCTGATATAGAAATTAGAATCCAAGATACTAAGCTATAAAGACATTCATCATAGCCTTGTTTTAAATAGTGTAAAATTGAAAACAACATAAATATCCTCAATAGGGAATTGGTAAACAAATTATGGCCCATCCAAACAATGGAGTACTATATAGCCATCAAAAGTCACAAAGGAAAATGTGTAACTACATGGAGAGATGATTAGGATATTGTCATAAAATGGGATATGGAACATGGTTCCATTTTTATCAAGTGCATATTTTTCTGTGTTTATGAATATTTCCTTAAGATGGATTTTCAGACACAGGATTAATAAATTATTCAAAAAAGATCGATAGTTAATATGCATATATGCATATACATGGGTGATTGTATATATGTGTAGATGATCAGTGGTTCTTGGGGCAAGGTCTTTATCCTCCCCCTCCCTTTTTTTGCTTGTATTTATCTTTTCAAAATTAACTACAAAAGTCACATATTTCTTTCATATTATCATGAAGAGGGAAGGATGTTTTGCCTGCTTGTTTCCCAACACAAGTCTGAAGCTGTGTTGGGGCTGATGAGAACAGGACTTGGCCTAAGGCAGAACTGTGGCAGATGGTGTGCCGAGGACCTGGCCTCCAAGCCCTGTGCCCTCTAGATGGGACTCTGTCCTCAGATCAGCAGGGAGTGTCCCAGGACGTTGCATTGTCCCCTCCTGCCCTTGACCCAGTGGGGATATCAGGTACCACAGTAGGGGCCCCCTTCTTGGTCTCTGAGTGTGCATCTCATTCTGCACGCCTGCCAACTCCACTCCTCTCCTGCTCATAGGTTCCGGAGCCATCGTCGCTGCCATTGTGGTGGTTGTCATCATCATCTTCACCGTGGTTCTGATCTTGCTGAAGATGTACAACAGGTACGGGGTGCCCTGGGTTTTGGACAGTCTGGTCCCTTCAGTAATGTCAGCATGAAAGGGAACTAACGTGTGGGTGCCTGTCACGTGCCCAGCTGTATCCCTGAGTCCACCGTCAAATGCTCTAACCCTTTGTGGGTCCTTTCCTGACATCCGTTCTGCTGTAGGAACTTCACAGGGACCAAATGATTTTGTACTCAGAGAATTAGTTTTTAAATATAATAATGATAATGACCTTGAGCACTATGGTAAACAAGTATATGTGATTTACGGATAATAGAGGAATGTTTCAATCCTTTTCTCTTGGAGAGCCCTCTGCTAGTTGTATTGAGCGGACCACATGAATATTTGAGGTGACAAATACTGGAATGCACATACCTGGACTCCACTTTCTGGGACCAAATAAGAGGGAATAAAATAATAAAGTTTGATCGCATAAAGAATAAATGTGGTGTTATCACCTTCTGTGTCAGCATCGTTAGGTCACAACTTTGCTCGAAGGTTATTCTCTTCAGGCAAGAAATCAAAACAAGAAGACTATAAATACAACCATATTAGAGAAGACTTAGAAACCATTAAGAAAAAGATATCTTATAAGTGTGTTTATTGAAGAGGAAAGCTGTTTCCAATATATTGTCAAAGCTTACAAAATAACATGTACATTATGATCGTACACGTGGGTTACACACACACGTACCCAAGGAAGGTTCAAATGACACACAGCAAGGTAACAACCAGTGTGTCTGCACGATGGGATTACCAGTTGGTTAGCTGGTTGGTTAGTTTTTGCAGGGGTAGGGGATGTGCTTTTTTATTTTTTAGGAGAAGTAAACATGCATCGTGGTTTTTTGGGGGATTTTTTTGTTTTGTTTTTTTGTGTGTGTGTGAGGAAGATTGGCCCTGAGCTGACATCTGTTGCCAATCTTCCTCTTTTTGCTTGAGGAAGATTGTTGCTAACCTAACATCTGTGCCAATGTTCCTCTACTCTGTGCGGGATGCCGCCACAGCATGGCTTGACAAGCAGTGCTAGGTCCACACCCAGGATCTGAACCTGTGAACCCTGGACCACCAAAGTGGAATGTGTGAACTTAACCACTATGCCACAGGGCCAGCCCCCATGCCTTGTTTTTATAGTAATGTTAACATTATTCATAAAGGTAGCTAACTTATATTGGCCTCTTACTGTATGCCAGGCATGGTTCTAAGCCCCTTCCATGTGTTAACTCATTTAATCCTCCCAACAACCCCACAAGGTGGGGACTTCTATATCTGCAATCTTATAGGTGTGAAACGGCACAGAAAGGTTAAAGAACATGCCTCAGGTTACACAGCGCTCCTTGGCAGAGTTGAGAGTCAAACCCAGTCCCTCTGGTGTCAAAGAAAATAAATATTCCCATCACTACATGTGATAATAATAATAACATTTAATAAGTTATTCTTAAACGTCTTTGGGGTATTACAATTTGGGTCTGTCCCAAACCAGGAAGTGGCATCAAACCCCAATGTCTACACTTCCTTCCTCTCCTTCGTTGCTGGAGCTCTGAGCCCCTTTTCCAGGCTGTAATTGAATGGAGACTCGCTCACCCCGCCCTGTTTACCACGATGGCTGGGCTGCAAATTGAGAGACCTGGCTTCAGTCTCCGGTCTGTCAAAAGCAGGCGAGTCATTTAACCTCTTGTGCCTCAATTTTGTCACCTTTAAAATGGAGGAGACTCCAAGTGTGATCATTGTCTTACGGTGACATGGAGAATGCTCTTGTTTTTAGGGGTATTTAGGAGTGAAGTAGCATGATGTCTGCGACTAACTCACAGATGGTGCATGATTTTAAAAAAACTGTGTGTGTGTGTAAATGGGGAAAGAGAGAGGAAAAAAGCCAATGTGGCAAATTGTTAACAATCGGTAAATTGTTCCATGAAGGGTATTCGGGTATTAATTATACTAGTCATGCAACTTTTCTGAGGATTTGACATTTTAAAAAAAGTATTATGATAGGTTAACGAGATGAAGTCTCATGTAGACATTAGCGTTAATGGTTGTTGTTAGTTATTGAATTTTATGGCACATGAAATGAAAGATAGGATTTTAGTTTTAAGTACATTCTCTTCTCAACTGTGTAAAAAGTTCCTAATTATTTCTAGCAATAAACTTAGCAAGGGTAATGAAGCGGCACATAACTCCCACTACAACTTTGAACAGGAAAAATGTAATATCTTCGTTTCATCTTTAATATGGCCACCTGACACTTCACTCTTTCATTAATAGGAAAAAAATAAAATCAAATATCTACTCTAGGTCAAACAAAAAATGAAAGGGTCAGACTAGCTGATGTCTAAGCTCCCCTCCAGTTGTAAAGTTCTGTGGCTGGCAATTAAGCAACGTGATTTGCTGAGGATCTACATCAGTCTCCTCGCCAGAGCCTTAACCACAGAGCCTGCTCCCCAGGACATGAAGGGGGAAGACTCAGCCGTGTGTGCGTATCTCATTACAGGAAAATGAGGACCAGGCGGGAGCTGGAGCCCAAGGGCCCCAAGCCAGCCTCCCCTTCTGCCCTGGACCCAAACAGCAACAGCAGCCAGCACCCTGCAACTGTGACCTTCAGTCCCGTTGACGTCCACGTGGAGACTCGGTGACCCCACCCTGGTGCTATCTCAGCCACTGTCCAAGGAGCCTTCTGCAGTCAAGACCAAGAAGCACATTTCTCCTCTGGCAGCTTCACCATGAGTTCCTTCCGGTCAGGTCGACAGGGGCATCTCTTATGCAATCCCTGACGCTTCAGGCAACCCCCAACCCCATCCTGGCCTGCCGCTCCCCAGCTACGTCCACCTGCCTGCTGCCACCCTTCCAAAAAGCTGTGGAACTGTCTTTTGTCATCTGATGCAGTAGAGCTATGTTGGGAATCCACTAATGTGGGTTTGGCTGTCTCCTCCCAAACACGATAGCTAGACAGACAGAGAGATAGCCCTGGAGTCAGGGGTCACAACAGGGTGTGCCAGTGGGGTCATATCAGAGTAAGGGCCATATGCACAGCTTTGCAGAGCAAAATATTCAATCCTATAATCAGGCACAGGGCAACTAACTTGGCCTAACTAGCCAGAAAACCAACTGGATAATTTATAATGTGTTCCAGGACCAGATGACTGCCAGCTGGCTCATGACAATGGGCAGCACATTTTTCCCTCTTTAAGAAAGGTTATGGGAAAGACTGAGTTCTTCTCAAAGGTTTCTACTTCATTAGTAAAGCATCAGAGTAGAAAGAATAGAGTGACTTTGAGGAATAATGGCCTCCAGCACAAAAGCTTATTGCAGTGTCCAGAGGCCCGGGGCCAGCCTGGTGGCTGGTTAGGACCCCTCCTCTCCCTCTGGGGCTGGACTAACCCTGACTCATTCTCATTTCTTGGCTCCCTTCTATCTGGATTCTGGGCAATCCTTATTCTCTGGTTAACACCTTATCTGCGAGGACCCGTGTTTGGTGACTGATTAGATTACAACTGTGTTTATGTTACCCATGCCCTTCCTGGTCACCTTGGAGAGATTCAGGACATATTCAGAGAACCACACTCACAAACCATCTCTCTGCACAGAGCTGATCTCTTTGACTCCTTAGCCTGGAGAACCGTTCATTGAGAGGGAAAAGCATTTTGGAATTAAGAAGACCTGCTTTCTAGGCTCTACCTCCTGGTTTCGTGGCCTTGGAAAAGGGACTTGACCTCTGCACATTCGGCTCCCTAACCAGGAAGTGAGAATGGTAACACCTGCCTCATGGCAGATCTGTTATTATTATAACAAGTCGAGGACTTAGGAAAGCGGCTCCGATAGTGTCTGGCCCAGCAGATGCTTAGTACATGGGAGCCAGCATTATTTTTACAATATTTCTTCAGTTGCAAGACACACATTTGTTCACATTTTAATGATTCTGAAATCAGAATATGTCTGCAAATTGATGAGTCCATTAATGTAGTTGCATTTTTTTTCCCCTCCATCTCAAAAAGCTATTTTTTAATCAATTGTGCATCTTACAATTGGAGGCATCTTGGAAACAGGGTAATAAATCTTTAGTCTGCTACAGACAGTGACACATTCTGACATTTCACCTCAAATTCTAGGAGCTTCTCCCTTTGGGGATCAGAAATCCCCATGTGAGGGGAAAGTGAGAGTCAGGGAGGTCAGAAGACTGACCCAGGATCACACAGCTCATGTCATCTCACCATGAATATGCTCACTTGAATATGTCTGGAGAAGTACTGGCAATTCTTCCTACCTGGACATCTTTCTCCCGCTGTGTTTAAATATCCACCAAATACCAGGCACTTTGCAAGATGCTTCTAAGTTATCTCATAGGATTTATTTTTCCCAGTAACCCTGGGAGGTATTATGTTTTCCATTTGCAGATGAGAATTTCAGACTCAAAGAGGAAAAGTACTTGCCCAAAGTCACACAGCTAGTAAGTTGCAAAGGCAAGACTCAAAGCCAGGTATCTGTGACTCCAGAGTCCATCATTTTGTTGTATCGAACTCTTCTCTACTATCCTGGCTCAAAGAACTGGGATCATGGGCTGACCAAAAGGAGGGCCGGTTTGTCCGTATGTCTGAGTAGGGGTCAGAGGTCTGGTTTCCAAACCAAAAGTGGAGGTAAAGCCACTTCGGTAGCCTCCTTTGGGCTTCCACAACTGTAGCCAAATGAACCCTCTCTAGACCCATCCAAGCTCTGAGGACTCCTGCTGTGTTCCCCTGCCATGTAGGGCCAAGGAGCAAAGGGTGGGACAGAGCAAAGCCATTTCTTTAAGGCCTCAAGCCCCAAAGAAATATGTTTCCCAAACATAATCTGCTTTAAAAACAAAATTGTTTGGAATGGTTCAGCCCTAAAACCAGACTCTTCTGCCCACGCTGGAATCTTCCTGGAATTATTAGAGGAATTTTCCTCTAGTGTATGTTCTTTTGCTGAATGAAAGCTTGTAAATGGAGGAAAGAGGGGGATGTGGAGAGATGAGGGGGAGGCGAATCGAAGGGTTTTGGTGTTTTGTTTTTAACTAATGACGCTAACTCAGTAAACACCCTTTCAGGCTCCTATGTGCAGGTTGAGGTGCTACTAAGCACAGTCGGTGGCGGTCCCTGCTCCCGGGGACGCTCAGCTGCTCTCCGGCGACAGGGATCTTGCAACACGGTGCCTTCCCTAACTGAGCAGATGCTGCCTCACTCGGCCAGTGAATCAATAAAAGATGTTAAACGCTTAAAGGAAAATGTCTAAAAATAAAAAGGTTTAAAGCAAACATTTGTTGAGTTGATTTCAGTCGAGTTTAGGGCTCACAAATACCTTTTTGAAGACGTCCTTTCCCTGACAATGGGAAGAGGGTCCCGAGGGGAAGCCGCAGCCTTTTCAGAGGTGGCGTTCTCACTTCTAAAGGATGGTGGGAAGGGTGGGCGGCTATCAAAGACCTCTCTGTGAGTTAGGAAACTTGTTAACTTGATAAAATATGACAAAAGGAATCCCATTTCACGGCCTACAGTTAACACGAGTCACTGAGATGCCAAGGTTTGGGGACCCCTGGGATTGTAGGAGACATTAAACTGGAACCCAAATCAACAATAATGATGTTTACTCTTAACTAAGCTCCTACTGTGTGCTGGGCATCTGATGGGCCCTTTATCCCCCCAGCTCCTTTAACCATTACAACTCCCATGCATGGGAGCCATCATTATTCCTATTTTTTGGATGAGGAAACAGGTGCAGGGAGATAACTTGTCCTTAGGTGACAGCATGGACATTTGTCATTCTTTTGGTGACCATTCTCCTGTTTGAGTCCTCTACTTGAAGAGACAGAACTATCTCCTGCTATAAAAGCAAGAAAGGCCAGACACTCATGTTCCCAGAGTCTCTTGCAGCTAGGGTGAGGGCGCCTGACGTGGGCTCTGCCAATCAGATACTCCTGCCACGGACTTTGAATCCAGAAGCTGATGACATCGTGGGATGGGAACTGTACAGAATCTGCTCTGGTGGCAGGTGTGTTGGCATCCTCCATTTCCAGAGGCAGTGACATCAAGGGTTCTAACAGTAGTTTTGGGGTCATTCTTGAGTCCAGACCCAGTGGCTATGGAGTTGGCCATGTGACCTATGCCTGACAAAGCAGCCATGGTGTCTGGACCCAACCAGTTCTTCAGTATGATTTTCTGCATCATACCTGGCAGCAGACCTCTGAGCCTGGTTCTGGCCTTCTGGAGCTTCCAGCAACTACCTGGTTCCCTTTTCTGCTTAAATCAGCAGTCACTTCCTGCTGCTTGTCGCTAAGAACCATACAGCTGTGGGGGACTTGCTCATGGCCACCCATCTGAGAAGTGGCTGGCTCTGGTACCCAGGTCTCCAAAGCTCTCGTTCTTTCCATACAGATGCTTCCAGGTGAGGCTAAGTGATAAGAGGACCCACAAAGTGCTGTGGGGTCGTAGAGACGGTAGATTGCCTTCAGTTACACATATCCCAGGGACTTTGTGGATGTTAATGAGGGAATATTTTGTAAGAACCTGGAAGAATGGGTAGGATTTTTTTAAGTAAAGCTTTTTTCATTGAAGTACAATGTGTGTTGCAGCTTGAAAAATGTTCACAGACTGAACACACTTGTGTAACCAGTCTGAAAATGAAGAAATAAAGCATTACGAGCATCCCGGAAGCCTCCCATTTCCTCTTCCTCCGCTCCTCGCCTCCCACAAAGCATAGCCACCATCCTTACTTTTACCACCACAGAAGAATCTCGTCTGTAAGTAGAATTATAGTGTAAACTCTTGCTTCTGGCTTCTTTTGCACAAATGGCGTTTGTCATCTTTGCTCGTGTTGTCACCGGTAGTTCAAGATCTTTTCATTCTCACTGTGGTAGTGTTTCATATGTGAATAGAACTACATTTTTATCCATTCTACTGTTTGGTGTACATAAAAGTTGTTTCCAGTTTGGGTCTGTAACAAGTAATACTGCTATGAACGGGTTTGGTGATCATATGTATATTTCTGTTGGGAATGTTTCCAGTAGGATCATTGCTAAGTCACAGGGTATGTGTGTATTCAGCCTTAGTCAATAGTGCCAAACAGTTTTCCAACGGGTTGTCCCAATTTACTTTCCCACCAGCAGGATACGAGAGTTCCAGTTATTCCAGTGGAATCAAATACTAGGACATTTTCAGAATCTTGAATTTCAGTCATTCTGACGTGTGTGCCGTGGTCTCTCATTGTGGTTCTAACCTGTGTTCCCTGATGGTTGATGGAACCGATCACTTTTTCATGTTTATTGGCCATTTAGATGTCATCCTTTATGAAGTCACTCTTCTATTTCTGTCCATTCGTTTATTTGGTTGTCTTCTTTTTTCCTTATTGATTTGTAGGAGTTTTGCATACATTTTGGATGTAAGTCCTTTGTCGTCCTGTGGCTCGCCTTTATTTAAATCAACGCTTTTTTGAGATATAATTCACACACCATCAAGTTCACCATTTTAAAGTATACAATGCAGTGATTTTTGGTATATTCATGGATTTGTGCAGCCATCACCGCTAGCAAATTCCAGAAAATTTTCATCACCCCAAAAAGAAACTCTATGTCCATTAGCAGACACTTCCCATTGCCCCCCTCGCCAGCCCCTGGCAACCACTAATCTGCTTTTTGTCCCTATGGATTTGCCTATTCGGGACATGTCATACAAATGGAGCGAGGCAATATGTAGCCTTTTTAGACTGTTTCTTTCCCTTAGCTTAATGTTTTCAAGGTTCATCAATGTCATAGTATGAGCAGTACTCCATTCCTTTTTATGGCTGAACAATACTCCATGGTATGGGCATACAACATTTTGTTTATCCATTCACCTGTTGAAGGACATTTGGGTTGTTTCTACTTTTTGCTATTATGAATAATGCTTCTGTGAACATTCACATACAAATTTGGTGCAGACATAAGTTTTCAATTCTCTTGGGCATGTATCTTAGAAATAGAATTGCTGCGTAACGTGATAGCTCTGTTTAATCGTTTGAGGAAATGCCAAACTGTTTTCTGAAGTGGCTGCACCATTTTATATTTCCACACACAGTGTATGAGGGTTCCAGTTGCTCCACATACTTGCTAACATTTTATTGTCCCCCTGTGTGATTATAGCCATCCTACACCTATGGTTATGAAGTGGTATTTCATTGTGGTTTCAATTTGAATTTCCCTAACGACTAATGATGTTGAGTATTGTCTTATGTGCATATTGGCCATTTTTGTATTATTTTTTAAGAAATGCCAATTAAAATCCTTTGCCCATTTTTAACTTGGGTTATTTGGGGGTTTTTTATTGTTGAGTTATAAGAGTTCTTTGTATAGTCTGGTTACAAGTCCCTTATCAGGTATGATTTGCAAACATTTTCTCCCACCCTGTGGGCTCTCTTTTCACTTTCTTGATGGTGTCCTTTGAAACACAAAAGTTTTAATTTTGATGAAGCCCAATTTACCTATATTTTTCTTTTGTCACTTGCACTTTTGGTGTCATATCTAAAAAATCACTGCTTAATCCAAGAACATGAAGATTTACTCTTTTATTTTCTTGCAAGAGTTTTATGGTTTTAGCTCTTAAATTCAGGTATATGACCCATTTTGAATTAATTTTTGTATATGGTGTGAGATAGGGGTCCAACTTCATTCTTTTGCATGTGGATATCCAATTGTCCCAGCACTACTTGTTGAAAAGACTATTTTTCCCCATTGAATTGTCTTAGTACTCTTATCAAAAATTAATTGACCAGGGGCTGGCCCAGTGGCTCAGCAGTTAAGTGCGCACGTTCCGCTTCAGTAGCCCAGGGTTCACGGGTTCAGATCCCGAGTGCAGACATGGTACCGCTTGTCAAACCATGCTGTGGCAGACATCTCACGCATAAAGTAGAGGAAGATGGTCACCTATGTTAGCTCAGGGCCAGTCTTCCTCAGCAAAAAGGGGAGGATTGGCAGCAGATGTTAGCTCAGGGCTAATCTTCCTCAAAAAAAAAAATTAATTGACCATAAATATAAGAGTTTATTTCTGGATGCTGAATTCTATTCCATTGGTCAATATTTCTAGTCTTATGCCAGTGCCCCAGTGTCTTGTTATGTAGTTAAGTTTTGAAATCTGGAAGTATGAGTCCTCCTACTTTGTCCAGCCCTCCATCTTTTTTTTTCTTTTTCAAGATATTTTCGCTATTCCGGGTTCCTTATATCTCCATATTAATTTTAAGATTAACTTGCTGATTTTGCAAAAAAAGGCAGCTGATATCTTGATAGGGATTGCATTGAACCTGTAGATCATTTTAGGGAATATTGCCATCTTAATAATATTAAGTCTTCTGATCCATGAACATGGAATGTCTTTCCGTTTATTTTGGTTGTCTTTAATTTTTTTCAATGGAATTTTTTAGTTTTCATTGTGCAAGTGTTTCACTTTTTTTGTTAGATTTATTCCTAAGTATTTTACTTTTTTCAATGCTGTTATAAATTGAATTGTTTTCTTTCTTTCTTTCTTTCTTTCTTTCTTTCTTTTTGTTGAGGAAGATTAGCCCTGAGCTAACATCTGCCGCCAATCCTCCTCTTTTTGCTGAGGAAGACTGGCCCTGAGCTAACATCTGTGCCCATCTTCCTTCACTTTATATGTGGAATGCCTGCTTCAGCATGGCCTGATAAGTGGTGCCATGTCCACACCCGGGATCTGAACCAGTGAACCCTGGGCCGCTGAAGTAGAACATGTGATCCTAACCACTGCGCCACCGGACTGGCCCCCTGGAATTGTTTTCTTAGTTTCCTTTTCAGGTTGTTCATCATTAGTATATAGAAATGCAACTGATTTTTGTGTGTTGATTTTGTATCCTGCAACTTTGCTGAATTTGTTTATTAGCTCTAATGGTGTTTTTGTGTAAGATCGTTAGAGTTTCTACATATAAGATCATGTCATCTGTGAATAGAGATAATTTTACCTCTTCCTTTACAATTTGGATGCTTTTTATTTCTTTTTCTTGCCTAATTGCTCAGGCTGGAATTTCCAGTGCTATTTTGAATAGGAGTGGTAGGAGCAGACCCTTGTCGTCGTCTTCATCTTAGGGGGAAGCAACAAGTCTTTCACCATTAAGTATGATGTTCTCTGTGGGTTTTTCCTAGATGGCCTTTGTTAGGTTGAGGAAATTCACTTCTATTCCCAGCAGAAGTGTCTTTATCAGAAGGAGGAGTTGGATTTTGTCAAATGATTTTTCTGCACCTATAAGATGATCATACTGCTTTTGTCCTTTATTCTATTAATATGGTATATTACATTGATAGATTTTCATATGTTAAACCAATCTTGCATTCCTGGGATGAATCTCACTTAGTCCTGGTGTGAGATTCTTTTTATATGGTGCTGGATTCTTTTCGCAGTATTTCGCTGAGGATTTTTGCATCTAAATTTTGAGAAATATTGGTCTACAATTGTCTTTTCTTGTGATGTCTTTGTCTGGTTTTGGTATCAGAGTAATACTAGCCTCATAGAATGAGTTGGGAAGTGTTCCCTCTTCTATTTTTTGGGAGGCTTGGTGTTAATTCTTGCAACAGTTGGTAGAATTTAGCAGTGAAGCTGTCTGACTGTTTGGATCTCGGCTTTTCTTTGTTGGAAGTCTTTTTTTTTTAAATTATTATTACTAATTCAATCACTTTACTTGTTATAGGTCTATTGAGATTTTCTATTTCTTCAGTCAGTTTGGTAATTTGTGTTTTTTTGGAATTTGTCCACTTCATTTAGGTTAGCTAGTTTGTTGGCATACAATTTTTCATAGTATTCCCTTATTATTCTTTTTATTTCTGAAAGGTCAGTAATGATGTTTCCTGTTTCATTCCTGATTTGAGTAATTTGAGTCTTTTCTCTATTGTTTTTCTTGGTTTGTCCACCTAAAGGTTTATCAATTTTATTGATTGTTATAAAGAACCAACTTTTTTGATTTCATTGATTTTCTCTATTATTTTTCTGTTCTGTGTCTGCCTTTCTAAATCTCTTATTGGTATGTTTTAATGAAAACAGGTTTTTACCTGAATGCTAGTTTATCAATATTTTCCTTTATAATCAGTGCTCTTTGTATCCTGTTTAAGATATCTTTGCCTACCTAAAGAAATTATGAAGATTTTTCTCCTATGTTTTCTCCCAAAAGTCTTATTGTTTTATTGTTTATATTTAAATAAGCCATCCATCTAAGATTGATTTTGGTGTTTGTATGAGGTAGGGGTCCAGATTCATTTTTTTCCATCTAGATATCCAGTTGACCCAGCACTATTTTTTGAGAAGACCATCCTTTCCCTGCTTTGCTGCAACGTCAACTTTCTCCTAAACTGAGTGACTGAATATGAGTGGTTTGGGTAGAAATTTTATAGGTAAGAATTGCGGCGAGGACAGGTCACAAGGGGGAAAGAAAAGCAAGAGGAGAACTTTGGAGTCAAGGCAGAATGCTCAGTCCACTTGCTCCTTCTTTCTTGCTTACATTCGTAAGTGCATACCAGGCACTGGAGATACAACTGTGAGCAAGAGAGATATGGTCCCTGACCTCACAGAACTTATTGCATAGCAGGGAAGACAAACAACTAAACAAATACAATACAGAATGGTGATTTTTGTGATAGGAAAGAGTTCAGGGTGTTATGTAAGCCTCTTGCACTTAGCTCAGCCCAGAGGTTGGGAAGAAAGCGCCCCAGGAGAAATAACATCTAAACTAAGAGTAAAAATTGAGTAGGAGTGAGTCAGGGGAAGAGAGGGAAGAGAGGAAGAGAGATAAAGAAGAGACACGAGCTCGAGAGAGAAGCTTCAGTTTAGCAGACGTCCAAGGGAGCAGTGGGAGATGGGCTGGGAAGAGAAGACAGGCTCCAGGATGAAGGATCTTCAGTACTTGACTATTTTAAAGGCAGTGGGGAGCCACTGAAGGTGCTTGACTATTGAAGTGACAAGATCAGATCTGTGCCTTAAGGAGATTAGTCCTACAATGTGCAGAATGGTTTGGCGTGGGCGAGACCGGAGGCTGGGGGAACAATTTACAGTCTATCGCAAGAAGCAACAGGCGCATCTGTGTATCTGTTAGTTTTAAAATGCCTTTTCTAAGAAACCCACTAATTGTCAAGTTTTGTTCTTTTCCTTTTTTTAAGTAGCTATTTGTGGGTGTGCAGTAACCCAACAAAAATGTCTCCAGGAATCGTCTCAGGCCCACTGGGTGGGAGCACACACTGGGGGCATTGTCCCAGCTCTGTAGGCCTTTGTCTCAGGACACCCATCCCTTGCATAGAACATTTCCTGGCAAAGAAGCAAACTGCTGTGGCTCAGCAGATACTACTGCCCCAGACTCTGTCTGCCCACTTTGGGAGAAACAGGTGAAAACAAGACTGGCCTTCAATTCTCTAGCCATAGGAAGCCCTATGTCCAATTACAGCCCAAGGTCCCTTCCCAGCTCAAACTCAATCTCTTAAATGAATTTTACCTGGGCCCCCTGATGCTCTTAAAGAATGCTGCAGTGGCTTCCTTCATGTCAGAGAAATACAACGACCAGTTTATTCATTCTTTCCAGCTTTCCAGTTCCTGCCTTGGGAGTCACATGGGAGTAAAAGAGAGAAAAAACATCAGTGTATGAGTATTCACAACCTTGAATGGACGAATCTGTGAACTGGGCAGTTTGCTCTGCATGATAAAGACCAGAGGGGAGAAGAGCACGGTGGGGGCCAGCCCACTGGTGAAAGTGCTTAAGTTCTCATGCTCTGCTTCAGTGGCCCGGGGTTGGCAGGTTCGGATCCTGGGCGCAAACCTACGCATTGTTCATCAAGCCATGCTGTGGCAGCATCCCACATACAAAATGGAAGAAGACTGGTTCAGCTGTTAGCTCAGGGACAATCTTCCTCACCAAAAAAAAAAGAAGAAGAAGAAGACTGTGATGTTTGTTCTGTTCTATCTGCTTTCCCCCACTGCCCGGCCCCCAGCACAGAGACTTCTACCCTTCTCTCCCTTCAGGGGCACCCTGCATCTTGACCATACAGAGCCCCTCTTGTTTAATCATTTTTCCACTTCATCCTGAATCCCCGCTTCTACATTTCTTCTCCACCATAGACACTCCCTTTAATTTCTTCAATTTGTCTCATACTAAAAACAAACAAAAACTTTCCATTGATGAAATGGCCCCTCCAGGCACTGCGCGACCCCTCTGCTTTTCTTGATGGCAAAATGCTTCAAAACTGCCATGTCGGGAAGAGTCTTGGGAACACTGTGGGTGGGGACAGAATGGAATGGAGGAGAGGCCCATAGAAGTGGACAGAGGGCATGAGTGGAATAAAGCAGACCCCGCATAGATATAGAGTTGAGGGTCAAGTGGAGTCACTGCCTCTGTCCTACTGGTCTGTGAGGTGGCCAGAGGCCCGGGGTCCCCACTGGGTGTGCTGGGATGGCTGTCCTGGGCAGTCTTGGGGCTGCTGGTGGCTGGACACGAAGGTCATGGCAACCTGTGCAAGGACCTGCGTGAGGACCCCTATGGCTGCAGCCACAGGCACTCACGTGTGGATTTCTACCATGGACACAGCCATGCCTGTGGCCATGGGTCACCTTCATTAGGGCATCTGGCATGTACATACTCATGGTCACAATCGCGGACATTCGCATGAGGATGTGCACCATGGCCACTCCCACGAGAGCCTCTACCACAGAGGACATGGCCATGGCCACGAGGACAGTCATGGAGGCTGTGGGGAGTCAGGGGCTCCTGGCATCAGGAAGGACCTGGACTCTGGAGGCCACAGTGCTGACTCTGTAGCTCCATTTTTCATCCTCTTCTTTACTCCTGTGGAGTCAAACTCCTGGCATCGCCCTCTGCTCTAGATTTTGCTCTGTTTTGCTTCGAGTGGGCTCCTGGGAGATGCTTGCCTGCAACTCAGCGCTCCTGCCCCGGAGCCTCATTCTCACCACCCCCTGGAGCACTGTGGGAGGGCCCCATCTGTCCACGGGACTGTGGGTCCTCGGTGGAACTGTTGCTTCTCTTGTGGTGGAGAAATTTGTGAGACGCGTGACAGGAGGACATGCACACGCTCACGGTCACACGTGGAAGACAAGAGCGTCCTTCGAAGGAGAAGCAGAGCTCAGAGGAAGAAGAAAAGGAAGCGGGGGGTCGTGGAAGAGGAGAGGAGGGAGCACAGACCCAAAGATGGGCCGTGGAGACCTCACAATTCTGAAGGGGGAAAAACAGGTTCAGACCTGCGTGTATCGGGGAACCTGAATATGGCTGCTGACCTGGCACACAGCTTGCTGGATGGTCTGGCCATTGGCGCTTCATTTCAAGGGGATCAGGAGCTGGGATCCTGCGCATATGACTGTCCTGCTACATGAAGTGCATCCTGGTCCAGTTTGGCAATAGGCACACTGGCAGGCACAGCCTGTGCCCTTCTAACGCAAGGAGGGACAGTGGGCAGTGAAGCGCAGTGGTACAGGTGGCGGCTGGGTTCTGCCTTTCACTGCAGGTGGCTTTATCTCCGTAGCAATGGAGTCTGTGTTGTCTGAGCTGTCACATCTGGAGGTGCTGGGGCGGTGGGGCAAGCTGTCATGATGGTGCTGATTGCCCACCTGGAGGGAGACGTGGGCTAAACCGCCCTCCCCCCCCCGCACCCCGTGCCAAATCTCTAGCCTCTAACTCCTCCAGGTTGGGGTGTGTGGAGGTTGGGGTCCTGGCAGAGAACATCTGTCAAAGGAAGGAGCTGTATCCTAAGGCAGAGGCGACTTGATGTAAGGGCCATCGAGGTTTGGCAGCCTCACAGGGGCTGGAGAGGTGAGAAAGAAAAGCACCACGGTGCTGGGCACAGGCCGATCATGTTGGTGGGTCAGGGGGCCTGAGTGGGGCCAAAAAGAAAGCTGGAAGAGAGAGGAACGATGGCAGTCCAGCCCATGTCTCCACCCCACCTGTTCTCAGAGGACTAAGCTGCCACACACAGGCTTCTCCAAGGCCCACCTCCCTCTCCCCAACCTGTTGGTGGAGGCTTCAGGGAAGAGCAGAATTTGGACACAGCGGGAAGCAGGAATTGCGGAGGATAAACATCAATTAAACTTCAACCACGTGTCTTGATTTGATAGTGAATGAGGGAGGGAGGGGAGTTAGCTGCTAATCTCATGGACTGATTTTTGTGTGTTTCTATTCTTTTTATATCACCGTTTGGATCAAGAGAGAAGAGTGGTGACCAGAAATAAAGTCCTTGAATTTTCCACCCCATTAAAAAAAAAACAAAACTGTTGTCCCTACTTGTTTTATCCACTTTTTCTCTTCCTGGTCTCTCCAGAGCCCTCTCCAGTGAGGTTTCAACACCATCATTGCGCTAAACTATCCTTATCTGCTTAGTCCTCCTGGCTCATCTTAGCCTATCACTCCTTCCTTCTAGAAATATTTTCTTGCTTGACCTCCAGGACCCCGCCCTTTCTTGGTTCTCTTCCAACCTGAGTACTTTTCCCGTCTCCTTGGTAATCACCTTCCCTACTTCTAAATAACCCAGTGCCTCGGGGCTTGGGCTCAGTCTTCTTTGCTGTCTGTGCTCACTCCCTCAGTGACTTCTCATCCCGTGATTTAAACACCACCTATATGCTGCAACTCCCAAATGTGTGTCATCAGACCTCTCCTTGAATTCTAGACGTAAACGGCCAAGAGACCACTTGAGATCTCCACTTGGACGTGTAACAGGCATCTCAAACACGGCCCAAAGCAAACTCTTGTTTTTTCCACCTAAAGCTACTCCTCTCCCAGTCTTTCCCACCCAGAGAAAAGCAACTCCATTCTTCCAGTTGCTCAGGCCAAAACCTTCAGCAACATCCTCGATTCCTCCATTTCCCTCACACCCATCCATTAGTAAATTGTCTGCTCTATTTTTTTTTTTTAAAGATTTTATTTTTTCCTTTTTCTCCCCAAAGCCCCCCGGTACATAGTTGTATATTCCTCATTGTGGGTCCTTCTAGTTGTAGCATGTGGGATGCTGCCTCAGCGTGGTTTGATGAGCAGTGCCATTTCCGTGCCCAGGATTCGAACCAACGAAACACTGGGCCGCCTGCAGCGGAGCGCACGGACTTAACCACTCGGCCACGGGGCCAGCCCCTGTCTGCTCTATTTTTAAATTCTGTATCTCCCAGTTTCAAATTGTGTTTTTACTCTCTGTGGTATCTTCTGATGAACAAATGTCTTTACTTGAATATAGTCAGATTTATCAATTTCTTTCTTTTATGGGTAGCACTTTGTAAAATATCTTGTTTAAAGAAGTTTTCCCTATGCCTAGTCCTTAAAGATATTCTCTTGAAGCTTTTCTTTTTTTCCTTTGAAGACTAGCCTTTCACATCTCTTCTACCACCCTATTCTAGTCACCATCTGTTCTAGTCTAATCTTCCTCAAAAAAAGAAAAAGACATGGAAGCAAACTAGGTGCCCATCGACTGATGAATAGATAAAGAAGATGTGGTATATATATAATGGAATAGTACTCAGTCATAAAAAAGACAAAATCGTCCCATTTGCAACAACATGGGTGCAATTTGAGGGTATTATGTTAAGCGAAATAAGCCAGACAGAGAAAGACAAACACCATATGATTTCACTCATATGTAGAAGATAAACAAATACAAGGACAAAGAGAACAGATTAGTGGTTACCAGAGGGGAAGGGGCGTGGGGCGTGGGCATAAAGGGTGAAGGGACACGTATATACGGTGACTGACAATAAGGTGCAACTGAAATTTTGCAATGCTATAAACTATTATGACCCCAATAAAAAAAACTGAGCCAGATCATTTCACTCTTCTGCTAAAAAGCCTCTAATTGATTCTCCTTTCAGTCTAAGGAAAATCATAAATGCCGACTGCGCCCACCACAACTTCCTTCACTTCCTGTAACTCCCTCTCTCACCCTACTCCAGCCACATGCTGGCCTCCTTAATGTTTCTAGAACATGCCAAACACACTCCCACCTCAGGACCTTTGTACCTACTGTTCTCTTTGCTGGAATTCTCTTCCCCCGCATAGCCACAACTTTGCTCCTCCTCTGAAAGTAGGCCTCGGCTCAAAGGTCACCTTACCAGCGGGGACTTCCCTGGCCGCCCTTTATGAAACAGCACATCTCCCCCATGACCACCCTGCCCTCCTCATTTATTTTTCCTTATTATCTGTCTCCTTCTAGTAAAATATAAATTCCAGAAAAACTAGAATTTTGTTTTGTTTGCTACTATAATCCCAATGTCGAGTGGTAACTGACACATAGTAAGTATTAAAAAAAATACTCATCGAATACACGATTGAATGAATGTGTCTTCAAAAAATATACAGGGCTGGCCCCGTGGCCGAGTGGTTAAGTTCGCGGGCTCCGCTGCAGGTGGCCCAGTGTTTTGTTGGTTCGAACGTTGATGGCGCTGCTCATCAAACCACGCTGAGGCAGCATCCCACATGCCACAACTAGAAGGACCCACAACGAAGAATATACAGCTATGTACTGGGGGGCTTTGGGGAGAAAAAGGAAACAAATAAAATCTTTAAAAATATATATATATACAGCAGTGTTAAGAATAAATGTTTTGAATTTTCATAAATTTTACATAAATGTGATACAGATATTTTGTTTCTTACTTTTCTCACTGAACATATTTTTAAAGCTCTAACCATATTGCTGAGTGTAAATCCAGTGCATTATTTCTGACCACTGCACAGAGGTCCACGAAATGCCACATTTTTCTCATCCATCTCCTTAATGATGGACACACAGTTTGCCTCCAGTTCCAACCACATACACAACGTGAAATCAACTTTCGCAGACATATACCTTATGGATCTGGGTGAGAGGCCTTTTTGGTATTTTGGGGGTGCGGGGGGAAGTGGGATGGTTAACATACTCAGGAGTAGAATCGCTGAGTCATAGGACAAACATAGATATACTTAATTTGACTAAGTACAACCAAAAGGCCTTCCAGGGAAAAAGTACACATAACTTATTCCTCCATCGGCAATTTGTGGAAAATCCTGTTTCCTCCCTTCCTTACCAGTCCTTTGAATTACATTGAGTTTCTAATTTTTGGCAGTATTGTGGATGTAAACTATTAGCCAATTGTTTTAATTTGCATTTCTCTGATTACCAGATAAGAGTACAAAGAGTTTTAGTTCTAGAGTCCATAACTTTTTTTTGTTGGATGGGGAGATCACAATTTATTTAGACACTAAGGAAGTTTATTAAGTTATTTATTCACCTTTGCTCCTCATAGCTCCTTGCTTTGTCCTGGACTCAGTTCTCTTCTTGCTTTATACTTACTTCAGGAGTGATTTCAAAGACGGTCCTTATGTGGCAACATTTCTGAGGCCTTGAATAAATATTTATTTTACTCTAATACTTAAATGACAGTGTAACTACAGATAAAATTCTGGTTTCAACGTTCTTTCCCTTCAACACTTTGAAAATATGACTCCATTGTCTTTTTGTGTTCCAGTTCTTAAGAAGTTGTTTTGTCAACAATCTAACCACACGGCTAGAAGTTTTTCTCCCCCATATTGTGTTATATTTGTAAAACACCAAAAAAAATATGTAGCATTTTTAAAAATAGCTCTGAACATGCCCCAACTCAACTGAAGAGTTGGAGCGTTACTAACACTGCTTAATAATCTACTTCTGTGCTCTCTATCTCACCCTCCGTCCTGTCCCTCACGAGGGAACCACTTTCCTACATGTTCCTCATTTAAAAAATAATTTTAGGGCCCGTGGCTGAGTGGTTAAGTTCACGCACTCCACTTCGGCGGCCCAGGGTTTTGCGGGTTCAGATCCTGGGCGCGGACAAGGCACCACTCATCAGGCCATGTTGAGGCGGCGTCCCATATGCCACCAGTAGAAGGACCCACAACTGAAAAATATACAACTATGTACTGGGGGGATTTGGGGAGAAAAAGCAAAAAAAGAAAAAGAAGATTGGCAACAGTTGTTAGCTCAGGTGCCAATCTTTAAAATAAATAAGTAAAATAATTTTATCATAAATGTATGCTCCCCTAAAATAATACGTTAGTTTTTCTAGTTTTTTTTTCAGCTTTTAATACATGAGCTCATACCACACAAAGTGTTCTACAACTTGTTTTTTTCATTCAATTTTATATTTCTAAGTTTCATCTATTTTGTCGCATGTAGCTGTACTTAATTCTATTTCCTTCTGCATAATATTCCACTTTTAAAACATATTACAATCTATCTATTATCCAAGTTATGGACATTTCCATTATATCTAATTTTTTCCAGTAGGAATAATATTGCTACAAATATTTCATATGTGTTTCTTGGTCTACGCATGCAAGAGTTTAGAGTGGCAATGCTGGGTCATGAAGTTGGCACATCATTAATTTTATTCCATAATGCCAAATTGTTTTCCAAAGCGTGTGTACCAATTTACTCTCCTGCAAACAATATATGACAGTTCTGGTTGAGCCACATCTTCAACAAGACTTTGTATGACCAGACTTCCTAATTTTCAATAGTCTAGTAGATGTAAATTGGTATCTTGTGATCTTAGCTGGTACTTCCCAGATTCCTGGCGAGGTTCAGCATCTTGGCACTTGTTGATAGCTTCTTCTTTGAAATGCTGGTCAAGTCTTTGCTAATCTTTCCATTGGGTTTCTCTTGTCTGTGATAGTGATACCAGCTGTCTTAGTCTCCAGTTTGTGTGCCCGATGCACAGTAAGCCAGTCACTGAGACAGGTGCTTAGAGATGGAGAAAGGCTTATTCGAATTGGCCAAAACGGAAGGTGGGCCAGAGGACAGGTTCTCTCAAATATGCCTTAACAAGAGAAGAAAGTAGGGGGTTTGTAGAGCTAAGGGGCTTGGCAGGAGGAGTTTTGGAGAAACAAAGGGGTAATCCACGTTTCTTTCACTCCAGAGAAGCCCCTCGGCAATCTGACCTCTGGGGTCAAGGCAGCTGGGGGCTGGTTATCTGGTGATCCTTGAAGGCATTCTTTTTCTTCTGTAAAACAACCTCGAAAATCCTTGTGACCCTTGAGATACCCCTCAGGTAAATAGCAAATTGACCAGATTAACTTCTTTTCATAACAAGGTCAAAGATAATCTTGTTGAATATTTACAGTAAGAATATATTCTAGATACTAACTTTTTCTCAGCTATAGCAACATTGTTGCAAATGTCTTCTCCCAGTTTGCGACTTGTCTTTTTACTGTCTTTGTGGTGGTATCTTCTGATGAACAAATGTTTTTAATTTAATGTAGTCAAATTTATCAATTTTTTTTTTATGGCTAGCACTTTATATCTTGTTTAAGAAAATCTTCCCTATTCCTAGGCCTTAAAGATATTCTCTGGAAGCTTTCTTTCTTTCTTTCTTTTTTAAGTTTTGCCTTTCACTTGTAAGTCTTCAATCACTGAGAATTGACTTTTGCGTATAGGGTGAGGTATGGATCCAATTTCATTTTTTATTCATGCATGACCAATTGTCTCATTGCCACTTACCTTTCCCCAGAATCAACAGTGCCATCACTGCCTTATATTAAGTTTTCATGTACCCATGGATCTTTTTCTATGCTATTGTACTTCTTTGGTGAGTTTGTATCTCTGCATAGATACTATGTTTTCTTTTTTATTTCCTTTCCTTTCCTTTTTTTTTTGGTGAGGAAGATTGGCCCTGAGCTAACATCTGTTGCCAATCTTCCTCTTTTTGCTTGAGGAAGATTGTCACTGAGCTAATGTCTGTGCCAATCTTCCTCTATTTTGTATGTGGGATGCCGCCACAGCATGGCTTAATGAGGGTGTGTAGGTCCATGCCTGGAATCCAAAACTGCGAACCCTGGGCTGCCAAAGTGGAGCACGTGAACTTAACCACTACACCACCAGACCTGCCCCTACATTTTCTCTTTTTTCTTTCTTTCTTTTTTTTTTTTTGAGGAAGATTAGCCCTGAGCTAACTGCTGCCAATCCTCCTCTTTTTGCTGAGGAAGCCTGGCCCTGAACTAACATCCGTGCCCATCTTCCTCTACTTTATATGTGGGATGCCTACCACAGCATGGCTTTTGCCAAGCGGTGCCATGTCCGCACCCAGGATCCGAACCAGCGAACCCTGGGCCACCAAAGCGGAACATGTGCACTTAACTGTTGCGCCACTGGGCCGACCCCTATATTTTCTTAATGAATACAGTGGGACAAGGCCTCTCACCCTGACTTTCTCTTCAGCACTGTCTTGGCTATTCTTGGACATTTAACTTTATGAAAACTATGGAATAAGCCTACAAGTTTCTCAAAAATTCTGCACGGATTTTTGTTGGAATTTAATGGAAGATAAAAACAAGTCAGTTTGGAGAAGATTGGCATCATTACAACGGTACAATTCCCCTTCCACCGCTACTGTCCTTTGCACTATGGTTGGAACATATCTCACATCTACATACGTTTAAAAACCCTAAATTACACTGTTATTTTTGCTTTAAAGTCAATTGCCATTTAAATAATTTTTTAAAAGAACAAAAAGTTAGCTTTTTAAATATCCATCCACTTATTTGCCATTCCCAATGTTCTTTCTTCCTATAGATCTAAATTTCCGACCACTATCCTTTCCTTTCTGCCTCTAGAACTTTCTTCAGAATTTCTTGGGGTGAGGGTCTGCTGGTGACAGATCCATTCAGCTTTTATTTACCAGAAAATACCTTTATTTCATCTCCATTTTTGAAAAGAAAAGAGTGGAGGAATGACAGGCGCTCTGTGGGAGCAGGCGTCGTGGGGCTATGAAAGCTCAGACTTCCTGCACGCTGTAGTACAAAGAAAGGGGCTCCCTTTCTGTGAATGGTTTCCCTAGGGCTGGTGCTGTTCACAGCCTTGCTGTATATGGTTGGTTATATGCAACTAGTGAACCCTAGAATGTTAATTCTTGATATGATTCATGCACAGGCTGGCTCTAGCACTCCACTCATCTGGTTGTAGGTTTGACTTGTAGGTTAGACAACCCCAATTTGTTGATAAGATATAGGGGCCGGTCCGGTGGCTCAGCAGTTAAGTGCACATGTTCCACTTCGGCAGCCCGGGGTTCGCTGGTGCAGACATGGCACCACTTGGCAGGCCATGCTGTGGTAGGCATCCCACATATAAAGTAGAGGAAGATGGGCATGGATGTTAGCTCAGGGCCAGTCTTCCTCAGCAAAAAGAGGAGGATTGGCAGCAGATGTTAGCTCAGGGCTAATCTTCCTCAAGAAAAAAAAAAGATATGGTGACCCTCCCTGGGATGTAAGCAGCCGTTATGAGCTAGAACTGGGAGTTCAAGCCGTAATTCCCATCCTTATACACTCTACAGCTGGCCTAAGGGTCCTTATCTATTGCCCGTAGGCCACTGGACCACAACCCCTCAGTAATTCCACAGGGCCTGAAGGTAAGGTGTGTGATCCAATTTTATATTTTTCAACTGATTCCTTGTATCTGGTCTCTAGCCAGCCCTACATTCACAAGACAATGTGATAAGGACCCTGCCCAGCTGGGGAATTTGGGTGTGAAAGATAAAGAGAAAAAGGGAAGACCACTTAGAGTAACAAGAGTTGTTGCTCCTTTTAAATGAAGTCAGGGGGCTGGCCAGTTGGCTCGGTGGTTAAGTTCCCATGTTCTGCTTTGACGGCCCAGGGTTCACCAGTTCGGATCCTGGGTGTAGACCTATGCACTGCTTGGCAAGCCATGCTGTGGCAGGCGTCCCACATATAAAGTAGAGGAAGATGGGCACAGATGTTAGCTCAGGGCCAGTCTTCCTCAGCAAAAAGAGGAGGATTGGTGGCAGGTGTTAGCTCAGGGCTAATCTTCCTCAAAAAAAAGAAATTAAATGAGGTCAGGAATGATTTGAATCCCTGACCAGTTATGGCCACCACTTCCAGAATGGTCCTGGGCCTAAAGGTGAGGAAAAGTGACTCAGGCCTCTCTGGCTTTCCCTTCCTCTCCCCTGGGTTGGGCGCAGACTGAGGGGCATTCACTGGCCAGATTAAGGAAGGCTGGTTTGCTCTTTCACCAGTAGAATAAGATCTGTCTTCATTCCCTCCTCCAGCCATTTGTTTAACACCCACGTGGATGTCAAGCCATTTGTAATGTTGTGGTCTCAACCCTCAGCAAATGGACCAAATTCTGAGAGTGAATTTTATTGTATGCTGGCTGCGTGATTTTAGGCAACTAAATTCTCCTTCCTCGGCCTCAATTTACTCATCTCTAAAATGGGGATAATACCCATGTATTAGTTTGCCAGGGCTGCCAGAACAATGTACCACAGACTAGGTGATTTAAACAACAGAAAGTTATTTTCTCACAATTCTGGAGGCTAGAAGTCCAAGATCAAGGTGTTGGCAGGGTTGGTTTGAAGCTGGGTACCTGAGGGTTACTGTAAATATTCAATAAGAACAGGATTACCTTTCACCTTGTTCCCAATACAGACATAGATGAAAAGAAGTTAATCTTGTTAATTTGTTGTTTTCTTGTTTAACCTGAGTGGTAACTCAAGGGTCACAAGGATTTATGAGCTTGGTTTTTGTTTTAGTTTTTTTTTTTTTTAGGAAGATTATCTCTGAGCTAACATCTGCTGCCAATTCTCCTCTTTTTGCTGAGGAAGACTGGCCCTGAGCTAACATCCGTGCCCATCTTCCTCTACTTTATATGTGGGACACCTACCACAGAATGGCTTGCCAAGCGATGCCATGTCCACACCCAGGATCTGAAACAGCAAACTCCGGGCCACCGAAGCAGAACGTGCGCACTTAACTGCTGCGCCACTGGGCGGCCCCTATGAGCTTGTTTTGCAGAAGAAAAAGAATGCCTTCAAGGATCACCAGATAACCAGCCCCTAGCTGCAGTTGAGCCCAGAAGTCAGATTGCCCAAGGGTTTATCTAGAGAAAAAGAAGTATGATTGCTCCTTTGTTTCTCTAAAACTCCTCCTGCCAAGCCCCTTAGCTTCATAACACCGCCTGCTTTCTTCTCTTGTTAAGGCGCATTTGAGAGAACCTATCCTCCTGCCTGCTTCTTTTGGCCAGTTTGAATAAACCTTTCTCCATCTCCAAGCACATGTCTCAGTGATCGGCTTACTGTGCATGTCAGGCACAAGAACTTGAGATTAAGAAGTTCAGTATCAGGTTTCTTCCAAAGCTTCTTGCCGTTGCTTGTTGACGGCCGTCTTCTCCCTGAGTCTTCACGCAGTCTTCCCTCTGTGTTTGTTTGCATCCTAATATCCTCCTTTTATAAGGACACAACCATATTGGTGTCCCTAATATTGGATTAGGGCCCACCTAATGACCTCATTTTAATTTAATTACCCCTTTAAAGACCCTAGTCCCAAATACAGTCACATCATAAGGCACTGGGGGTAGAACTTCAACATATGAATTTGGGAGGGGGACACAATTCAGCCCATTACAACCTTCTAGGTATTATTATGAGGATTGAATTATCTAATGTGTTTAAAGCATTAACATATAGCCTGACATAACATATGCCCTCCAAAGGTAAATGCTATTATTATGAGGACCCACATAAAAGAAAGATACTCTCATCTAAACACAAGAGAACACAGACAGGAGAAGGGAATTCTCCCAATTATGGCTCCTCATTCCCCACCTGATGGGCATTACTCCTGCTCTTTCAGCCCTTATCTTAGAAACATGCCAACACAACACCTGAATACAAAATCTCTGGGGGACTTTCTATGGGATGGAAAGCAAAGCAGGCAGTTACATTTTTCTTTCATGTCTGTTGCTGCCTGAGGACTGTCTTAAACTTCCTTTGTAACCCTTACTATATCTAAGAGCACTATGCTGAGCACATAGTAAGGGCTCAGTAAAAAACAACCCATGGAACCACATGTCCTTGCGAGAGTTTACGGTAGTCCCCCTCATCCACGGTTTCACTTTCCATGGTTGCTGTTACCTGTGGTTACCTGTGGTCTGAAAATATTAAACGGAAAATGCCAGAAATAAACAATTCATAAGTTACCAGTTGTACGTTGTTCTGAATAGCGTGATGAAATCTCACACAGTCTGGCTCCTTCCTGGGAGGTGAATCATCCATTTGTCCAGCATATCTACCCACCCATTAGTCACTTAGTAGCCATCTGGGTTATCAGGTTGACTGTCATCATATCCCAGTGCTTGTGTTCAAGTAACCCTTATTTTATTCCATCATGGCCCCAAAGCACAAGAGGAGTGATGCTGGCAATTTGGATGTGCCAAAGAAAAGCCAGAAAGTGCTTCCTTTAAGTGAAAAGGTGAAAGTTCTCAACTTAATAAGGAAAGAAAAAAAATTGTATGCTGAGATTGCTAAGATCTACTGTAACATTTATTACAGTATATTGTTATAATTGTTCTATTTTTAGTTGTTAATCTCTTACTGTGCTTAATTTATAAATTAAACTTTATCATAGATATTATGTATAGGACAAAACATAGTATATATGTATAGGATTCGGTGCTATCCATGGTTCCAGGCATCCACTGGGGGTCTTGGAATTATCCCTTGCTGTTAAGTGGTAAGCGGGGACAACTCTACGTATTTCTAGTAACAAGTCCTAGCCAATCGAAGACTTATGTTATCCTGAGAGGGAAGAGCGCCATCTAGTGACTCTTGTTATTAGACTACGAAAGTGTGAGATTCAGAGAATCCCAGATTGCTACTTCTATGTCTTATATATTTGATATTCATATATGCCAAAAGCAACTACAAATCTGACAGTTTGATGTGTTAATGATAAATTCAACTGAGCTTTTATTTTCCTTTATTGCCAAGAGATTTCTGGCCTTCATATAGTTAACCTCATAGTGAATCTGATTATGTATAGTATGGGAAAGCAGTAAATAAAAGTGTCATGCAATTATCATTGAGAATGGAATAAATATGGAGAAGGCCATGAGGAATTCAGGAATCGTAAAGCATCTAGTATAAAAAATGTGAAGTATAGTGACTATAGGAACAACACTCTAGTGCTGAGAAACTATTATTCCTGTACTATAATGCAAGACTTAATTTGACCACTAAAAGTTCTAATAATAAGACTTGTTATATCCATACTTGTTAAAATTTCATACTTTATTGATAAAAGTTTATTCTTTTTTTTTGAGGAAGATTAGCCCTGAGCTAACTACTGCCAATCCTCTTCTTTTTGCTGAGGAAGATTGGCCCTGAGCTAACATCCATGCCCATCTTCCTCTACTTTATATGTGGGACGCCTACCACAGCATGGCTTTTTTTGCTAAGCGGTGCCATGTCCACACCCGGGATCCAAACGGGTGAACCCTGGGCCGAGAAGTGGAACATGAGAACTTAGCTGCTGCACCACCAGGCCAGCCCCTAAAAGTTTATTCTTATCTCCCAAAAGCTTATCCTATGATAGAAATCTTCAGCTTTGGCAGAATGCTGTTTTTAACACTCAACTCTTGTGCGTTTGGCCAAAATGTATATTTCTTGCACATCTACTGAGGATAAAGAGAGGAGAGAGACAGTTCTCATCTTCAAAGTGTTTCTTGTGGGGGACAGGAGTAGAGATGGGTACACATATACACTCATATATGTAATCGATATATTTAATTATTGTACATATGTAATTATAATATAGTGGAAAATATGCTAGGAGAGCATAGATGGAATATGGGAATCCTGTTTGGGGAGATCTGGGCCCAGGTTTTAGGGGGCTCAGAAACTCTCTAAAAGACAATCAGATGGTAAGTACTAAGTTCCACTAACCAAAAAACGTTTCCTGGAAGAAGTCACATCTAAACTAAATCCCAAAGGAAGAATCAGAACTGGCCAACTAAAGAGTTAAAGGCAGGCAGGCAAGGGGAGGAGGGCACAGCAAGGCTGGAAAGGAGGGAACAGTGATTTCAGCCCAAGGGGACAGACATATGCACAGGTCCCAAGGGGAGAGAAAGAACGGAGTCCCTTCTAAATGTGGAAGTATACAAGCTCCCGAACTTACATAGTTTCAGTTTATAAATACTGTGGTAGCCAGCCTCAAAGGGGGCCCCCAATGATCCTTACCTGTTAGTATTCACATCCCTAGAGAGTCCTGTCCAACACGGACTAGGGTAACCTGTGTCACCAACAGGATAGTGTGTATGACTTCTGAGGTTAGGTCATAAAAGACATTGTGGCTTCTGTCTTGTTCTCTTTGGGATCATTTTCTCTGGGGGAAGCCAGCTGCCATGTCATGATGACATCCAAGCAACCCTATGGAGAGGTCAACCTGGCAAGGAACTGCGGCCTCTTGCCAATAACCATGTGAATCAGTTTTCCTGAAAACAGATCTTCCAGTCCCAGTTGACTGTAGTCTAGGCCAATACCTTGACTGTATCCTCTTGAGAGACCTTGAGCCAGAATCACCCAAATAAGCCACTCCAGATTCCTTATGCACAGAAATGGTCTGAGATAACAAATGTTTGTTGTTTTAAGTTGTTAAATTTTGGGAGTCATTTGTTATTCAGCAATAGATGAACACTCGCTGATGTTCTCAAAGACACCTTCCAGAGCAAAATGCACCAGCTTTTATCCATCAGTCATTTCATCTCAGCTGTAGGATTATTTTAGTCCATAGCTTGCTTGGTAAATTTGTACTTAGTTTTTCAGGCACCATTATATTTGTTATGGTGATCTGTGATAGTGATCTTTGATGTTACTATTGTAATTGTTTGGGGCACAATGAACTGTGCCCATATCAGATGAACTTAATCAATAAATGTTGCGTGTGTTCTGACTGCTCCACCGACCAGCCATTCCCCATCTCTCTCCCTCTCCTCAGGCACCCCCCATTCCCTGAGACACAACAATATCTAAAGTAGGCCAATTCATAACCCTACAATGGCCTCTAAGTGTTCAAGTGAAAGGAAGAGCCACACGTCTCTCACTTTAAATCAAAAGCTAGAAATGATTAAATTTAATGAGGAAGGCATGTCGAAAGCTGAGATACACCAAAAGCTAGGCCTCTTGAGCCAGTTAGCCAACTTGTGAACGCAAAGGGAAAGTTCTTGAAGGAAATTACTCTAGTGAACACACAAATGATAAGAAAGCAAAACAGCTATAATGTTGCTATGGAGAAAGTTCGTGGTCTGGATAGATAACACCAGCCACAGCATTCCCCTAAGCCAAAGACTAATCCAGAGCAAGGGCCTGTCTTCAATTCTATGAAGGTTGAGAGAGGTAAGGAAGTTGCAGAAGAAAAGTTTGAAGTGAGTAGAAGTTGGCTCATGAGGTTTAAGGAAAGAAGCCATCTCCATAACCTAAAAGTGCAAGGGGAAGCAGCAAGTGCTGATGCAGAAGCTGCAGCAAGTTCTCCAAAAGGTCTAGCTCAGATAATTCATGAGGGCAGCTACACTAAACAGATTTTCAATGTAGAAGAAGATGCTATCTAGGAGTTTCATAGGTAGAGAGGAGAAGTCAACGTCTGGCTCCAAATCTTCAAAGGACAGGCTGACTCTCTTGTTAGGGGCTCACACAGCTGGTGACCTTAATTTGAAGGCAATGTTCACTTACCATTCAGAAAATCCCAAGGCCCTTAAGAATTGGGCTAAATCTACTCTGCCTGTGCTCTATAAACGGAACAAGGAAGCCTGGGTGATGGCTCATCTGTTTACAACACGGTTTACTGAATATTTTAACCCCACTGTTGAAACCTACTGCTCAGAAAAAAAAATTCCTTTCAAAATATGACTGCTCATTGACAAGGCACTGGTCACCCAAGAACTCTGATGGAGCTGTACTATGAGATTAATGCTGTTTTCAGGCCTGTCAACCCAACATCCATTCTGCAGCCCATGGATCAAGGAGTAATCTCAATTTTCAAGTCTTATTATTTAAGATACCCATTTCATAAGGCTTTAGCTGCCATAGACAGTGATTTCTCTGATGAATCTGGGCAAAGTAAATTGAAAAACCCTCTGGGAAGGATTCACCATTCTAGATGCCATTAAGAACATTCATGATTCATGGGAAGAAGTTGAAAAAAATATCAGCATTAACAGGGGTTTGGAAGAAGTTGATTCCAACCCTCATGGATGACTCTGAGGGCTTCAAGACTTCAGTGGAGGAAGTAACTGAAGATGTGGTGGAAATAGCAAGAGAACTAGAATTCTAAGTGGAGCCTGAAGATGTGAAGATGTGACTGCAATCTCACAATAAAACTTTAATGGCTGAGGAGTTACTTCTCATGGATGAGCAAAGAGTGGTTCCATGAGATGGGATCTACTCGTTGTGAAGATGCTGTGAAGATTGTTGAAATGACAACAAAGGATTTAGATTATTACATAAACTTAATTGATAAAGCAGTGGCAGGGTTTGAGAGGATTGAGACTAATTTCGTAAGAAGTTCTAGGGGCCAGCCGGGTGGCACAGCAGTTACATTCCCACATTCCACTTTGGTGGCCCGGGGTTCGCTGGTTTGGATCCCAGGTACAGACCTACGCACTGCTTGGCAAGCCATGATGTGGTAGGCATCCCACATATAGAGGAAGATGGGCATGGATGTTAGCTCAGGGCCAATCTTCCTCAGCAAAAAAGAGGAGGATTGGTGACAGATGTTCGCTCAGGGCTAATCTGCCTCAAAGGAAAAAAAAAGAAGTTGGACTGTGGGTAAAATGCTATCAAACAGCATTGCATGTTACAGAGAAATTGTTCGTGAAAGGAAGAGTCAAGCGATGTGGCAAACTTCATTGTTGTCTTATTTTAAGAAATTGCCACAGCGACCCGAACCTTCAGCAACCACCACCCTGATTGGTCAGCAGCCATCAACATTGAGGCAAGACTCTCCACCAGCAAAAAGATTACGACTGGATGGAGGCTCAGGACATCCAAGTGAATGTCAGGGGAAGTTGAAAATATAGGTCTGGGGCAAACCTGTGATTGAGATCTATAGGTTTGGGAGATGAAAACATACTGAAACCAAGAAAGAACAGATAGGCCACCGTTGCCAAGGTAAAATAGAAAAGGGTCAATGACAGAACCTCAAGGAAAAACCAGCATTTATAGAATTGGCAGCAAAAGGTTGGAGACAGTGAAGGAAGGATAAAATGGAACGACTGATGGTGAGATGTGGGGTACTGTGATTTCATAGTTCCATCTGGTTAAGCGGCTTGTTCTGTAGAAGCCAGCCACTTCCCCAACTTTGACCCTCTGACAAAGCTTTCATTCAGCAAACTTTATTGAGCCTATACTACGGGCGAGACACTGTTCTAGGTGCTAGGGACACATCAGCAAACAAAACAGACAAAATGCCCTGACTTCAGGGAGCTTACATTCTAGTGTGGGGAACAGACAAAACACAAATGGTAAAAATAAACAGGGGCCAGCCCAGTGGCGCAGCAATTAAGTTCACACATTCCACTTTGGCGGCTCAGGGTTCGCTGGTTTGGATCCCAGGTGCACATATGGCACCACCTGACAAGCCATGCTGTGGCAGGCATCCCACATATAAAGTAGAGGACGATGGACACAGATGATAGCTCAGGGCCAGTCTTTGTCAGCAAAAAAGAGGAGGATTGGCGGCAGATGTTATAGCTCAGGGCTAATCTTCCTCAAAAAAAAAAAAAAGATAAATATTAGGTGATAAATGCTAGGGAAAAAAGAGAGTAGATCAAGAACCACCTGGGTACACAAAGAGTGTGTGAGCAACTTCCAACGGGGCAGTCAGGGTAGGCCTCACTGAGTAGGTGACATTTGAGTGAAAACTTGAAATCTGCCAAGTATCTATCTAGGGGGCCAGTACTCCAGGCAGAAGTTAGGACCAGCACAGAAGACTTGAATCAAGAGCAAGCTTAGAAGTTTAAGCACTGAGCAGTGTTAGGGTACTAGCAGATGAGATCAAAGAAGAAATGTGGGGGCATCTGGTGGGATTTTGGCCTTTGCTCTGAGAACAAGAAGGGGCTCTCAGAAGGTTGTGAGCTTAAGAGCGGTGTCTCAGGTTTTCTAATAGCATCACTCTGCTGCATTTAGGATGGATGCTGAGCGGCAAGAGTAGAAGCAGGGAGACCAGGAAAGAGGCCAGCGCAGAAGTCAGGAGAAGACACGATGGTGCCTTGAACCAGGATTCAGCAGAGCGGGTTTCTTGATGATTTGGAAGTAAGAGAAAGTAAAAGAAAGAGGATTCAAGAATAACACCAAGGCTTGGGTCCTAAGCAAAAGGGAAGATATTGCCATGGACTGAGGCAGGGAAGACTTCGGGAGGCGCAGGTCGGATTTGGAGGTGGGATGGGCGTAGGGAGAGAGGGGAGGAAGCAGAAGTTCATGTTCTGGTCACGTTAAGTTTGTTAAGTTTTCAGGAGTTTGAAGTCGGGGAGAGAAGTCTGAGCTGAAAAGATACGCAAGTCGTCAGCAGAGTCTGCATTTAGAGACACGAGAGAAAAACAGTTTCAGGTGTGGTGAGGGCCCTGAAGAAAGAGCAGGAGAGGGCGACGAGGGTCTGCGTGGGCGGGCACTTTACAAAAGATGGCCACGGACACACGCCGCCTCCGAGGAAGCAGGCTCGGGGGAGCTCGGTGGGACGTCCCCCGTGCAGGAGGCCTCGCGGCCGGGGCAGGGCGCCCAGGGGTCCGGGGGCCCGCTGCTTCTGCCGGAGCCCTGCCGGGCCGCGGCCTCTCCCCGGCTTCCTGCCCGTTAGCGCGGCTGCCGGGCAGCGGAAACCGAAACTCCTCTCACGGACATTTGCAGCCTCTTCCCAACACCCTTGCGCTGCGTGGAGATGGGGGCACTGGGCCAGAAGGCACATTTCATTCAAAGGGCACAACTCGACCACGTTAGAGCCGATCTAATAACCGGTAAACTCGTAACACCAACACAATCACAACTTCTGGAACGACAGGGAAGGCCGCAGACTTCTCTCCTGCGCGCGAGCCCCCTCCCAAGCAGCGCTCTGAGTAAACAGCCTTTCTCTTCCATCGCTCCATGGCACCCCCAAGGCGGGAGGCCTCCTCCGCTACGGGTCGGAGGATGGCTCAAGTCAGGCCGCGCGAACAAGGCCGGGCCAGCGCCACAAAAGGATTCGCAGGGCGGGGCGACCCGACGGCTCTCTCTCTCTCTTGCTCCCATTGGCTGCGATCGCAAGGCTCTCCTCCCTGACTGGCTATTGGGAAGCCTCGGAGCCCGGCAGCAGCCCGCCCCCTGGACGCGCGTGCGCAGGCGTGGCGGGCGCTCACCTCACTGAGCAGGCGCGGCCTCGTGTCGGCTGCGGGGCGGGCGGAGCGGCGCGCGCTGCGTCGCGGCGCTCGGCTTTCCCGGCCGGTCCCGCCCTCCGTCGCGGCGGCGCGGTGCACCCTGGGATAGGGAGCGATCTCCGAGCGAGGCAGCAAGATGGACGCGGGATTCTTCCGCGTAAGTAGAAGCGCGGGGATCGGGGGTGAGGCGAGGGACCAATGGTGAGACCTGGCAGGAGACCCAGACTCGGGACGGGGTGGCCTTCGAGGGGAGGCTTCGAAGATCCTGAGGATCCCCGGCGCCAGGGGACGCTGCCCCTGCCCTGCGGTGGAGGCCGGTGCGCCCCTGCGCAGTCTCCTCCTCCGGGATCGTCCCCCCTACGCGGCGGCGACGGTCGCCGGAAAATGGCGGCGGGAATGGGCCGTAGCGGTCTTCGCCGCCCGCCGGCCTGGCGGGGCCTGCGAGCCGAGCCGCGCGCGCCGCCGGGTCCCGGGCCTAGCGGAGCCGCGAGGAGGAAGTCCCGGGGGGAGGCCCCGGGCTGCCCGGAGGGGACCGGCGGCGGGAGGGCATGAGACCACCGCTCGGGGGTGCCGCCCCGGGGGAGCGTGTTAGAGCACAGGAAGCCCCGGCGGGCGGCCTTCTTGAGAAGGCGGGCGCCGACCCCCCGCCCCCCGCCTTGGTCCTGAGCCTTCGCGGAGGCGCCAGGTCAGAGTTCGCGGGAGCTCCCGCCCAATTTAATACCCTCCGGGAGGGGAACTCAGCTAATGCGTAGCCAGGACGTTTGAATCGGAGATTCTCTGAGAGCAGAGGGTGCAACAAAAGTGCGCGCGTGTGCAGGCGGGGCACGGGGTGGGTCGACTCCGCTCCTTCCCGCTCCCTCCCCCCCCCCCTTTTTTTTTTTAAAATCTTTTGAGGTCTGCCGGAGAAAAGGTGCCTCTTGGCCAGGTCGTGCCGGGGCTGCGCGGCCGTCACCTGCAGGCGGGGAAGTTGCCTCGCCGTGCCGAGTTGGTCCTCAGGGCCCGGACTTTATCAGGCTCGTGCTGGAGCCTGTTTGTCCCGTATTCCCGTCTTCTAGGAAGTGAGCACTTGGTCGAGCTCTAGAGGGGTGCGAAGTGGCACGCGCAGAACTAGACCTTGCAAATTCTTTTAAAGCAAAACGGGCCATGTAGAGACCAGTTGGTCCAAGTCAAAATCAATCCCTTATGTAATGTGGGTTGGCTCTTTCCGCTCCCCGGAGTATATAATATGCAGTTTGTACGTGTATTTTTAAAGGAAAAGTTGTAAGAGGTGAAGACCGGGACTTAAGATGTCTCTTGACACTCCAAAGCTGGCTTTGAAATTCGTCTTTAATTGGCTTTAAATGTACCAACTAGTTGTTCATCGAAAGTTGCAGTGTTATTCCAAGCATTTGAGTTAAAACAACCTGTTATTTGAAGGTTCTTAGGTTATACAAACAGTACTATCGTTATGTGTGTAACAATAGTTTGAATTGAGAGGGCTCCTCAAATTATCACACTGCTGATAAACAACTGCGTTTTGTAATTTCCATCAAAGTATTTTGTAGTAAATACTCAATATTTCCTGTCGTCCAGATGTAATGATTTGAAACAAAAGCCTACGATTTTTTTAATTTCCCGTGGAATAGACTTCCAATAGAACAAGAGCAAAGTGGTTGATAAATATAAAAATGAAGTTTGCTTTTGGTGTTGGTAAAAATCTGGAAGAAAAGGGTTCAGTTTTTTATTTACTGCCTACAATTCCTTAGAGGAATTTACTGGGTGTAAGCTTTGAGGTAAAAGATTTTAGGGCACTTATCTTTTTAGTACGCAGCCAACTAGATAGTAAACTAACTTTTTCAGTTAAGATAGAAATGATAGCTTTGATTTCCTGAAATCTGCCGCATGCTAGCTGCTTTATAAATATCATTTTTGATATACATACTCCAGCCAGTAACGAAACATCCTCAGACAGGTTAAGTAACTTGCTTTGAGGTCACATGGCTTAAGTAGTGGCAAAGTTGAGATTCTTATCCAGGTCCTTTACCTTACCAAACAAAATTTTCTTGATCTCCTTCCAAGGGACAGTGGCCAACTCAGTGACCCAATCAGTAGATTTTATATCACACAGCTAGTTATTTCCGGGTTTAATTGGGCCAGTAGGAATAACAAAATGTAGACTAATTAGTGATCACTTGATGGTCTGTGTAGTACTTGTAAGTTCTTATTTTTCCAAATTCTTTGCTGAAATTGAATTTATTAAGGTAAACCTGCATTCCAAGTTTTGAAAGTTGTGGGGAACTAAACACAACACAGGCCTAGGGTGTTTCTTCCTTTTTCCCCTCTTTATGTACATTGCCACAATAATTTTGCAAGCAAGCTACTGGCTTTCAGAAGAGGATGAAACTTAATGGTCTTGTTTGAAGGTATATGTTAAGCATAGTAAATATTTCAGTGTGTTCTCATTTAAACAAAAAAGTCTAAAATGTCTCAGCATAGA